>NC_137157.1:26517512-27059017 GCF_951394435.1 Stenella coeruleoalba | reverse complement strand
TTATTTAGACTTGTAGTTGAAACAGACACCTATGGAAACAATACCTGGAATATGATGTGGTAGAATGTGATGTATGTCATGAGGGTACAAACAAATGTCTAGGTTAGTGCAGAGTACAAATTTTGCAGTTTCCTGTTGAACTAAATACTGTTGTCTTGAGTTTTCCCTCCTGCCTAGTTAAGAATGGTAGATTCTGTCTGTCCTGCCTCTGCCACCCAACCCTGTTTCTTTCAGCAAACATGTACATCACTTAGCTGGTGTATTCAGAGAATACAAACTGCTTTTAATATTAATCCATACATAATTAAGAAGATCCCCAACAGTGTCAGACAAGAAAATAAAATATGTGTAAATGATTTTTACATTACCCTCTGATTTATCTTAATAAATGCTCTTCTGTACTAGCACAGATATTTGAAAATTAATAAATCTTTTGAAAGATGAGGTTATATTTCTAATTCTTTGTATTTTGTTATCTTTATATCAATAGAATTTTGGGGTTGACATTTTGCTGAGTAATCTTTTATGATACTAATGAATTTTGTTAAGGTACTTTTAATGCATTGGAGTAAGAATTTATATTTAGACCTCTAAGTATATGCAATCCTTTGGGAAAGGAGAGTTTACAAATCTTTGTTTAGACATCTTTGATACATATAAATAACTGATGCATTAAAAAAAAGGACACAATGATGGTATAGCAATGTCATATGGAGTGTTGGTTGTGGGACATGTAAAATAGACAACTCTTTCTGTGATGGGGATGTAGGGCAGGAAGGGGGAAAAGGATTTCATGGAAGGGTAGCATTTGACTCTTGAAAGATGAGTGGTATTTGAACAAAGTGGGGATGGCATTCCATACTCAGGAGCAAGTGGCTCAGTTGAGAGAAGTTGATCCTTGGTTTTAGCCAAGATATATTCAGAATTTTTTTTTAACCGTACTGAGCTACATTTACGTTTTTTCTTTATATTTAAAAGAACATAATTTCTCTGAACATAGAGGGACTTTCACAAACTTTAAAAAAAGTAGTTATGGCTCTTGAATTTGCAGGTATTCTAAAAACGGAAAATATGCTTTGAAGTGTTGCATTTTGATTAAGAAAAGTTGATTTTGAACAGTTTATTTTGTATTTCATTACTTAAGCACTTGCCCTTTATGAGCTACGCACTCCAGTCACACTAAAGTTTTTATTTTATTATATTATTTATTTGGCTGAGCCGTGCAGCTTGCGGGATCTTAGTTCCCCAAGCAGGGATTGAACCCAGACCCCAGCAGTGAAAGTGCTGAGTCCTAACCACTGGACCACCAGGGAATTCCCAACACTAAAGTTTTTAGAATACTCAGAAACTTTATGTTCTTTCTTTCCTCTGGTCCTGGCACTTTTTATTCCCTCTGCAAGGAACACTGTACTCATCCCCTAACAACTCCAGCTTACTCCATCATCCTTCAGAACACCTTAAACATCATCTCCACTGGAAAAGCATTCTTGAACCTGTACACTCCTGTTTTGTAATCTGTCCGTGTGTCCCTTTCACTTCCAATGCTTACCCTTCCTAACAGGGTTTATCTTTATATTGGAATTGTTTACTTGTCTCTCTCTCACCAGACTTGTACCCTTTTTGAGGTCAGGGACTGGATGTTAACTTGTTGAATCCCTAGCTCCACGTACAGCCCTGTTTCATAGTGAATACAGTAAATAGTGGTTGAATGAGTAAAACTAGCTTTACATTGGTGTGAGGACATATGCTCAAATTAACTAAATCCATCTTACTGTTTGGGGTTTTTGCAGATGGAGCCTTATATTGTGTTTGTCATAAAACTACGTATTCTTCTCTTCCAGATGACTATAATTGGTATGTATTGAAATCCAATTGAAAAAAAAAAGTTCGTTAGCTCTATCTGAAATGATTTAATTTTATTTCTTGTTTTGGTATTTTCTGCTTTCTTTTCTGATTATTCTTTCTTTAATTTTGTTTTTAAAAATTATTTCAGTGATCTTATTTACCCAGTGTCTGGGCTTATAAATGGTTTAAATAAAAATCATTATCATTGTGTTTCACTGAATACTTCATTTGTTGTAAGACAGACTTGCTGATAGAAATGCTGTCTTTTCTTCCTGAAGTATTCTTTAGCTTTTTGGAAAAACTAAATACTTTTTATGGTTTTCTCTTAGGGTTCATATGTATTAGCTTAAGCAGTTATTTATCTTATCTTTTGTTAACATTGAATAATCCTAAATTACAAATATTTAATTCAACCACAATTTATTTGGTACTTATTCTAGTCAGTATGCTAAGAACTAGGAATAACATATGAATGAAATATTGTCCTTTATCTCTATAGCAGCGTCTTATGTGCAGAAACTACAACGTGTTTTCTTAAGTTACATTGTTTTCATTGTGAATTTTAGTAAAAATGTATTTTCTTCCCTCTTGATACCAGTTTTAATTGTAAATTTAGTAAGTATTAAGATAGTGATGAAATAAGACTAGGAAATAGGTAGCACTTTTGAACCTGAAAAGATTGAGTCTTATGTGACGTGTTTTGCATTATGCCAAATGCACTTGGAGAAATGCTGATCTAGAAAAAGTGCTCAGCTACAGTCTTTATGATTGGAAATTCAGGTGATCCTTTACCTGGAAGATTATGTATTTTGCTGATCTTTGGTTTTAATAATTTAAGTAATCTCCTTACAGCTTTTTGAAGGTAGCTTTTAGATAAGGAAAAGAAGTTCTATTAATAGTGATGAATGAACTTGAAGATCTCTTCCAAAGGTTAAGAAAACAAGTAACTTTAACAAAACAAATAATTTGAAGAATAATTTAGATAAAATAGTGGGTAATGCAGTAAAGGTTTGTTGTGGTAGTTAAGCTGATATATTTTGTGGGATGGTATGAGTTGTCCCCTGTAATATGGGTACCTGGTTTGCCAGTCCAGTGACATGATGGCATTTATTCTTCAGGGATTTGTGATTAACAAATTTTGGCTCTAATAATCATTTTGCCTTGAATACAGTATAACTCTGTTTCTAAAACATTCTTTTTTTTAGCAAAGTAGAGCTTGCTTTGACATCTGATGGCAGGACAATAGTATGCTATCACCCTTCTGTGGACATTCCGTATGAACACACAAAAGTATGTATAAGAAAATCTCTTGTAATTTTTAATTTGTTGTTGGACTATTCACCCTTCTTTACAGTATCCAAAGAGAAGGGAATTGTTTGATTTTCTTTATTTGGTTTAGATCTTTTGGCTTTTTTATTTTACTGTTTTGATTTTTCTCTTATTTCTTTTCATCATTTTTCTCTAAAGGTTTTTTTCAGTACACAAAGTGAAACATTTAAACACAATTACAACATTAGTTTTCTGGTCTAAAATTTGGTAGATTTCTGACTAGGGATCAAACACACCTAGTATAAATTTTAAAAACACATTGTCCCGGGCTTCCCTGGTGGCGCAGTGGTTGAGAGTCCGCCTACCGATGCAGGGGACACGGGTTCGTGCCCCGGTCCGGGAAGATCCCACATGCCCCGGAGCGGCTAGGCCCGTGAGCCATGGCCTCTGAGCCTGCGCGTCCGGAGCCTGTGCTCCGCAACGGGAGAGGCCGCAACAGTGAGAGGCCTGCGTGCCGCAAAAAAAAAACACCACCACATTGTCCCATACTACTTACTATATATTGCAATCTAATAAATTATGAAAAGTTTGTATTTTAGTGTACTGTTACATAACTTTTATATTGTGTTGGTTTTGATAATCCTTTTCATGTTTGGTGAATTTCTTCTTTTTTCGGTTAGTTTTTTCTTTTGCTTTTTTTTAAAAAAATAAATTTATTTATTTTTGGCTGCATTGGGTCTTCGTTGCTGCGCACAGGCTTTTCTCTAGTTGTGGTGAAAGGGGGGCCACTCTTCATTGTGGTGCGCAGGCTTCTCATGGCGGTGGCTTCTCTTGTTGCGGAGCATGGGCTCTAGGCGTGTGGGCTTCAGTAGTTGTGGCTTGTGGGCTCAGTAGTTGTGGCTCACGGGCTCAGTAGTTGTGGCTCACGGGCTCGAGTGCAGGCTCAGTAGTTGTGGTGCATGGGCTTAGTTGCTCTGCGGCATGTGGGATCTTACCGGACCAGAGCTCGAACCCGCGTCTCCTGCATTGGCAGGTGGATTCTCAATCACAGCACCACCAGGGAAGCCCCTGGTTTTTTTTTTCTAATGGGCCAACATGGGCATATATTTTAACTGGCCTAGTTTAATTTTTTCCATATATCTTCAAAAGCCAGGCACTAGATAAAGGAGGTTTTGTTTTTATTTTTAATATAATTTAACTTGACCCAAGTCTTTTTATTATTTTATATATGAATAGCTTCCTCTTATTTCTTTAAGCCCTCTTCTGCTATATTTCGTAATGTTTGATTTGCTTTTTGAGGAGAAAATAATTCGTCACATGATGCATCTAGTGATACCTATTTTTAAAAATCATCATTAGGGCCAGAGTACCGGTTTGACAAAACAAATTAATGTTATTTTACTAGTTTGTATCCCCTTTTTAAAACCTCACCATTTTGTCTGCCTGCTTTGTATTCTAGCTAGATACTGTAGGCAGTATTCCAGTATTCCTTTTTTGTTTCATTTCTTTGGACAGTGTGTAGAAAATAGGAGTAAGTCACTGACTTTTGGCCTGTAAACCTCTAGCTCATACTATATTGTGCCTTCTTACATTGTTATTTTTTGTTATATTTCTGGTCGCGTGCTTTATCCTTGTTTTAGCAGTTTATACTAAGAAGCCCAGGACTGTGTGATCATTTCTCAGTGTCCAAACTCTCATCCCCATATGGCTCTTTGCATCCCTGAATCTGATGATTTTCCTATCTTTCCCAACTCTCAAAACTTTTCCACTGTACTTTTAGAACTTACTATCATCATTAAAATCTCTCATGACCTTAACTTCTTCCAGAATGTTGCCTTCACCTTCTGACTCTAACAGAAACTTGGCTGTACCCTGGTGTCATTGCTTCCCTAGCACTCTTAAGTAGTTGTGCTTTTCTCTCCTAAACCCTTTTACTACTGAGCATAGAGATGGAATAGGTGTCCCTGTGGCTCTTCACTGTCATATCCAGATCATCTTTCCTCCTCCGTAACAATTTCTAGCTTTGTAGTTTGTATCATTAAACCATACCATCTACTTATCTTTTTTCTTTTGCTGTTATCTGTCATCACGCATTTCACTTCTCCTCACCCTCACGTGCCCCCATCCCTCCACTCTTCTTTGAAGATTTTAGATGTACTCTCACACTCTCCAACACTGTGTCCTAATTCTTTGTTATTTCAGTGTCCATGTAGATGATCTGTCTACTACCCCAGCCTCTTAACTTTTTGATCTTTTTTCTGCATGGGAGTGGAGCCCCCCCCACTCCTGTGGTTGTACCCTAGAGATGTTTTAATCACAAATAACTCCTCTTCCTTCCTCCCAATCTAGATTTTTAAGAATTCCACTAGCTTACTACCAACTCCCCCTAGTTTCCCAGCTTCAGGAATTATTCATCCCCTCATTAAGATCTGCATCAGTTGATCGAACCACTTGTTCACAGTCCTTCATGTATCTTGTACATTCTCACTTCTTTCTTTACCCAGCATAGATTCCATGGTCATCATCATAATCACTCCCTTGCATACATACCCATCTCCCTGCCTCTTTTTTTGTTGAACTCCCTTTGTTGTATCAGTTGTCTCCTCTCCCATGTCCTCAGTATTCCTCTCTCTAGTCTAGGAGATCACTCCTGTCAGTTCACACTAATCTCTCTACTGGTACCACACTGGCCTCCATGCTGTTCTTTAAGGTAAGTACTTAGGAAGCTCCTGCCTCAGGGCCTTTGTAGTTACTGCTTCCTCTGTCTGGAGTGCTTTTCCCCCAGAAATCCTCATAGTTTATTCCCTTTCCTTTAGATCTTTCCATATTTGTTACCTAGAGACCCTCCTTGCCACTACATTTAAAATAGTACCCCTGCCCCTGGAATCCCTATTGTCCTTCACTTTGCTTTGCTTTTCTTAATAGCATTTATCATTTCTGGCACACTGGATATTTTCTTGCTTTTCTGTCTGTCTCCCTCCATTAAAATGTAAGCTCCATGAGGACAGGGCCTTGTCTGTTTTGTTCCCTGCTAGCACCTGGAATAATACCTGTACTTGGTAGGTGCACAATAAATATTGTTGATTAAATAAATAAATTTGGCCCTCTCTCTTCATGCTTAAGGGTTTTCTGTTTTAAGGCTAAGAGATATTTACATGGAGAAGCATGGAAATTTTTTGCTTCTAAAGTAATAAATTATAGATTGGACTTTATTTACAATAAGAAACATTCTCGAAAACATGTTACTGTTAAAATATGTTCCTTTTGAATCCAGATTTACAAATTTCATGAAGATAGTGTATAACATTAAATAACTATATTTAAAGGTGACTTAAAATTTAGATTTGATTTTCTTCTTTTCTCAAGGAAGTAGCTGCAACTCTAGTGAGCCCTTTCATTCTCTAGGCCCTGGAAAGCATATTGCATACAGAGATCCTGGTCATAAGTAGAAATACCTACTGACACTGGCTTTAGGAAAGTTAAGATGATTTGTATCTTTGGTTTTCTGGTAATTTACATTTGAATCTAAAAGATGTTGATTATTTTCCATGGATCCAGGTAAAAAGATCCTTCTTTCTGTTTCAGCCAGGTATGTGTTTTATTAAAACTAAAAATATTTTTCTAGAATTTAGGATTTCTAGTTTAGGAAGATAAAGATTTTAAACCAGGGGCAAAAAATAATGATTTGGAAAAATAAAGTAAAAATGTAAGTACTCAAAATTCTTTTTAGTGGTTGATTTAGTGGAAATTTTCAAAAGTCAAATTTGAAAATTATTAAGAAAAACAAGGGAAATTCAGGATGACAGTTCTGAATGTTTTTTTTTTAAAGTTGACATTCAGTTTTATTTTAGTTTTTACTTTTTACTGAAATATTCATGTACCCTTTCTTTGAAGTTTGATCAAGGAGATCAAATACAACCTAAAAATCAGTTCTGAGTCTGCAGAGGCTTTTGGTTTAGACTTCTAAGAAGCCATTAATTCCAATGTCTTTTATCTGTGTGCCTGGAAAAGAAATACAAAGCAGAGAGAATTTGTTATATATTAGAATTGAGCCTGTTGGGAATAGGAAGAGAGACAATGAACTTTTATTAACACTTGAAAATAACTGTTTGATAATAGTTAAAACATTTGACCTTTAGCAACAAGTGTAGTAACCTAAAAGAGAAAACTATAGGCTCTAATCTAGCATTTGCTAGTATACCTCAGGGTCTGATAGTAACTTGCAAAGACACAAATATTAATTAATATTTCATTCTACATGTAAGAGATGATCATATAAAATGACTTAAAATGTCTAAGGAGCACTTTTTTTAAAATAAATTTATATCACTGTTTTCCTGTTTGAGGCCTTAAAATAAATGTTAACAGCTACCTACCATTATTGAACTCAAAGAGTACAAGGGACAGCTCAGCATGTTATTATTTCACTTAATCCTCATCAAACCCTTATTAGGTAGGTAATTACTCCTTAGATTTTACAAAAGGGAGATTAAGAGCTTAAATAACTATTCCAAGGTCACAGAGATAGTAGTTATTGACCAAAGCCCAATTCTTAACCTCTTCATTATACTTTCTCCTTATTCCCTCTCACACTAAGGAAGTGGTTCCTTATTCCTACTTAAAGGAAATTGTTACACTTAAATCTAACTTTGAAAGCTTTTCATAATCTGATTTCTCAAGATCCATTTTTTAAGATCACCTGCTTATTGTATGTTTTTACCTACTTTGCTTTATGTATAATGTTTGTTATTCCTTCTAGAATTCATTCTGCACTCTGTGACAAGGCTCTGACTTGGCTCCTGTTCTATTTCTCACTAATATCTTTGTTAATTTGCATCTCTATAGTACTTAGTCAGTTGTGCCACCATCATGTACTTATATATTGCCTTTTAAAGAGGTTTCAGTTTTTCCTGTACATAAACTAAATAAATATGAGTCTATGCTGTAACATTCAGTACAGTGGTAGAATGTAGCAGTTGTCGTTAATAGTGTGTGAATGTAAAGAAGACATCTGTGTTTGAATTGTTTCTTTTTTGATGGTAAATTTAGGTTTTCATTGTGTTGTAATACATATCTATGGTATTTGTAAAGCAAGGCAATGTTACAGTCTTGTGTTACATATGTTATCACTTAATATTTAAAATATAGGTAGCTTGACTTTCCAAGATACTGATTTTTAAGGGCTTTAGTCAGCCAGCGTTGCTGATGGGCATATGTTATATCACTCATGTGTTGGGAGGAGATGAGATTTTTTTTAGTAATTAATGTCTTTGGGGGAAAAAACTACTCGAATTACCATAAAGCATCATTTGATGGCATTTCAGGTACCTAAAATGAAAACATTGAAAAATTTCCTGCTTCTTTTGGATATAAGAAATGTCATTTTCTATTAAAGGTTTTTCATTGTATCTCACTTTAATGGTATGCAAGGTAGAGACTAAACTTTTAAGTTAAAAAATAATGGGCACAATTTATAGTTTTGAGAAATAGAAACTAAAATATGTTTTATTATTGGGGGAAAATAACTTTAAGAACTTTATTATTGGAAAGGGAACCCAAAACTTGATATGAGAAGAAAAATATTTCTGGGGAATTCCCTGACAATCCAGTGGTTAGGACTCTGTTCTTCCACTGCAGGGGGCATGGGTTCGATCCCTGGTTAGGGAACTAAGATCCTGCCTGGTGTGGCCAAAAAAAAAATTCTGATTCTTTAATGAATAGTACAGCTAAGTGAAACTGTTCTGATGACTTATTTACCCACCTTTAGGTACGATAATGAAGTACTCAGTGTGGTAATTATTTTATTGTAAACTCAATCAGATGCTGGCTAACATTCCTACATTTTGATTTGTTCATTGCTGATTATTTTGCAGCCTATCCCTCGGCCAGATCCTGTGCAGAATAATGAAGAAACACATGATCTAGTGCTGAAAACCAGATTAGAAGAAAAAGGTGAATACTTAGAGCAAGGACCCATGATAGAACAACTTAGCAAAATGTTCTTTACTACTAAGCACCGTTGGTATCCTCGTGGACAGTAAGTTCTATTTTCTTTTCTTCTTCAACTCTCACTGAACCCTACAGAAATACATAACTTTACTTCTATTAACAAACTTCTGAGGTTGTACTTTGCATGAAGGAATTAACACCCAGTATATCACCTATTAAATTGTATTTTTAAATCTACATATATATAGCTAAAATGAAATAGTACTTCTTTTCCTTTATTTTAGTGGGGGAGTTTAACCAAAGCTTTCAGGGAATTTTGCAAGAGTTCTTGAAAATTTTTCCATTCCGTGATGTAGTCATTTTATGTATTGTTTTTTTTTTTTTTTTTTTTTTTTTTTTTGCGGTACGCGGGCCTCTCACTGTTGTGGCCTCTCCCGTTGCGGAGCAGAGGCTCCGGACGCGCAGCCTCAGCGGCCATGGCTCACGGGCCCA
Source organism: Stenella coeruleoalba (assembly GCF_951394435.1). Classification (NCBI taxonomy): domain Eukaryota; kingdom Metazoa; phylum Chordata; class Mammalia; order Artiodactyla; family Delphinidae; genus Stenella; species Stenella coeruleoalba. The sequence goes on along the minus strand of NC_137157.1, from coordinate 27,049,462 downwards.
GCTGCTCCGTGGCGTGTGGGATCTTCCCGGACCAGGGCTCGAACCCGTGTCCCCTGCATTGGCAGGCAGATTCTTAACCACTGTGCCACAAGGGAAGCCCTTATGTATTGTTTTTATTCATCTTCTTGATGAATACTTGATCTTGTCCTCAGCCCTCTATCCATTTATTTAACAGATTTTGAGTTATTGCAGAAAAAATTGGGGTACAGCAAATGATTGGGAAGTATATATATTTCTCAGTTCCTTTAGGAACTACAGTTGCCCCTCTGTTTCCCAGTACTCACATTTTGTTACATTGATTCTTACCTCGTATCTAATTCTGGCTTTAATTTGTTTACTTCTTTTGATTCTTATTTCTTTCATATCTATCTTATTCCCTACTAAACTAAGAAGCTAAAACTAAGAAGTGGCTTTTTAAAATTGTTTGTTTGAGCAAACTTTGTTTTTATTCACTTGTTTTATTCACTTTGCTTTTACTCACCCAGTAACTAGCACTGGGCTGGCATATTTATGGCAGGACATGCTTATGGAATTAATGAATATGCAGTCATTGAGCTGCTTGAAGTGATGGGTGATCAGAAACACAATCGTTGTTTGTAAGTTGTTAATAGTCAAGGAAGGAAGATAGTAGAGTAAATAAACAAATCAAGAGATTGACATTTGAAGGATGGTTAGGAGCTAGCCATGCAGAATGGGGAAAAGGCTTCACAGGCTGAGAACAGTATGTCATAGAGTAAGCTGGGGAAACTGCAAGTAGTTCAGTTTGGATGGGACCCAGAATATGAGGAGGGAATGTAAGAAGGGTCTTATGAAGGATTTTGTGTCGTGCTGAGGAGTTTAGGTTTTATTTTCATTGCCAAATTCTAAGAATCAAACTGACATCCCCAAAGTTTATGCATTAGGAGATCCTTTAGTAGGTTCTGTATTTGGGATAAGGTGATACGTGGAAAGATTGGAGTCAGAGGGACTTGCTATGAAACTGTTAAAATAGTCCAGGTGAAATTTGTTGAAGATCTACATGAAAGGACTAGCAACGGGAACAGAAAGGGGGAAAGTTAGAGAGATAGGAGACCTCTCAAGTTTCTGACAGAGGTGTTCAGGTGGATGATGGTGCCACTCATACAAGTGGGGAAACAGTAGAGAGTGAGGAAGATGAACCTATTGTTGGTTATGTTGAGTCTGAAGACTCTGGATCATCTGGTGGGGAGCAGTTCTGAAAGCAGGGGCATGTATGGACCTGGAGCTTGGTTTAATTTTTTAGTTTCTTTTTTTTAGTACTTTTTTAGAAAGGTACTTTCTCCCTTATCTGTAGTTACAGTAGAGATTCCTCAGGGCTCTGCCTTATACTCCATGTCTTGCTAAAATTTGTTCTGAGAGCTTCAATTACATTCATTATATAGATGACATGCAACCTGCTCCATTATACATTTTTTAATTTCCTCAGCCTTATTCCCAATGTCATTGTTCTTAGAATATTACTAACTAGATAACTGTCCAAAGTTTTAAATTCATTATAACAAAACACAACTCTTCTTTTCCTGTCTTAAAAAAGCCCCTCCCTTAATAATCTTCCTGGAATAGAAGTGATATTTCTGTATCAATTTCCCAAGGAAAAAATCTGTGATTTTTTTTGACCACTGTAGTGCCTTTTTTTTTTTTTTTAAATAAATTTATTTATTTTATGTATTTATTTTTGTCTGTTTTGGGTCTTCGTCGCTGCATGCGGGCTTTCTCTAGTTGTGGCAAACGGGAGCGGGCTTCTCATTGTGGTGGTTTCTCTTGTTGTGGAGCACGGGCTCTAGGCGCACGGGCTCAGTAGTTGTAGCACATGGGCTCTAGAGCACAGGCTCAGTAGTTGTGGCCCACGGGCTTAGTTGCTCCACGGCATGTGGGATCTTCCCAGACCAGGGCTCGAACCCGTGTCCCCTGCATTGGGACGCAGATTCTTAACCACTGTGCCACCAGGGAACTCTCCTGTAGAGCCTTTTTTTTTTTTTAAGGTAAAACAATATTTGTTTTTATTTATTTGTCGAAGTACAGTCAACCTACAATGTTACATTATTAGTGTACAACATAGTGATTGAATATTTTTATAGATTATACTCCATTTAAAGTTAATAGAAAATAATGGCTATATTTTGCTGTGTTGTGCAATATATCCTTTTTATTTATTTTATACATAGCAGTTTGTGTTTCTTAATCCCATACCTGTATCTTGCCCCTTCCCCTTTTCTCTCCCCACTGGAAACCACTAGTTTGTTTGCTATATATGTGAGTCTTCTGTTTCTGTTTTGTTATATACATTTGTTTGTTTTACTTTTTAGATTTCACATGTAAGTGATAACATAGAGTATTTGTCTTTCTCTGACTTGTTTCACTAAACTTAATACTGGGAATCCCCTGGTGGTCCAGTGGTTAGGACTTCACGCTTTCACTGCCGAGGGCATAATTTCAATCCCTGGTCAGGAACTAGGATCCCGCAAGCCACGCTGCGTGGCCAAAAATAAATAGATAAATAAAACTAAAGTTTTAAAAAAATATATAATACTATCTAGGTCCATCTATGTCACTGCAAATGGCAGAATTCCGTTCTTTTTTATGGCTGAGTAATATTCCATTGTATGTATTTATCACATCTTCCTTATCCATTCATCTCTTGACCACCATAATGTCTTTCAATTTCTGCATCTGTTTTATGTCCCCTTCCTTGATTTTTCTTTCTTATTTTGTATCCACTTTGTTTATGCATTCCCTCTTTGTAATTGTAAGTTAGGTTATGGGAAAACAAATTAGCAAGCCATTATATAGCCCCGTATCTAAATCACTGCTGTATTCTAAGATTTCTTTCCATGATTCATAACATTGTTCATGTTTATCTTTTATTTCTGTCCTATTAGGTAGATACTTTAGTTCAAGCCCCACCTTGAAATTTTTCTATAATGGATTTCAGTACCTGTTTCTTTCCTGCATGTTTCATGTTGCTGCAGTTTTCTTGCCATCTTTTGTTCATAACCAAATCGCTGAAGTTATGAAAATCCTCTGTAGATGTGTAACGTAAAGGGGGCAAGACTGACGGCAAGAAGACCATTGGGGAGTCTTAAAACCAAACATGTTATCTCCAGACATTTTTGTCTAGTACCCCACCTATGTTTAATCTTATTACTTATTTAATCTTATTAGTGCTAATTAGCTTTGACTGCTAATTAATTTAATCTCTATGGTATGTCTTCTTGCATCAGGATTTCTAGGCACTTTCAGTTATAAGCAGACTTTAATTAGATACAATTGATTATCCCAGTGTCTCTCCTAATAAAGAGTTCAACAGGAAAACTCTAGATGCTAGCTTATGTGTATAAGGAAAATTTTAACCTGTAGGCATTATCCTTGTGATGCATCATCTTTCAAAATTTTAAATAAGTTAATGTGTGATTACTGATACTCAACAAGTATTTATTTGGTATCTACATATATATTTTGGATTAATGTAAGCCATTTCAAATGTTGGTTTCTAGATGTTAGCACCTCTTAAACATCAGGCAGTATATAGAAGGATGTTTTACTAAATATTTCACAATTTTAGATTTATAACAGAAGAATGGGACCCATTATGAATTTAATAATTAGAGATATATAACATCTTTTTAAACATTTTTTAAAATTTATTTTTGGTTGCATTGGGTCTTTGTTGCTGTACGCGGGCCTTCTCTAGTTGCAGCCAGCAGGGGCTACTCTTCGTTCCGATGCTTGGTCTTCTTATTGCGGTGGCTTCTCTTGTTGTGAAGCACGGGCTGTAGGTGCATGGGCTTCAGTAGTTGTGGCACATGGGCTCAGTAGTTGTGGCTTGCGGGCTCCAGAGTGCAGGCTCAGTAGTTGTGGCTCATGGGCTTAGTTGCTCCGTGGCATGTGGGATCTTCCCAGACCAGGGACAGAACCCGTGTCCCCTGCATTGGCAGGCAGATTCTTAACCACTGTGCCACCAGGGAAGCCCCCTATAACATCTTTTTAAATATGTTACTGAAAGGTATAAAATGCTTGTTTAAGAAATATTTTTAAACAATTCAGAAGTATTTAAAGTATAAAATAAAAATCTTTTTTATACCTACTAATGCCCTATTCCCCATAGATGAACACTGTTAAACTCTACCTTTGTGAATAGCCCAACCTCATATTATACTCAGTTTTGTGCTTTTTGAACTCCAATAAAGTAGAACACTTTTCTGAGAGTACAAGTTTTTGTTAAAGAGGCCAGACTGACTCAAATCATCTTGTCTCTGCTACTTACTAGCTAGTTATTCAATCTTATTATCTATTAAAGAAAGTAGAAATAATAATGCCTAATTTACTTGGTGGTTTTGAGATAAAATATAATCATTTAAGTTAAGCACCTGGCATACAGTATATGTACAGTAATAATGTGGTAATGATAATTATTAACATTGTCTCCTACTCATAGTTTTTCTCTTATTCTCTTAGAAGCATCTTTTTTTTTTTTTTTTTTTTTTGACTGTGCCACTTGGCTTGTGGCATCTCAGTTCCCCGACCAGGGACTGAACCTGGGCCATGGCAGTGAAAGTGCCAAATCCTAACCACTAGACCACCAGGGAACTCCCTGAAGCATCTTTTCTTAACTAGGCTTTTTTTTTTTTTTTGCGGTACGCGGGCCTCTCACTGTTGTGGCCTCTCCCGCTGCGGGCACAGGCTCCGGACGCGCAGGCTCAGTGGCCATGGCTCACGGGCCCAGCCGCTCTGCAGCATGTGGGATCTTCCCAGACTGGGGCATGAACCCGTGTCCCCTGCCTCGGCAGGCGGACTCTCAACCACTGCGCCACTGGGGAAGCCCAACTAGGCTCTTTTGAGGTATAATTTACATACTTCAAATTTACCAGTTTTAAGTATACAACTTCATGAGGGTTTTTGTTTTTTTTTTTTTAAATTTTATTTTTGTCTGCGTTGGGTTTTTGTTGCGGCGTGCGGGCTTCGCATTGCAGTGGCTTCTCTTATTGCGGAGCATGGCGCGCAGGCTTCAGTAGTTGTGGCGCACGGGCTTAGTTGCTCCGCAGCATGTGGGATCTGCCCAGGCCAGGGCTCGAACCCGTGTCCCCTGCATTGGCAGGTGGATTCTTAACCACTGCGCCACCAGGGAAGCCCTTTTTTTTTTTTTAATTTATTTATTTTATTTATTTTTGGCTGCGTTGGGTACAACTTCATGAGTTTTGACAAATGTTTTAAGTAAAGCATTCACCAGTTTAAGTACACAGTTCGATGCGTTTTAACAAATGTATACAGTTGTATAATTGTTACCGAAAATGGGGGTCCAGCTACTTGCCACTCAAAAGCCAATAAAGAGGCAAGGTTGGTGGAAAGGAAAGTTTGCTTTATTTTGGAGGCTGGCACCCAAGGTGGGGGTGGTTTACTGCTGCCTGTCCAAAGGCTGAGCCCCCCACTGACTATTAGTGGGCAAAAGCTTTTATAGACAGAGGGAGGGAGCTAGATGCAGAAACAGCACAGTCAGCTCTGACAGTCATCTTGAAATTGGTTATCAGTGGTCTGGCCAGCATCATTTTGATTGTTTTAAGTACAGTTAATCTTCAGTTCCAGGGTTGGTTTGTTCCCATTTCTTTGAGTCCAGCTCTCGGAATTGTGGCAGCTTATGTCATGGCTACAGTCTGGTCATCATCTAATTAACTTCTTCCTCCTGGTGGGGGTTTCAGTATCTATAAGACAGCTCACAGGATACAGCTCAGAATATTATCTACATCCCTTGAAGAGGAACTAAAGGTCCTAGACTATGCTTAATGACTAAACTTGTCTTGTTGGGCTGTTAGTCTTGTTGGGCTGTTTTCCTTTGTTTATGCATTTTCTCACTTCTCTGATTAAACTTATTCATTGGCTAAAGTTTTTCCACAGACATAAGGCAGGCTGAGGACATGGGGGGCAAGGACCATAGCATCCTGCTACGTTTCATAATCACTACTACAATCATAAATATAGACTAGTCTCATAACGCCAGAAAGTTCTTCCATGCCCTTTTGCAGTCAGTTCCCTTCCTATAACCCTCACCCTGGGCAATTACTTCTCTGCTTTCTATCACTTTCTAGAATTTCATGGATTTCTAGAATTTCATGTTTTACCCTTTCTAGAATTTCATGTAAATGGAATTATACAGTACATAACCTTTTGTGTCTCACTTATTTCACTATGTACAATGCTTTCAAGATTCATCCATGTTGTTGTGTATACCAGTAGTTTGTCCCTTTTTACTCTGAGTAGTATTCCCTTGTATGCATAGACCACAGTTTGTTTATTAACCAGTTGGACATTTTGGGTTCTTTCCAGTTTGTTGGCTGTAAATAAAGCTGCATAAACATTCAAGTACAAGTCATTGTATGGACATGTTTTTATTTCTCTTCAGTAAATATCTAAGGGTAGGATTACTTGGTCATGTGATAAGGACATGTTTAAATTCATGAGCCACAGTTAAAGTGGCTGAACCATTTTACATTCCCACTTAGCAGTGTGAGAGTTCTAGTTGCTCTACATCCTTCCCAACACTTGATATCATCAGTTTTTAAAATTTCAATCATTCTGTTGGGTGAGTAGTAGTATTTCATTGTGGTTTTAATTTATGTTGCCCTAATGAATTACTAATCATTTTGAGCATCTTTTCATGTGCTTATTGGCAATGCATACATTTGTTTTTTGGTTTTTTTTGTTACTTGGTTAAGTATCTGTACAAATCTTTTGCCTGTTTTTTAAAAAGCAGATTGGTTTTCTTATTAAGGTGTAAAACTTGTGGATCAAAGTCCTTTATGGGACAAATGTTTTGCAAGTATTTTCTCCCTGTCTGTGGCTTGCTTTTTTATGTCCTTAATAGTGTATTTTGAAGATCAGAAGTTTTAAAATTTTGGTGAAGTTCAGTTTACAAATTTTTCAGACTTTTTGCATCCTACTTAAAAAATCTTTGCCTAACCTAAGGTCACTAAGACTTTCTCCTATGTTTTCTTCCCAAAGTTTTAATTTTTATGTATGGTGTGAGGCATAGGTTGGGGATCTTTTTCTTTTTTGCTTATGTATATCCAGTTGTCCCAACACCACTAGTTGAAAGTATTATCTTTCCCCATTAAATTGCCCTAACACCCTTATTGAAACCATATATGTGGGTCCTGGACTCTATTTTGTTCCATTAATATATGTTCGTCTTTGGAATACCACACAGTTTGGGCTATTATAACTAAAGTCTTGAAACCAGGTAGAGTAAGTCTTCTAATTTTGTTCTTTTTTAAAAAATTGTCTTAGCAGTCATAGGTCTTTTGCATTTTCTTACAACTTTTAGAATCAGCTTATCCGTTTCTACAAAAAGCCTGCAGGGATTTTGAAGGAGATTGCATTCAGTCTCTAGATCAATTTCAGGAGAATTGATGTCTTAACAGTATTGAATCGTCCCATCAATTAAAATAGTATATTTCTCCATTATTTAGGTCTTTTAAAAAATATCACTTAACAGTGTTTCATAGTTTGCAGTGTATGAATATTGTACATTTTTTGTTAAATTTATCCCAAACATTTTGTATTCTTTATGCTATTGTAAATAGTATTTTTAATTTAAATTTTCAGTGGATTATTATTCATATGTAGAAATACAGTGGATTCTTGTATATTGACATTGTATCCTGTGATCTTGAGATAATTCTAGTAGCTTTTTTTTTTTCAATTTATTTTTTTTATACAGCAGGTTCTTATTAGTTACCTATTTTATACATATTAGTGTATATATTGTCAATCCCAATCTCCCAATTCATCCCACCACCCCCCCACCCGCCCCCGCTTTCCCCCCTTGGTGTCCGTACGTTTGTTCTCCACATCTGTGTCTCTATTTCTGCCTTGCAGACCGGCTCATCGGTACCATTTTTCTAGATTCCACATATATGCATTAATATACGATTTTTGTTTTTCTCTTTCTGACTCACTTCACTCTGTATTGACAGTCTCTAGATCCATCCACATCTCTACAAATGACCCAGTTTTGTTCCTTTTTATGGCTGAGTAATATTCCATTGTACATATGTACCACACCTTCTTTATCCATTCGTCTGTCGATGGGCATTTACGTTGCTTCCATGCCCTGGCTATTGCAAATAGTGCTGCAGTGAACGCTGGGGTGCATGTGTCTTTTTGAATTATGGTTTTCTCTGGGCATATGCCCAGTAGTGGGATTGCTGGGTCATATGATAACTCTATTTTTAGTTACTGAAGGAACCTCCATACTATTCTCCATAGTGGCTGTATCAATTTACATTCCCACCAACAGTGCAAGAGGGTTCTCTTTTCTCCACACCCTCTCCAGCATTTGTTGTTTGTAGATTTTCTGATGATGCCCATTGTAACTGGTGTGAGGTGATACCTCATTGTAGTTTTGATTTGCATTTCTCTAGCCATTAGTGATGTTGAGTAACTTTTCATGTGCCTCTTGGCCATCTGTATGTCTTCCCTGGAGAAATGTCTATTTAGGTCTTTTGCCCATTTTTTTTTTTTAATTTATTTAGTTTGGCTGTGTTGGGTCTTTGTTGCTGCACGCAGGCTTTCTTTAGTTGCGGTGAGCAGGGACTACTCTTTGTTGCAGTGGGCGGGTTTCTCACTGTAGTGGCTTCTCTTGTTGCAGAGCATGGGCTCTAGCCGTGAGAGCTGCAGTAGTTTTGGCACTTGGTGTCAGTAGTTGTGGCTTGTGGACTTTAGAACGCAGGCTCAGTAGTTGTGGCGCACAGGCTTAGTTGCTCCGCGGCATGTGGGATCTTCCTGGACCAGGGCTCGAACCTGTGTCCCCTGCATTGGCAGGCAGATTCTTAACCACTGCGCCACCAGGGAAGCCCCTTCTGCCCATTTTTTGATTGGGTTTTTTGGTTTTTTAATATTGAGCTGCATGAGCTGTTGATATATTTTGGAGATGAATCCTTTGTCCGTTGATTTGTTTGTAAATATTTTCTCCCATTCTGAGGGTTGTCTTTTCATCTTGTTTATAGTTTCCTTTGCTGTGCAAAAGTTTTTGAGTTTCATTAGGTCCCATTTGTTTATTTTTCTTTTTATTTCCATTAATCTAGGAGGTGGGTCAGAAAAGATCTTGCTGTGATTTATGTCAAAGAGTGTTCTTCCTGTGTTTTCCTCTAAGAGTTTTATAGTGTCTGGCCTTACATTTAGGTCTTTAATCCATTTTGAGTTTACTTTTGTGTATGGTGTTAGGGAGTGTTCTAATTTCATTCTTTTACATGTAGCTGTCCAGTTTCCCCAGCACCACTTATTGAAGAGACTGTCTTTTCTCCATTGTATGTCCTTGCCTCCTTTGTCATAGATTAGTTGACCATAGGTGTGTGGGTTTATCTTTGGACTTTCTATCCTGTTCCATTGATCTATATTTCTTTTTTTGTGCCAGTACCATATTGTCTTGATTACTGTAGCTTTGTAGTATAAAGTCCGGGAGGCTGATTGCTCCAGCTCCGTTTTTTTCCCTCAAGATTGCTTTGGCTTCTTGGACTAGGGCTCAAACCCATGTCCCCTGCATTGGCAGGTGGATTCTTAGCCACTGTGCCAGCAGGGAAGCCCATACTTAATGTTTAAAGACCCACTAAAACTGGGAAAAGGGCAATGATGTCCACACTCAACACTTATACTCAACAGTATACTAAAGGTCCTAAGCAGTGCAATAGGACAAGAGAAAGAAATAAAAAGCATTCAGATTGTAAAAGGAGAAGTAAAATTGTCTTTATTCAATGATGGCATGATCATCTATGCAGAAAACTCCTAGGAACATATTAAAAAGCAGCCAAAAGTAAATTAATTAATTAAAAAAAATCATCTAAACATTAACTATGATGTTCAGTATGGGTCTTTTTTTTTTTTTTTAAATAAATTTTATTTATTGATTTATTTTTGGCTGAGTTAGGTCTTCGTTGCTGCGTGTGGGCTTTCTCTAGTTGCGGTGAGCCGGGACTAGCTACTCTTTGTTGCATGCAGGCTTCTCATTGCGGTAGCTTCTCTTGCAGGGCACAGGCTCTAGGCACGCGGGCTTCAGTAGTTGCGGCATGCAAGCTCAGTAGTTGTGGTGCATGGGCTTAGTTGCTCTGCAGCATGTGGGATCTTCCTGGACCGGGGCATGAACCCGTGTCCCCTGCATCGGCAGGCGGACTCTCAACCACTGCGCCACCAGGGAAGCCCTATGGTTTCCTTTGTTGTGTAAAAATTTTTAAGTTTAAAGTGGGTCTTTTTTAATGAATAGAATATAGTTGGATTTTGCTTTTTTATCCAATGTGACTTCTCATTTCAGTGTCAAGTCATCTTAAGTGCATTCTGTTTTGATTTTCAGGACTTTCACTCTTCCTCTGCCATTTGCCCTTAGCTCACTTTTTTCATGAAATTTAATTTGATTATAGTCACTTTGAATAGCTACCACCCCTATTAGCATAACTATATGCAACTATATTAGATATTAGATATCTGTTATTAGAGATCTGTTAATGTTATATTTGTGGGTAATTTTTTGTTTTCATCGTTTGCTCTCAATTATTCTGTCTTTATCAGGGATGCAACTTCTGTTTTGTAGTTTACCAGAAGACCTCTAATACAATATCTTTAATACAATGTATGTGTGTTAAGTTACTGTCTGATGGAATATTATCTTACCTAATTATCTTTACAGCTTCTTGAAGGTGTTCAGTTTTTCTTTGAGACCATACTTTATGCTAGTCTTTGGGTTGGTCTGCTGGTAAATTTCCCAGTGATTCTTGGAAGTTTTATTCCCAGAGTTCAGCTATCAAGTCATGTGGATTTATCTAATTTCCATTTTATCTAGGTAGGTCACCTGTGGATTAAGATGTTCTTCATTATCAAATTCTGAATCAAGGTCAGCAGAGGCTTTATGATCCCAGGGTGTTGCCCACCTCATCCAATCCCAAACCTACCTGCATTTAATTATTGGCCTCACCCAGGGTGGGGTGGACTGAGAGTATATGTAGTATGACTATACAGAATTGATGCTGAAATAGTCTAGTAGGCAATAAGCACTGGAGATTAGATTATCTCAAGTCTGGAGATCGAAGGTTAAAATTGTTACCACTAAATTTATGATTTGGATATTACTGTTTCCTAATCCTGGTGATCCTGTTTGCTTTAGGATGGCAATTCAAAGAGTCTTCTTAGATTTAGGCTTTATACTGAAACTGGATACTAGAACTATTTGAATTTTTAGTGTGAGAGATTAGTGGTGAGGAAATCCAGGACATTGGACTTGAGGTTAAATTGAACTTTTAGTTCCCTGCTCTCTGCCTTTGCCTGAATGACTATTTTTATATTCAGTTGTGCAAAGGTTGGTTTAAAAAAATAGCATCTGTAACCATGAGGCTCCTGCTACTTCCTGTTTGATGATATTACAGGTGATGAAAACAAATTAAACTAACTTAGCCACTACATTATAATTTACCTGAAGTAATGGGGCTTCGAACATATTCTTTGAAAGGTGCTCCTTATGCAAATCAATTTTTTTGTATTCCTGTAGCAATTTGCATTAGGTAGCTCCTCTGTAAATAGTTGCTGGGGACATGATTCTGAGTTGTTTTGCCCTTCTCTGCAACCCCTGAGGTATCTCCTGTTGGCCTCTAGTGTTGCCAGTACTCAGGAAGCAGGACATATCAGTGCTTCACTTGCCAGCATCTGTGTACAAGCTCTTTTTCCTTTTTTCAGTCTTCCTCAATTGGCATGAAAAAAATTAAAAAGTCAGTGGAGCATTCCTTCCATTATAATTCTTTGCAAAATACATCATTTTAGCAATATGGCAGAGTTCCTAATGGTTTTGTTTGAGTTTTCCATTGTTTTTCTCATTAATTCAACCTTAATAAGTTTGTTGAAACTCTGTTTATGTACCCAAAGTTCATATACTATCTTGGTTTCTCTTGCTGATTCCATTTCATTTCCCTTATCTCTAAATTCTGGAGTTTCCCAAGGATCAGTCCTTGGTTCTCTTCTCTTTTCTCTCCCATTCCCTAAGACAGTGATCTCATCCAGTCTCATGGCTTTAAATACCATCTGCATTGGCTCCCAAATCTATCTCTTCCTGTCCCTTCACCTCCAGACCTGTATATCCACGGGCCTACTTGTCTAACGGACATCCCTAACTTAATGTGTCTCTAACTGAGCTTTTCGTGGTCCCTCACAAACCAGCTTCTTTTGCAGCCTTCCCTGTCTCAGTTAATGCGAGTTCCATTGTTCTAGCTGCTTGGGCCAGAAATCTTGGTGCCATTTTTGACTTTTCTCTTTGTCTCATACCCAACATCTGGTCTATAAGCAAACCCTGTTGGCTCTATCTCCAAAATGTATCCGGATTTGACCATTTATCACCATTCCCTCTGCCATCATCCTGGTACACGCCACCATCTTTTGCCTGGTTCATAGAACTGGCTTTCTAACTGGTCTCCCTACTTCTGCCTTTGCTTCCCTGTGGTCTGTTCTTAGCACACAGCCAGAGTAATCCTGTTAAAAATTCCACTAGTTCTTATAATTTTTCTGTTGAAAACCCTCCAACAGCTTTCCATCTTATTTAGAGAAAAGCTATAGACCTTAACTATTATCTACTAGAACCTATGTGATCTGACCCTCTTTTACCTTTCCACTCTCATTTCCTACTATTCTCTTCTTTCTTCACTCTGTTCCAGCCACATGACCTCTTTTCTGTTCCTTGAACATGCCCTTCCTTCTACCTCAGAGCCCTTATACCTGCTGTTTACTCTATATAGAATACTTTTTCCTGCTGATACCAGCAAAGATAGCTGTCTTACTTATTTTGCGTTTTTACTCACTGAAGCCTTCCCTGGTCAACTTGTTTATCTTGTTTTTCTGTCTAATACACTGGAATGTAATCTCCATGAGGGTGGGGATTTTGTCATGTTTTGTGTACCACAGAAACCTTAGCGCCTAAAATTGGTGCCTGGCATGTGGTAGATGCTCCACACCTTTAAAATGAATGAATAAATGAATGAGCGAATGATTCTGATTTTCATAATATCTCTTAAAAAAGAAAATAGCTAACATAACTCCACTAAATGTAAAGTTATGTTGAAAGAAAGAAGGATGGAAGGATTGAAAGAAGTCTGGATAGAAAGTAAGAAGGATCTGGAAAGTAATTCTAAATTTCTGAAATATAAAGCAATTCTATAAATGTATGAATAGCTGCACGACTTTATTTAAAGGACTACTTTAATATTTTTCCATGGAGGCAACAAAAATTAGCTACCACCATGAGTAGGAGACATTTGAACATCTAGCTGCATTGTGAACCAGGAGGTGAAGTTCTGTCTTGGACTAAGAACTGTAGACAGATCTTTCAGATACCACTGAGTCATTGTGTAATTTAAGAAGGGTAACAATATGTTTTGGTTTCCCAGGGACAGTCTCAGTTTAACTCTTTTGTTAATTATTAATAGAGTGGGTTTTTATTCTTTAAAGGATCCCAGTTTGGATGATAAGTTATAAGGGCACCCTAAAATTCAGGTGCTTGCTTCTGAGTGATTATAGCATATATTGACATTCATGCATGATAAGAAATCTGTAAATGCTATTTAACATTTATTGAGCATATTTCAGAGCTCGACTTTGTTAGGTTTAGGGCTATCAGGGTCTCAGGCATTTTCAGTCAGTCTTGGGTAGTGAAAATGGTTGAGCATTGTAAGCTGAATCACATTTTTATAGGATAATGCTTAGATTTTTAGGGCCACAGACTTCATTGAGAATCTGATGAAACCTATGAATCCACTTCCCAGAAAAACACATATACAAAATTTTTATAAATAATTTCAGTAAGTTTGTGACTCCCAAACCCCCCTATTCTGGTATCTAACTGCTTTGAGAGAACACCTTTCAGGGATACTATTGCACTAGTAAAACCTTGATTATCTGGCACATAACTGGAACCCTTAAGAAAACCGTAATTTTCTCAATGCCAATATAAGTACATGCAGAAATGTTTATTTAGATAATTGATATTATGCTATATGTATTATTCTACAGCTTAGGGTTCCATGTTAGTATATATAGATATGCTTCATTTTTTTAAGTTAATTTCTGTATTTTGCAATTTGTCAAAAAATCAATATCAAAAAACAGTGTATAGGAAAGTTGCCTTATGAAACCGTAAGATAAGCAAAAAATACTGAAGATCATCTTTTTTTTTTAATTCATTTATTTATTTAATTGGTTGCACCAGGTCTTAGTTGCTGCAGGTGCGCTCCTTAGTTGCGGCTCGCTGGCTCCTTAGTTGCAGCACATGGGCTCCTTAGTTGTAGCATGTGGGCTCCTTAGTTGTGGCATGTGAATCTTAGTTGCAGCATACATGTGGGATCTAGTTCCCCGACCAGGGATCGAACCCAGGCCCCCTGCATTGGGAGCACAGAGTCTTATCCACTGCAGCACCAGGGAAGTCCCCCCAGATCATCTTAATCACAACAACGAAAGAGCATAAGAACATGTCTTATCATTTATGGTGTAGAGATCTTTACAGTGAATGTCCACACTAGCAAAAAAAGTTAAAAATTAGCTCAGACCAACTTGCAAGATTCTGGCCTTAAGGGAATTTTTGAAGAGAATTCATCACCGAAAGCAAATGTACTCTGTGCAGACATTTTCTTAACTCAATAAAGAAAATAAGGAAATGTTGAGAAGAAGAAAGAATTCTTCATGGCGAAATCACTTAGTCACTGCTAACAATGCATTTTATCTCTCTTTTTCTTTCTATACATAAATTTTATTAGTTTGCATAAATTTTTACATGGTTTTAATCTTTATTAGTTCACATAAATTTTTACATGGTTTTTATCATACTGTATATATAAATTTGCATCCTGTATCATCCCTTTCCCCATTAATATTTTAATATTAAAATAGTTAATATTTTAACTGCTTACTTATTGCTTTAGGATAGATTTCCAGAAGAGGAATTACTAGGTCAAAAATTATGATTATTAAAAAAAATTTTTTTAAGTATTGCCACACTGTTTTTCAAAAGTGTTATACTGATTAATACTTTAAGCAGTTGGGTCTGATATTACTTGCTTCACCATACTCATACTTGGATTGCACATTATAATTTTTAAAATATTTGTGATTGCAAAAAAAAGTAAAAACGTTTCTCACTGTTTTAATTTGCATTTCTTCCATTTTTGTGATATTGCACATTTTTCCATATACATATTACTAATCGTATTTTATTATAAAAACATGATCTTGCAGCTTTAGAGGCCTCCATTTAGAGCTGATCATCCCCTTTTGAATAAAACTTTAATAGAGCACGTTCTGCATGTTCACAGTGTTTAATGAACAGTCATCCAGATTGCCGTATTGAAACTACCTCAAGATCTGAAAAAAAGACTTTCCAAATGCTTAATTAATAGAAGACAATTTTCACAGCAGGAAAATGTGACTTATTATTAAGAAGTATCTTCTACCTGAGGTGTGTCTAACTGTGTGTGTGTGTGTGTGTATTAGGTTTCACTGATTTTTTTGAATACCAGTAAACAGCAGGGTAATAGAAATTTGATATTTCTATCAGAAACAGTTAACTTGTATTAAAATAATCTTATCTTAAATATTTTCTTCTTTTCAAGGTATCATAGACGTCGTAGGAAACTGAATCCTCCAAAAGACAGATGATATTGAGGTTTTCAGGAATCAAAGAGAAATGTTATCCTGCGTCTCATTTGCCATTTGAGAAAATACAAATTGCGTATATTCATTAATACGTTATATAGTAAAATAATAAAATGTCTTCTCATATATTAGAATGTGTATTTCTTTATATATATTAAGTAGTTCTGGATTTCACATTCTTATTTACGGAAGCCTATTTTTATTTTCCTTTTGAGTTATTAAAGTCTACTATTTATTTTTATGCGCCTGGTATGATTAAGTACTTTTACATTATCAGCCGAATAGTAGTATAAATATGATGAATAAAAACGTGCATGATTCTCCTGAAGAGTTTTAAACTGCCTTTGAAAAGAAACTCATGAGATCCACACAGAAAATAGATGTTACAATGTTTCCGTTTTTGTGGCTCTAGGAAATAGTTACATTTTAATCAGTTTCTACTACCTGCTAGGTCTTTAGTTTACATTATTATTAAATTCTCACAATAATCCTTTGAAGAAGGTGCATCATCCCCATTTTACAGATAAGGCTAAGTGACTTGAAGCCTACCTACCTAACAAGTGGGAGAGCCAGGATCCAAACTGTCCAGAGCCTTTTTTACAAGGCATCACTATGACAAGAGGTGTTTTCTTTCACCCAAGAATGTGCTTTCCTAGAAAGAATATTATATTATTCATTTTGAGATTTTTTTTCTGGCTGTCTTAAAAATTATGCTTGCTTCAGAGCACATACAACTCTGTGATTAAAATGTTAATATTACTAAAGTAGTCTTAAAAAATGTTAAGTCTATTCTGTTGATTATCCCTACCAGCTTATATATGATCCTTAATAGCATTGATGCCCCTGTGATTTCTATTTAGGAGGTGAGGAGTCTTTATTAAGAAGGTGAAAAGGTGCTTTATTCAAACTTGTGCAATATTTGTGATATTTTAAAATTTGGTGTGAAAAATGATTTCACATTCAAAGTCTATTGCTTAATCTAGTTCTTTGAATAGAGGAAGGTGAAGGGTCAAGTGTTGAGTAAAATGTAAGGAATAGTGAATAGGAAAGAGTAAAGAAAATAATAATGGCCACCCTCTATTACAGAAAGGAAGTGTTTTTAAGTGGTTTATGCTCTTTTCATTAATATATTATTCATTTGGGGGGAAAGATCAAAGGAAAAACAAGTCAATAGAGTTGGATAATCAGAAATATTAACTGGCTGTGTTTGGTGACATAGCTTCGAAAATAGTTTTTTTCTGGTTGATTTATATCCAAATTTTTACAAAGATTGAGATATGCCATGTTATAAAAGTAGGAAGAATAAAAACTAAATTAATTAAATAACAAATTTTCTTCTAAGTACAAGGATCTACTAAATAGAGATTGTTCAATTGTAAGATGCCCAAACCACACATTCACATGTCAGTGCTTTGGAGAATTAAGTTAGTTCTTGTTGTACTGGAAATATATTACATTGTAGTTAACATTGTAGTTCCTGGAATTTTGGTCTTCATGAGTTGCTGAATAAGTACGTGTTTCATCACCACTATCACTTCCCCTCTGCTTCTCCACCTCAGAGGAGTAACCTATTATCCACTATCACTAACACTTTGTGAAAGGTCAGTTTGTTTTTTTCAGAAATTTAAAAAGTACATAAAGTCTGATGGTTCTTTAAATGGAATAAATTTAGCTTCATGAAAATCTTACTACCCTGTTCTTACTCTCGTATTTCTTTCCATTGGTGCGGGGGATTAACACACTTCAAATTGATAAAAAGCATTGTCAGTCAAACCACCAGAGGGCACTCTCACATAGGGTTTAATTTGAACATTCCTCAACCAAAGGATAGTGACTTAACAGTCAACAATTTGTGGATTTCTTTAGGTAAGAATGACTACTAGAGTAAATGACGTAGTGAAATTAAGTGAGGCCATTATTGTATTCATTCTATCGATCTAGTCATTAAGCATTTATTGAACCCCTACTACATATGGAGAGGCATTATACTTTTTGGCAGGCCAATAACAAAAAATAGGCCCTTCTTAAGGAGCATAGTATCTACTTAACTAGTATCTATTGAGCTACTTAACTTTTCTAATGACGTTGCTTTTTCTTTTTTTTAAATTAATTAATCTTTGGCTGCGTTGGGTCTTTGTTGCTGTGCACGGGCTTTCTCTAGTTGCGGCGATGGGGGCTACATTTTGTAGCGTTGCGCGGTCTTCTCCTCGCGGTGGCTTCTCTTGTTGCAGAGCATGGGCTCTAGGCACACGGGCTTCAGTAGTTCTGGCACACGGGCTCAGTAGTTGTGGCTCGTGGGCTCTAGAGCACAGGCTTAATAGTTGTGGCACACGGATCCAGCCACTCCTCAGCATGTGGAATCTTCCCGGACCAGGGATCGAACCCGCGTCCCCTGCACTGGCAGGTGGATTCCTAACCACTGCACCACCAGGGAAGTCCAACGTTGCTTATTAAACATGAGTATAATGCATCATTATTTTTTTAAATTAGAGACTAAATAAATAGAAAATAAAATTACCCATAATTGCCCCAGCTAAAGATAACACTAACATTTTTGCTACCTTTCTTTCTTGTTATTTTGCTGCATAAATATATTTCAAAAAAATTATATTTATTATGCATGTTGTTTTATAACTTGCTTTTTCACTTAATATCATAAATTTTTTTTTGCCATATCAGTAAATACTCTCATTTAATGGATTCATATTATTTTGTAATGTAGATTGTCATAATTTAATTAACTCCGTACTGTTAGACATAATCGTTGTTTCTGTTTGTTCCCTGTTAGGAAGAACGCTCTTATTAACATCCTGGTAGATACTTTTTATTGATAGCCGTTTTAATTTTTAAAAATTTTATTCTAATATAGTTGATTTACAATGTTGTGTTAGTTTCAGGTGTACAGCAAAGTGAATCAGTTATACATATATATATATATCCATTCTTTTTCAGATTCTTTTCCTATATAGGTTATTACAGAATATTGAGAAGAGTTCCCTGTGCTATACAGTAGGTCCTTGTTAGTTATCTATTTCATATATAGTAGTGTGTATATGTTAATCCCAATCTCCTAATTATCACCTCCCCCCATATTTCCCCTTTGGTAACCGTAAGTTTGATTTCAAGATCTGTGAGTCTGTTTCTCTTTTGTAAATAAGTTCATTTGTATCATTTTTAAAATTAGATTCTACATATAGATGTGCTATTATATGATATTCTGCTTTCTCTGTCTGACTTCACTTAGCATGGTAATCTCTAGGTCCATCCATGTTGCTGCAAATGGCATTATTTCATTCTTTTTTATGGCTGAGTAAAATTCCATTGTATGTATGTACCACATCTTCTTTATCTGTTCCTCTGTCAGTGGACATTTAGGTGGCTCCCATGTCTTGGCTATTGTAAATAGTGCTGCAGTGAACATTGGGGTGCATGTATCTTTTTGAATTATGTTTTTCCCCAGATACATGACCAGGAGTGGGATTGCTAGATGATATGGTAGTTCTATTTTTAGGTTTTTTTTGTTTGTTTGTTTTGTTTTGTTTTGTTTGCAGTACGCGGGCTTCTCACTGTTGTGGCCTCTCCCATTGCAGAGCACAGGCTCCAGACGCACAGGCTCAGCGGCCATGGCTCACGGGCCTAGCCACTCCGTGGCACGTGGGATCTTCCCGGACCGGGGCATGAACCTGTGTCCCCTGCATCAGCAGGTGGACTCTCGATCACTGCGCCACCAGGGAAGCCCCTATTTTTAGTTTTTTAAGGAACCTCTGTACTGTTCTCCATAATGGTTGTACAACTTTACATTCCAAGAACAGTGGAGGAGGGTTCCCTTTTCTCCACACCCTCTCCAGCATTTATTGTTTGTAGATTTTTTGATGATGGCCATTCTGACCAGTGTGAGGTGGTACTTCATTGTAGTTTTGATTTGCGTTTCTCTAATAATTAGAGACGTTGAGCTCTTTTTATGTGCCTGTTGGCCATCTGTATTTCTTCTTTGGAGAAATGTCTGTTTAGGTCTTCTGCCCATTTTTCGACTGGGTTGTTTGTTTTTTTGTTGTTGTCATTTCTATCCCTTTATTTTTAACCTATATGTGTCTGTATGTTTAAAATAGGTTTCTTGCAGACAGCATATAGTTGGTCTTGTTTTCTGATCCACTCTGACAATGTCTGTCTTTTAATCGGTGCATTTAGACCATTGACATTCAAAGTGATTATTGATACAGTTGGAATACTATCTGCCATATTTGTTACTGTTCTCTATTTGTTGCCCTTGTTCTTACTTTTGTCTTCTACTCTTTTTTGCCTTTGTTTTTTTTTGTTTTTGTTTGTTTGTTTGCGGTACGCGGGCCTCTCACCTCCCACTGTTGTGGCCTCTCTCGTTGCGGAGCACAGGCTCCGGACGCGCAGGCTCAGCAGCCATGGCTCACGGGCCCAGCTGCTCCGCAGCATGTGGGATCCTCCCGGACTGGGGCATGAACCCACATCCCCTGCATCGGCAGGCGGACTCTCAACCACTGCGCCACCAGGGAAGCCCTTGCCTTTGGTTTTAAATAATAATTTTATATGATTCTGTTTTCTCTTAGCATATTTCTCATACTTCTTTTTTTTTTAGACCTTTTATAGTGATTGCCATAGAGCTTGCAATACATATTTGCAACTAAGCCAAGTCCACCCCATACTGCTGGATTATTTTGTTATTATAAGGTTCTTGCACTACCCCATAACCCTATACTGCTTCATGGGTAGTGCAAGAACCTTATAATAACAAAACCCCAATTCCTCCCTTCTATCCCTTATATCATTGCTGTCATTCATTTCTCATACACAAGCATATATATGCATAATCAAATACTTTGTTATTATTTTTATTTATTTATTTATTTTGTTGTGCCGGGTCTTAGTTGCTCCCTGGTGGGCTGCTTAGTTGTGGCTCTCTGGCTCCTTATTTGCAGCACATGGGCTCCTTAATTGCGGCTCTCCGGCTCCTTAGTTGTGGCATGCAAACTCTTAGTTGCAGCCTGCATGTGGAATCTAGTTCCTTGACTGAGGTTTGAACCTGGGCCCCTTGTATTGGGAGCGTGGAGTCTTAACCACTGAACTGTCAGGGAAGTTCCAAAAAAAGTTTTTATTTCACCTTCACTTATTCCTTCTCCACTGCTCTTCCTTTCTTTGTGTAGATCTGCATTTCTGACCTATATCATTTTACTTTTCTCTAAAGAACTTCTTTTAGCATTTTTCACAAGGCAGATCTACTGGCAGAAAATTTCCTCAACTTTGTTTGAGAAAGTATTTATCCTTTACTTTTGAAGGATAATATTGCAGGGTACAGAATTCTAGGTTGGTGGATTTTTTAATCTCAGCATTTTAAATATTTCACTTCATTCTCTTCTTTCTTGCATGGTGTCTGAAGAGAGATCAGATGTAATTCTTTTCTCCATTATACTTGATAAAAGTTTTTAATTAGGCATTTTTGCGTGTGTGTGATTATTTGATAAATGTCCATCTTCCCTAGTAGACTGTAAACTCCATGACTTGCAAAGACCCTCAGTGGCTATGTGTACCACCATGTCCCTAGAGCCTAATATGGCCTGGTACATTCATTGTACCACAAGCATCTTAATATGATTTGTAAAAGAAATTACTCTAGTGCAGAGATTTTAACCTAAGGATTCTGTAAATGGGATTTGGGGTTGGGATTATCTATGAAACTCCTGAAATTGTGTAGAATTTTGAGAATTTTTTGTCTGTGGTTTTTCCTAGGAATAGTTTTTCAGCAGTTCCTTAAAGACTATGTCACATTATGCTCTAGTTCTTATTTGCCTGCAGCTAAGCACATAGTAACATTAGTACTGGAATGATACTGATATGCCTGAAAGAAAGTGTGGTTTCCACATATTCTCAGAAGCAACCTTAATTAGATTCCAGCATTTTTAAGAAAAGAGGAAAACAAGACATCATGTGCCTTCATTTTGGATGGGATAATTCCATCAAGGAATATTTTTCCAGTTTCAGATGTGTATTTGGAAATGAGTCAGCTTGGATATCAGTGCATAAACACAAGAAGTTAGCAAACCATTTCTTTTGCTGAAGGCATAAATAAATGTCTCCATTGCTTATAGTCAAAGGGAATGATTTCTTAGATTTTTTTTCCACGGAAGTTCAAAATTACTTGCTAATATTTTTACCAAAATAATTTGCAAATATTCCAATGCTAAAGACATTTTTCCCTATTACAGCTCAGCTATTAGCCCCTTACTATTTTCTCATGTGCTGTTTAACCTTTGAAAGTTAAACAGTTAAATGCACCGGGAAGAAATGCTCAGAAAGAGTATGTACTGTGTTTTCTAATTCTGCAGAAAGGCATCTACTTAGATTTAGTAACATCACCTCACATTTATATAACATTTTCCTGCAGGAAGCCTAAAATACTTCACAGTCATGATTGCCTGAATTTTTGCTTAAAAAATGAGTGCTTGTTTTTAGATGGAGAAACTGAGGCAAAATCTCACTGTTACACCTGGTAATCTCAAGTAGAACTTCATTTCAGCAGGATAGTATCTTCTAAAGTTTTATTCAGGGGCTAATCATTTCAGCAAATTTTATTAAGCACCTACAGAGTTCAAGCCACTGTGGATTCAAAGATGAGATCTCACTCCTGATTGATAAAATATCTTGCCCAGACCTTCTCTTCTTTCCCCTCTACTCAGAATTCACCTCTTCCTCCTCCATAACCCAAAACACATTTAATTACTACTATACCACCACTTTAGTTTGTATTGAATTAGAGCAAAGTTTGTGGTTAGTAGCATGGTCAGTGTGATATTTGAATTGCTCCCATTGGCCTTTTCCGTCATTGCCATCCAGGTATAATTACTATCATTAGGATCATAGAAGATAGAATAGTAGACCTGAAAGAAACCTTTAAAGATGATTTTTAGGCATAGACTGATTTTACAGATATGGGAACAGATTCAGTAAGACTAATTGACTTGCCCAAGGTCATATATCATGGCAGAACCAACCAATGTCATCGTCTTTTTTTTTTTTAAGATTAATTTATATATATATTTTATTTTTGGCTTCATTGGGTCTTCGTTGCTTCACGCAGGCTTTCTCTAGTGGCAAACAGGCTTCTCATTGTGGTGGCCTCTTTTGTTGCGGAGCATGGGCTCTAGGTGCGTGGGCTTCAGTAGTTGTGGGCTTGACAGCTCCAGAGCGCAGGCTCAGTAGTTGTGGTGCATGGACTTAGTTGCTCTGCGACATGTGGGATCTTCCCGGAGCAGGGATCAAACTCCTGTCCGCTGCGTTGGCAGGCGGATTCTTAACCACTACGCCACCAGGGAAACCCTAAGGATGTTTTAATGTATATATGTATGTATACACCTACTGATGATGAAATTTGCCTCCAATAGCAGATGTGCCCAGTGGTATACTAGTAAAGGTTTAACAACTGGCTCTGATTGGGAGTGCTTGCCAATTTCCATGGTGTAAGTATACTCATCATGGCTGATTTAATCTACCAGTGGTTTAGCAACTGGCTCACAAAATTTCTGAAAATTTAATAATTGGATCTCACAGGTTGGTGTGAACTAGCTCTAGCATTCCTCTGGCTGTACCCCTGAAATCATACACTTACTATTAAAACATTGGATTATTTCCTCACTCATTCTAGTTATCTATTCAGAGACACTTTACCTTATTTTCTGATTAATATTTCCAGGGAGAAAAACTATTCCTTACGTGGCAGCTTCAACCTTCACTTTCAGTTTCTTTTAAGGATTTAATGACTTGTTGATAAGTGTCTAAAATTACTTGGTCTGTCTTTTAAGAGAACTTTGTATGAATCCTTGAGTATTTGTTATTTATTGCTAAGTTACAAATTACCCCGAAACTCATTGGCTTAAAACGACAACTTAGTTCACAGTTCTTTTGGGTACTCTTCTGGTGTAGGCTGGGCTTATACATCTGGTTATTAATTGGGTTGATGAGACTGGCTAGTCTTGGATGGCATCATCTGTATGTCAACAGCGATTGAATGGCTGTCAGCTGGGGCAATAAGAGGACCTTTGTGTTTCTCATTATCCAGCAAGCCAGCCCTGGTTTGTTCACATGGCTTCAGGGTCTCAAGGGTACAAGACTGGAAGCTGTAAAGTCTCTTAAGGCCAAGCCTTTGAACTGGCTCAGCATCACTTCCACAAGGCCATCCCAGGTTCAGGGAGTGGGGAAAGAGACTCTGCCTTTTGAAAAGAGAAGCAGCAAATATGATGACCCTTCCATCACAATAGGAATCACTAATCTTAACTGATTTACTTTTGCGTTTAGATCATCACGTGTCTGTAGGACAGAGCTGAATGCACATGGTATGGTTGGCTTTTAGTGAGAAATTGAAGTTTTCTTTCCCAGAAGAAATTCGGACAATTTCTTTTACTTATAAACCAGCTCTCCTTGAATGATCACTCACTGATATGCTCAATAACTGATAATTTCCTTCAATTAAACCATATATTTTAATACTGTCTCTTTTACACATACACTGGTTAGCTAAGGGTGTGGTGGGGGTGGGAGAGAGCTAAACAATAAAGCAGCATGGTCTGCTTAACAATTGGAGGCCGGAATAAGATGTTAAGTAATCAACTGATGAATTGAGTACCGTCATTCAAGTTCAGGAAAAGAAGCAGTCACTGAGGATTAGATTAGTTGAGGAAGATTGCTTCTTGGAGAACCATTTTTTAAATCCACCTTATTGAGATATTATTTACATACAATAAAATGCACATATTTAAACATAGGGTTTAATGACCTTTGTTAAATGTATACACTGATGTAACTGCCACCACAAGCAAGCTAGAGAACTTTTTTTTTTTTTTTTGCGTTACGCGGGCCTCTCCCTATTGTGGCCTCTCCCGTTGCGGAGCACAGGCTCCGGACGCGCAGGCTCAGCAGCCATGGATCACGGGCCTAGCCGCTCCATGGCATGTGGGATCCTCCCGGACCGGGGCACGAACCCGTGTCCCCTGCATCGGCAGGCGGACTCTCAACCACTGCGCCATCAGGGAAGCCCAAGATAGAGAACATTTTTAAAAATTGAAGTATAGTTGATTTACAATATTAGTTTCAAGTGTACAACACAGTGATTCAAATTTTTTATAGATTATAGTCCATTTAAAGTTATAAAATATTGGCTATATTCCCTGTCCTATACTATATATCCTTGTAGCATATTTATTTTATACATAGTAGTTTTTACCTCTTAATCTCCTACCCTTGTCTTGCCACTCCCCTCTCCCCACTGGTAACCACTAGTTTGTTCTCTGCATCTGTGTGTCTGTTTATGTTTTGTTATATTCATTCATTTCTTTTACTTTTTTAGATTCCACATATAAGTCATAATCTGCAGTATTTGTTTTTCTTTGTCTGACTTATTTCACTAAGCGTATTACCCTCCAGGTCCATCCATGTTGTTGCAAATGGCAAAATTTTATTCTTTTTATGGCTGAGTAATATTTCATTGTGTGTATATATATATATATATATATATATATATATATATGCCACATCTTCTTTTTCCATTTACCTGTTGATGAACACTTAAGTTGCTTCCATATTTTGGCTATTGTAAATAATGCTGCTATGAACATTGGGTGCGTGTATCTTCTCCATGGAGTGTTTTTGTTTTCTTCGGATATATACCCAGGAGTGGAATTGCTGGATCATACGGTAGTTCTAATTTTTAGCTTTTTGAGGAATCTCCGTACTGTACCATTTTCCATAGTGGCTGTACCAATTTACATTCCACCAACAGTGCACAAGAGTTTCCTCTTCTCCACAATCTCGCCAACATTTGTTATTGGTGGTCTTGATGATGGCCATTCTGACAGGTGTGAGGTGGTTTCTCATTGTGGTTTTGATTTGCCTTTCTCTGATGATTAACAGTGTTGAGCACTCTTGTCAAAGAGTGTTCTGCCTATGTTTTCTTCTAGGAGTTTTATGATTTCTGGTTTTACGTTTAAGTCTTTAATCTGTTTTGAGTTTATTTTTGTATATGGTGTGAGAAAACATTCTAACTTCATTCTTTTACATGTAGCTGTCCAGTTTTCCCAGCACCACTTGTTAAAGAGACTGTCTTTTCCCCATTGTATATTCTCACCTCCTTTTTTATAAATTAATTGTCCATAAACGTGTGGGTTTATTTCTGGGCTCTGTTCTGTTTCATGTGTCGGTTTTTGTGCCAGTACCATACTCTTTTGATGACGATAGCTTTGTAGTATAGTCTGAAGTCAGGGAGCATGATTTCTCTAGCTCTTTTCTTCTTAAGATTGCTTTGGCAAGATAGAGAACATTTCCATCATCCCTCAGATTGACCTCTTGCTCCTTTTGCTGCCTCTCCTCCCCAACTCCCAGCCTTAGACGATCAGAGACAAGTCCAAAGAATTCTCTTTTTCAGCTTCATTGCTGATAAACATAACTAACTGTAAACAACAGAAAGCTGTGAAAGATTACATTGTTAATGAATGTGGTTTGAAATTTTGAGTAGGAATACAATTAGATGAATAGCTGCAATGATAAGAAAACATTCTGGAGTAGTTGCTTAAATTAAGGACCTTGACCCAGAATATAAGTTAACATACCACTTCTTTCTTTCAGAAAGTCTTTGTATAAAAAGCTCATCAGCTGAATTAAAGTGTGCTAGTGACTTAGTAAATATTATAAATTATGTAAAGGCTAATCCAATAAATTTGAAATTACTCTTTATTATGTGATAATTGGGAAACATCATAAAGAACTATGATTTCATGCTGAGATATGATGGTTATCTGGGGGAAAATTCTATTGAGTATATTTGAATATTTAGCATCATTGCAAGAAGCCAGCTTGGTCCCAACTTTTTTTTTTTTTTTTTTGCGCTACGCGGGCCTCTCACCGCTGCGGCCTCTCCTGCCGCAGAGCACAGGCTCCAGATGCACAGGCCCAGCGGCCACGGCTCACGGGCCCAGTCGCTCTGTGGCACGTGGGATCCTCCTGGACCAGGGCACGAACCCGCATCCCCTGCAACGGCCCAACTTTTTAGATATAAATTGGCCAGCTAGAGTTATTAATTTGTTTGATATCTCCAGAATTTGAATCTTCAGAATTTGTCCACTCAAAGGAGGAATGCAAGGTGTTTTTCAGTGGAAGATAAAATCAAAGGGCAAAAACAAAATGTAGAAGCCTGGAAGAACAGGGTTTCTACAGATCGTGATTACATGTTCCATAATTTAACAATTGTCAGTGAAAGAGGTGATTATCTTGATGTTGCACATCTGCAAAAAGTTATCATCAAACTATTATTAATTTGATAGAATGCTTAGAATTTTATTTTCCATTAAAAGAATGTCCAGACAGTAAATTCATAGATGTGGTATCCATTTATTTCATCAAAAGATGATTTAAGTTTAATTATAGGCTTACAGGATACATTGTTCTAACTGGCAACTAATGAAGAATTAAAAATAAAATTTGAAATTACAGGATCACTCCCTTCATTTTGGAGAAAAGTTAAAAATGAATAGTTTGAGCATGCTGAAATTATTTTAAAACCTCTCTTTTCCATTCCCATCATCATCCCTTTATACACTCAGTTCTCTTTTTTTTTATGATATGAGCCATAGGTTTTGTTTCTTATTTTTAAACTCACTTCTTTCTTATGAATGATATTAAAACATCTCATAGAAGTAGTTTAGATGTACATCATTCCCTGAAAGTACCATTGTCGTCAATCCAACCTGGATTAAATTTTTTTTAAATAACTTTATTTAGGTCTGCATTGGGTCTTTGTTGCTGCACGCGGGCTTTTCACTAGTTGCGGTGAGCGGGGGCTACTCTTCGTTGTGGTGGGCGGACTTCTCATTGCGGTGGCTTCTCTTGTTGTGGAGCACGGGCTCTAGGCATGTGGGCTTCAGTAGTTGTGGCTCACGGACTCTAGAGCGCAGGCTCAGTAGTTGTGGCTTACGGGCTTAGTTGCTCTACGGCATGTGGGATCTCCCGGATCAGGGCTTGAACCCATGTGTCCTGCATTGACAGGCAGATTCTTAACCACTGCGCCACCAGGGAAGCCCTGTTGTAGATATTTTAACAAGAAAGAAACAAGCTCATTTGTCACACGGTGTTTTAAAATATTAAAACTTTACAATATTAATATGCAAGGTATTTATTCAAAGTATGCATATATTGGGCTAATCTAGAAAACTGCTAATTCACTCATAATTTTTTTCAGTTACAATTGAAGAACAACAAAATGTTAATAGTTATAGAAATTTTCTATATTAATCCTAAATGTACATGTTCAATGAACAAGTTTTATCATTCTTTTTTATTTCCTTTATGTTTGTTCTAATTCTATTTATTAAAATTTAAGTTTATATTCATTGAATTAGGTAATAAAACTTTTGAGCTTGTACTTTTAATTTTTTTCTTTTCATTCTACTAATTTAGTTTTATTATAATTTATAAAAGTATTGGACCACAATGGATTAAAAAAACTGTACCTTTATCACAGATGGTTTGACATCTCCTGTTTTATAGCATTCTTTCCAGACAGTTATTCAGCTTTGGCTTGAACCCTTCTAGTAACCAGGAGTTCATTACCTTTTTAGGCAGCTAACTCATTATTGGACAGTTCCAATTATTAGGAAGTGTTTCCTTATACTGAGTAGAAATCAATCTTCCTATGATTTGTAATTCTCAGAATTGATCCTGTCCTCAGAACTATACAAAATATATTTAGTCCCTCCTACATATGACAGCTCTTTGGATATTAGAAAATACTTGTCATATCCCTATTTTTCTTTAAGCTCCACTTTTTCTGATTATCCATATGACATGGTTTCCCTGTCCTGGTTGCCCTCTTCTGGACATATTTTAAAAATAATGTCTTAAAATGTATTACCTAGAACTGAACTGAACATCATTTTCTTGTTCTGGACAGTATACTTCTGCTAATGGTGTCAATAATGCATTGTTTTTTAGCAGTCATGTCACTCTGTTGATTTGTATTGAGTCATAAGGCGTATCAAAATAGTGTCCAAATTCAGCTGATTCCTTGTGTAAAAGTAAATTCTTCCACCCTTCTTAATTCCTTTTAGGGAGAAAAGAATAGTTTTATTTCAGTGCTAACCTCAGTGATTTTTAATTTTACCATTTAAATGTTAGCAACATGACTGATAATGTAACCAAAGAAGATTTTAAGCAGGGGTGATATTTTTAGAAACTTCATTCTGGCTAACTGGGGGAGGGTAGAGGATGGACTAGAACAGGAGCAAGATGAAATGTGGGGTGACTGATGTAGTAATTCAGATGACAAATGATAATGGCCTGGATTAGAGAAGCAGAAAAGAAGATGGAGAGAAGGGGACAGATTCTAGAGATATGTAGGAAGTAAAATTAATAGGACTTGGTAAGAAATTTATATGTGAATGACAGAGAGTAATGAATGAGAAAGAGGGGGAAAAAAGCAGCTGTTGACATGCAGAATCTGACCTGGCATTCAGAGTTAGGCCATGTTATTTTCTGTTGGCATAAGAATCTCACAGAATACCAGCATCAGATAAGATTATTCTGAGACCATCACAACATGAGACAAAACAAGTCCAGTTGATAATTTTGTTGAAGCACAGACAAAAACAGGGTCACTGTGCCATCCACAAAACACAAAACACCCCGCCCCTCTCTCGGCTGAAATGAGTGACAGCTACTTCTTTACCAATATATAGTGCTATCCTTGCTCTGGGGCGTCCTTCCTGTAGATAAGATGTATTGAGATGCCGGTCGTAAAATTTAGCCTCTTCTTTCCAACAGTGGCCGATCTAGAGCAGACCCCTGCTGCCTCAGCCCTCTCTCAGCTCACTCAACCAAATCTCAAATTCTCTAATAGGTTCTTTCAAACACTCTCTTTCTGAGTCCTGGGGTTCCCTAGGCTGTGTCTCCTCCTTCACTACAATGAGTAATAAATTCAGTTTGTTCAACTAGAGATGTGTTTCTGGTGATCTCTGGCTGAAGTGCACTGACATTAAGAATAACCCCAGAGTTTCTTGCTTAGACAGTCAGATGTTGGTAGCATCGGTAATAGAAATAAAGAATACTAGACGAGATGACAAAAATGTCTTCAGTTTTTAACAGGTTATCTTAGAGATATCAGTGAGTTAACTAAGTGGAGATATCCAGGAGGCAATTGGATGGACTTATGGTTCTGGAGCTTTAAGAGAGTTGTCTGTGCTAAATCTATCTCTCCTCTGCTACCTACATATAAATATACTTGCAAGTATATATTTGAGAGCCATTGTTTATATAATAATTGAAGCTGTGGGATTAGCTAAGATCACTCAGGGAGGGAATAGAATGAGAAAAGTGCTGAGGACAGAACCCCAAGGAACACCTGTGTTTATGAGGTGGGCAGAAAATGAGATACCCAGAAAAGACTCTTAGAAGGAGCTGTTATTGAGAAAATGACCAGAAGTTAGAGGACATGAGAGTTTCAAGAAGGAGGATGAGATTAATAGTTTTATATACTGCTAAGAATTCAGTTAAGATAAGGAGCCCTACAAGCTCTTTGACATTCCCCATCAGTTTTGAGTGCCTCTTTATTTGCTGGTACAATAAGGTGTTTCAGGCTCCTCTTGTACTTCCTTCCTGTAGCTTTGGAATCAGCCATTTCTAAGGACTCCTGTTTCCTTTGAGTGGAAAATCGTACTTAGAAACCAAGATCTTGCGTACTACTCCTTTTAAGAAGCATGTCTGTGAAGGGCTGTGGCTCTGCAGTGTCACATAAGAGAATGGAAGGACGGAGAGAGGGGGAAACTTGGCTTAGGTAAAGATGAGCAAAGCAGAGGTCTGATTATTAGAATTGAAACTTAAGGTCAAAAGCAGGTGAAAGATGATTTGATCTTGAGTCCCAGAGTGGCACATAGAACTCCAAGGTTAAGGTTAGGATTCATTTTAGGAAATCTGGGCAGAGCTCTGACTTTCAACAGACACTACATGATCTCAGCAGGGTAGGGAGGCCATCTGACAAGGGTGGACAGCCAGCAAAGCCTGACACCACCTGTGAAATGTTTGGTTATCTACCTGTGCCAAGCATTTCATCTTGGTTTGTGGTCTTTAGCATTGAAATTGTAACTCTCTACTTGTTAAAGTGATAATTATGTTTATTGGCATTAATATTCCTTATTACTAAGGAAAAAATTGGATGTTTGATGTGAACATCTCTGGTTTTGTTGACCTAGCATTTCAACCCTCTTTCTTCTGGAAAATGTTTATTTTTCTAACACAGACATCTTGTAGGGAGTCCCAACTCCTGGCCTTAGCAAATTGGACTAGAGATGAGTAACCATATCAAGTAGGGCTGATCAAAATACGGTGTTTTGGTCCTGAGTTTGCAGATAACCTAAACCAGGCCAATGAGAGTCCTTCTTCAGGATTTGAAAAACTGGCCCTGGGCAAAGAGGCTTACTCTCTCCCTAAGACAAATTGAGAAGTGGAACATTCGATTTGTTTTTGGCATAATTCCTAGGAATAAAGCCAGCATAAGAGAAACAGAGATAAGGGATTAAAGGAGAAGACTCTGGGTGGTGTTTGAATCTCTGATTCCTTGTCTGTGAGGCCCAGGTGTGTCCTTGCCATCTCAGGACTATCTGAGCCTTCCAACATAGATTCTTTTTTGCCTAAGCTAGTTTGATGTGGGTTTCAGTCACTTTTTACCCAAAGAGAGAGACCTCACTCATATGACTTCAAGTAAATCTGTGTTTAACTGACATTGTCAAAAGCTAACTTCACTTATATTGTCAAAAGTTAACTTCAGGGCTTCCTTGGTGACGCAGTGGTTGAGAGTCCGCCTGCTGATGCAGGGGACATGGGTTCGTGCCCTGGTCTGGGAAGATCCCACATGCTGCGGAGCGGCTGGGCCCATGAGCCATGGCCACCGAGCCTGCGCATCCGGAGCCTGTGCTCCGCAACGGGAGAGGCCACAGCAGTGAGAGGCCCACGTACCGCAAAAAAAAAAAAAAAAAAAAGAAAGTTAACTTCATTTTGATAAGCATCTCAAACATCCCACCCAAAATGGTAAGAAGTAAAGTGACCATAAATGCTGTTGTATTTTTCCTAATAAGAGTTGCAGTTGTCCAAAATGATTTTTTTCTATCTATGCCTAATATTAGAACACCTATCCATGCAGTGTCCCAAGGATCTCTTTCTTGTTAGCAACCTTAGTTTAAATTGTATTTCCATTCCTACCTCCTCCATCACACTATTGCACTGAATGTGTATTATCTTGTCACTTTATCAAGTACTTCCTTTCCTAAAGCAACAAGAAATAAATCAGTTTTGTAAGAGAAAATAATCTTTCCTTTAGTTACAAACAACTTCCCAAGTGCCTACTCAAGCTTACACTTTCTCTAATGAAGAGTTACTTTAACAGGTTTTACTGTCTCTATTAGATTTTCTAGTCCTTAAGGCTAAGTAGAAACCCTAATCCTTGTGTTTACCCAGACATTTGCTGAGTTCAAGGACAGCTATCCAAGCTGGTTAATGGCTGTATTCTTATTTTTTTTTTTGCGGTACGCGGGCCTCTCACTGTTGTGGCCTCTCCCATTGCGGAGCACAGGCTCCGGACGTGCAGGCTCAGTGGCCATGGCTCACGGGCCCAGTCTCTCCGCGGCATGTGGGATCCTCCCGGACCGGGGCACGAACCCGTGTCCCCTGCATTGGCAGGCAGACTCTCAACCACTGTACCACCAGGGAAGCCCATGGCTGTATTCTTTAAAAAGAATCTGGGTTTGGTTCAATGCTTATAATCATCCAATGCTGTCAATGGTAGTGTTAATCATTGCATTCCATCATTTTTCTTTGCCTACCTCTCCTTGCAGAATCAGCCTCCAATTTTCTTCTGGGGATTTACCCTTTCCCCATTCTCAGTCTTTGAGGTCTCAGTGGCATTCTGATCCCTACATCGAGTGGAGCCATGACCCAGGCCCGAGACAGCCTGCACATGTGTTCCTGAGTGGGTACCTGACCTAAACCAGTGCAATTCAAGGACATGTCAAGACTTTTATGAATGCCACCAGCAGATATATTTTTTCTCTCCACTGGATATGAACTTAAGGGTCTGTGAGGCTGGCATTCCTGCAGCCATCTTATGACCATGTGGAGATTGTCTGTCTGAGAATGGAGCTGACCCAAAAGTCAGGAAGCTGAGAGATGGAGAAAGAAAAACTAGGTTCTAGTTACACTGAAACTTACCTTTGCTTAATCACAATTGAATGGATCTTTCTTTTACTTCCAACCAAGAGTCTTAACTGATGTAACAATGATCACGTAAAATTCACTTGAATAAGAGTCAAAGTTGGATAAATACATATAAATCTGAATTTTTTAGGAGCAAGATCTGAAAACAAATGAAAACTCAGAATATATTGCCCATGACAGCTCCTCCTATAGGCTTCCCAAAATTAATTGTCTAGAAAAGAGAGTAAAACATAAGAAAGCAGGCTTTGAATATTCTGAAAAATCCAACCAATTGCTTGAGATAACTGAGAGGCTGAGATTTAATCTACTCCCTTAACAATGCATTACAATGAGAACAGTTGTTCTGAGTTGTGACCATGAGACACTAGAAAGGCACTGTTATCAGAGAGTAAGATTCATAGGGTCATAGAATTTTAGGTTACTACTTAGTAATGCAGGGAAATGAACTCATGCCATTTTCAACAATATATGGATGAGCCTTGAACAACACGGGTTTGAACTGTGTGGGTCCACTTATACGCAGATTTTTTTCAAGAGTAAATACTTCAGTACTACACCATCCCCGGTTGGTTGAATCCAGGGATGCAGAACTGCTGATATGGAGGAACTGCATATATAGAGGAACAGGGTATATGGAGGGCCAACTATACATCTTATGTGGATTTTAAACTGTGTGGAGGGTCAGTTTAAACTGTGTGGAGGGTTAGAGGAGGGCACCTCTAACCCCTGTGTTGTTCAAGGGTCAACTGTACATTCTTAAATAACTGAAAACTTAAATATATGAAAACAATGGTTTTCCAATCCCTTCTACTGACTAAGGCTCTATGATACAAGGGGATTTTACCGTGGCTGGGCCGTCTTAGGTCTTGGGCAACATAGAAGCTTAAAAATCAACCCCTACCTCTTTTCTCCATCCTATAATTCATATGTGGGATAAATGGTCTACTTTTTAAAGTAACCTTTGAGGAATGTCACACATTTTGATTCAAATTATTTGGGAGGAAGCATGTGAAATACAAAATGGAAGAAATTTAAGGTTAGCAGATTTTCATTTGGGTCTTATCCCTGTCCATAACTGTGTCAGCTAGCTACTAGATGTAAGCCCATGAGGGCACGGTCCAGATCTATCTTAATTCACTGATGAACACACCATGCCAAGCACATATATTAGATGTTCAATACATTTTTTTAACATCTTTATTGGAGTATAATTGCCTTACAGTGTTGTGTTAGTTTCTGCTGTATAACAAAGTGAATCAGCTATATTCATATGTATATGCCCATATCCCCTCCCTCTTGCATCTCCCTCCCACCCTCCTTATCCCACCCCTCTAGGTGGTCACAAAGCACCAAGCGGAACTCCCTGTGCTATGCAGCTGCTTCCCACTAGCTATTTTACATTTGGTAGTGTATATATGGCATTGCCACTCTCTCACTTCATCCCAGCTTACACTTCCCCTCCCTGTGTCCTCAAGTCCATTCTCTACGTCTGCATCTTTATTCCTGTCCTGCCCCTACGTTCTTCAGAACCTTTTTTTTTTTTTTTTAGATTCCACATATATGTGTTAGCATACAGTATTTGTTTTTCTCTTTCTGACTTCACTCTGTATGACAGATTCTAGGTCCATCCACCACACTACAAATAACTCAATTTCGTTTCTTTTTATGGCTGAGTAATACGCCATTGTATATATGTGCCACATCTTTTTTATCCATTCATCTGCCGATGGACACTTAGGTTGCTTCCATGTTCTGGCTATTGTAAATAGTGCTACAATGAACATTGTGGTACATGACTCTTTGAATTATGGTTTTCTCAGGGTATGTGCCCAGTAGTGGGATTGCTGGGTCATATGGTAGTTCTATTTGTAGTTTTTTAAGGAAGCTCCATACTCTTCTCCATAGTGGCTGTATCAATTTACATTCCCACCAACAGTGCCAGAGTGCTCCCTTTTCTCCACACCCTCTCTAGCATTTATTGTTTCTATATTTTTTGATGATGGCCATTCTGACTGGTGTGAGGTGATAACTCATTGTAGTTTTGATTTGCATTTCTCTAATGATTAGTGATTTTCAGCATCTTTTCATGTGTTTGTTGGCAATCTGTATATCTTCTTTGGAGAAATGTCTGTTTAGGTCTTCTGCCCATTTTTTGATTGGGTTGTTTGTTTTTTTGATATTGAGCTGCATGAGCTCCTTGTAAATTTTGGAGATTAATCCTTTGTCAGTTGCTTCATTTGAAAATATTGTCTCCCATTCTGAGGGTTGTCTTTTCGTCTTGTTTATGGTTTCCTTTGCTGTGCAAAAGCTTTTAAGTTTCATTAGGTCCCATTTGTTTGTTTTTATTTCCATTTCTCTAGAAGGTGGGTCAGAAAAGATCTTGCTGTGATTTATGTCATAGAGTGTTCTGCCTATTTTTCCTCTAAGAGTTTTATAGTGTCTGGCCTTACACTTAGGTCTTTAATCCATTTTGAGTTTATTTTTGTGTATGGTGTTAGGGAGTGTTCTAATTTCATTGTTTGACATGTAGCTGTCCAGTTTTCCCAGCACCACTTATTGAAGAGGCTGTCTTTTCTCCATTGTATACTCTTACCTCCTTTATCAAAGGTAAGGTGGCCATACGTGCATGGGTTTATCTCTGGGCTTTCTATCCTGTTCCATTGATCTGTATTTCTTTTTTTGTGCCAGTACCATACTGCCTTGATTACTGTAGCTTTGTAGTATGTCTGAAGTCAGGGAGCCTGATGCCTCCAGCTCCGTTTTTCTTTCTCAAGATTGCTTTGTTTATTTGGGGTCTTTTGTGTTTACATACAAATTGTGCAATTTTTTGTTCTAGTTCTGTGAAAAATGCCAGTGGTAGTTTGATAGGGATTGCATTGAATCTGTAGATTGCTTTGGGTAGTATAGTCATTTTCACAATGTTGATTCTTCCAATCCAAGAACATGATATATCTCTCCATCTGTTTGTATCATCTTTAATTTCTTTCATCAGTGTCTTACAGTTTTCTGCATACAGGTCTTTGGTCTCCTTAGGTAGGTTTATTCCTAGGTGTTTTATTCTTTTTGTTGCAATGGTAAATGGGAGTGTTTCCTTAATTTCTTTTTCAGATTTTTCAGCAGTAGTGTATAGGAATGCAAGAGATTTCTGTGCATTAATTTTGTATCCTGCAGCTTTACCAGATTCCTTGATTAGCTCTAGTAGTTTTCTGGTAGCATCTTTAGGATTCTGTATGTATAGTATCATGTCATCTGCAAACAGTGACAGT
Source organism: Stenella coeruleoalba (assembly GCF_951394435.1). Classification (NCBI taxonomy): domain Eukaryota; kingdom Metazoa; phylum Chordata; class Mammalia; order Artiodactyla; family Delphinidae; genus Stenella; species Stenella coeruleoalba. The sequence continues at coordinate 27,013,244 of NC_137157.1, read as the reverse complement.
TTTACTTCTTCTTTTCTGATTTGGATTCCTTTTATTTCTTTTTTCTTCTCTGATTGCTGTGACTAAAACTTCCAAAACTATGTTGAATAGTAGTGGTTAGAGTGGGCAACCTTGTCTTGCTCCTGATCTTAGAGGAAATGGTTTCAGTTTTTCACCATTGAGAACAATGTTGGCTGTGGGTTTGTCATATATGGCCTTTATTATGTTGAGGTAGGTTCCCTCTATGCCTACTTTTTGGAGAGTTTTTATCATAAATTTGTGTTGAATTTTGTTGAAAGCTTTTCCTGCATCTATTAAGATTATCATATGGTTTTTATCCTTCAGTTTGTTAATATGGTGTATCACATTGATTGATTTGTGTGTATTGAAGAATCCTTGCATTCCTGGGGTAAACCCCACTTGATAATGGTGTATGATCCTTTTAATGTGTTGTTGGATTCTGTTTGCTAGTATTTTGTTGAGGATTTTTGCATCTATGTTCATCAGTGATATTGGCCTGTAGTGTTCTTTCTTTGTGACATCTTTGTCTGGTTTTGGTATCAGGGTGATGGTGGCCTCGTAGAATGAGTTTGGGAGTGTTCCTCCCTCTACTATATTTTGGAAGAGTTTGAGAAGGATAGGTGTTAGCTCTTCTCTAAATGTTTGATAGAATTCCCTTTTGAAGCCTCTGGTCCTGGGCTTTTGTTTGTTGGAAGATTTTTAATCACAGTTTCAATTTCAGTGCTTGTGATTGGTGTGTTTATATTTTCTATTTCTTCCTGGTTCAGTGTGGGAAGGTTGTGCTTTTCTACGAATGTGTCCATTTATTCCTGGTTGTCCATTTTATAGGCATATAGTTGCTTTTAGTAATCTTTCATGATCCTTTGTATTTCTGCATTGTCAGTTGTTACTTCTCCTTTTTCATTTCTAATTCTGTTGATTTGAGTCTTCTCCCTTTTTTTCTTGATGAGTCTGGCTAATGGTTTATCAATTTTGTTTATCTTCTCAAAGAACCAGCTTTTAGTTTTATTGATCTTTGCTATTGTTTCCTTCATTTCTTTTTCATTTATTTCTGATCTGATCTTTATGATTTCTTTCCTTCTGCTAACTTTGGTTTTTTTTAATTCTTCTTTCTCTAATTGCTTTAGGTGTAAGGTTAGGTTGTTTGTTTGAGATTTTTCTTGTTTATTGAGGTAGGATTTTACTGCTATAAACTTCCCTCTTAGAACTGCTTTTGCTGCATCCCATAGGTTTTGAGTCATTGTGTTTTCATTGTCATTTGTTTCTAGGTATTTTTTGATTTCCTCTTTGATTTCTTCAGTGATCTCTTGGTTATTTAGTAGTATATTGTTTAGCCTCCATGTGTTTGTATTTTTTACAGTTTTTTTCCTGTAATTGGTATCTAGTCTCATAGAGTTGTGGTTGGAAGAGATACTTGATACAATTTCCGTTTTTTTAAATTTACCAAGGCTTGATTTGTGATCCAAGATATGGTCTATCCTGGAGAATGTTCCATGATCACTTGAGAAGAAAGTGTATTCTGTTGTTTTTGGATGGAATGTCCTATAAATATCTGTTGAGTCCATCTTGTTTAATGTGTCATTTAAAGCTTGTGTTCCCTTATTTATTTTTATTTTGGATGATCTGTCCATTGGTGAAAGTGGGGTGTTAATAAAGTCCCTTACTATGATTATGTTACTGTCGATTTCCCCTTTTATGGCTGTTAGCACTTGCTGTATGTATTGAGGTGCTCCTATGTTGGGTGCATAAATATTTATAATTGTTATATCTTCTTGGATTGATCCCTTGCTCATTATGTAGTGTCCTTCTTTGTCTCTTGTAATAGTCTTTATTTTAAAGTCTATTTTGTCTGATATGAGAATTGCTACTCCAGCTTTCTTTTGATTTCCATTGGCATGGAATATCTTTTTCCATCCCCTCACTTTCAGTCTGTATGGGTCCCTAGGTCTGAAGTGGGTCTCTTGTAGACAGTGTATGTATGGGTCTTGTTTTTGTATCCATTCAGCTAGTGTATGTCTTTTGGCTGGAGCATTTAATCCATTTACATTTAAGGTAATTATCGATATGTATTTTCCTGTTACCATTTTCTTAATTGTTTTCGGTTTGTTTTTGTAGGTCTTTTCCTGTTCCTGTGTTTCCTACCTAGACAGGTTCCTTTAGCATTTGTTGTAAAGCTCGTTTGGTGGTGCTGAATTCTCTTAACTTTTGCTTGTCTGTAAAGATTTTGATTATTCCATCGAATCTGAATGAGATCCTTGCTGGGTAGAGTAATCTTGAGTGTATGTTTTTCCCTTTCATCACTTTAAATATGTCCTGCCACTCCCTTCTGGCTTGCAGAGTTTCTGCTGAAAAATCAGCTGTTAACCTTATGGGGATTCCCTTGTATGTTATTTGTTGCTTTTCCCTTGCTGCTTTTAATTTTTTTTCTTTGTATTTCATTTTTGATAGTTTGATTAATATGTATTTCAGCGTGTTTCTTGTTGGGTTTATCCTGCGTGGGACTGTTGGCGCTTCTTGGACTTGGGTGGCTATTTCATTTCCCATGCTAGGGAAGTTTTTGACTGTAATCTCTTCAGATATTTTCTCAGACCCTTTCTTTTTCTCTTCTTCTTCTGGGACCCCTGTAATTCAAATGCTCGTGCGTTTGATGTTGTCCCAGAGGTCTCTGAGACTGTCCTCAATTCTTTTCATTCTTTTTTCTTTATTCTGCTCCTCGGCAGTTATTTCCACCATTGTATCTTCCAGCTCACTTATCCATTCTTCTGCCTCAGTTATTCTGTTATTGATTCCTTCTAGAGTATTTTTAGTTTCAATAATGTGTTGTTCATCACTGTTTGCTCTTTAGTTCTTCTAGATCCTTGTTAAATGTTTCTTGTATTTTCTCCATTCTGTTTCCGAGATTTTGGATCATCTTTACTGTCATTACTCTGAATTCTTTTTCAGATAGGTTGCCTATTTTGTCTTCATTTATTTGGTCTTGTAGGCTTTTACCTTGCTTCTTCATCTGTAACATATTTTTTGTCATTTTATTTATTTATTTTTTTGATGGGTCCTGTTGTATTCCTGTCTTACTGGTTGTTTGATCTGAGACTTCCAGCACCGGAGTCTGCAGGCAGTTGGTTAGAGCTGGGTCTTGGTGCTGAGGTGAGGACCTCTGGGAGACCTCACTCCAATTGATAGTCCCTGGGGTCTGAGGTTCTCTGTTAGTCCAGTGGTTTGGACTCAGAGCTCCCACTGCAGGAGTTTGGGCCCGACCTCTGGCCTGGGAACCAAGACCCCGCAAGCTTTGTGGTGTGGTTAAAAAAAAAAAAAAAAGGAAGAAATAAGGAAAAGAAGGAGCAGTATAGTATTAAAGAATAAAAAGCAAAATAAAATTAGAAAGATAAAAAATATATTAGGAAAAATAAAACTATAATTGAAACAACTGCAAAAAGTTCAAATAAAACCACAACAGAAAAAATAAAAAAATAAAAGAGGTATGTGGGGGGAAATAAGCCAGAAGGAGAGAACAATAACAAAGTATAAAGAATAAAATAAAATTAGAAAAATAAAAGATTTATTAGGAGAAATAAAAAAAAGAATCAACAACAATGAATCAACAAGATAAAACAGAACCCCAGTCTAAAAGAGGAAAAAAAAAAAAAAAGCCTTGGCTATGGGGGCGGAGTTTTGGCAGGGGTGGAACTTAGGCAGGAGCCGGGGGACTAGGTGAGGGGACGTTCAAGTGTGGGGTGGGGCCTCTGCTTCGGACCTGCACGGAAGGGGAGAGGCAGCGGTGGAAAGGAGGGCCTCTGGAATGTGGAGTTCCGGAGTTTGGAGGTAGGGCCCTGCGTGAGGGTGTGTGGGTGGGGTTTGGGCCCAGCGTGTTGGAGGGGGTCTCCGAGTGTAGAGGTGGGGCCCTGGGTGGGGCTGTAGGGGCGGGGCTCAGGTTCTGTGCAGCAGGAGGGAGGCTCCGAGGGCAGAGCATTAGGCCCAGGAGCCCAACAGGCTCCCCAGTGCCTAAGTGGACAGGGAAAGCACTGGCCCTGTTCCCTTACGTTCCTTCGTGCCCCTCCCCCACCGTCTCCCCAAGGGTCTCTGTCGCCACTGGACCCCTAACCATGGGTGGATCCCACTGGGTGTAGGAACTCCTCCCGTCCCCCAGCCACCCTTAAGGAGTGCCAATCCCTGAGGTCCGGCCTTTACTTTTGCTCCCCCTTCCCTTCCTCCCTGACCCTCAGGCAGGACCCGCGCAACTGGAGGGGGCCTAGGTGGGCAGAGGATCAGGCCCGAGATCTCAGCAGGTTCCTAGAGACCCGAGTGGGCAGGGGAAACCTGGCCACGCTCCCTTTTGATCCTCTGCCCTCCCAGTGGTTCCGCAGTTTCCCCCTTTGGGTGTGGGATACCTTCCCCTCCCCCAGCTGCCCCTCAGGGGTGCCAGTCCTGTCCCACCTCCACTTCTCCCCCTTCACTCCCCCCACACCCCACATCCTACCCAGTTGCTGGGGGTTCCTCCCATCCCCTTAGGTGTGTGTGGTCCTCCACCAGTGCCTGGTAGGTGCCCTTACATTATTTTGTTAAATAAATTAATATATGGATTTTGCATGAGTCCCTTAGTTTTTCTTATGTTATTTAGGCTAACTGGTGCAACAAGGTCAAAACATCAGTGCCTGGACAGAGGAAGGGCTTATTTCTCATTACTGCTATACTCTCACTTGGGTCAATGAATGGGAAAAACATCTCTGCTCCACAGAGTCATTCAGAGACCCAGGCTCCTTCCAGTGGGTGGCTTCACCATCCCTTGAAGCCGCGAACTCCAGATCCCATGCATCTGGATGCCAGGCAAAGGAGAAGAGAAAATGTGAAGAGAGGATTGTATGGTGGGTCAGCCCTAAAGGAGGAGGCTTCTGCCATATTTCATTGGGCAGAAACTTAATTCTCTGCTGCTCTACCCCTCCAACTGCAAGAGAGCTAGGAACAGTGATCTAGTGACGCACCCTAGAAGAAGAGAAACTCATACATCAGTAAGAATTCACTTGCTCTGCTTCACTCTCTGAGCCCCAACTTCTGAAAAGAATTAACAATTGCTATTTGTCAACACTTTATGGGGATTTAATTAGGCAATAAATGTGGAAGTATTTAGTAAAGTGCTAATCAAATGTTAGTTATGAATATTCCTGGGTAGTTTAGTCCCTTTACTCCTGCTTTCATGGGTGAAATGTATAGGCTGAAATGCCCTCTAAGAATCCTTTCCAGCTCTAAAATGCTTAGCTTCTGTGGTTCTTTTAAACCTTCAGCAAGCAGGTGCCTGTCTGACCTTGTGGTGGTGCCTGGGATAAGCCCTTTAGGATCCTACAACCCAACCCGCCTGTCCCCAAACCCTCTTTGATTGCTATAATATTGCCTGTGTTCTTTCTGAGACATAAGCTGACCCAGTCTTATCTCATTTTAATTCTGTTCATTCCAACTATGGGTAAAAGATAACTTTTGCTTCCTGTTGCATCAGCAAGTTGTAGCCCATTAGATTCTTAATTTCAGAAGAAAATTGTAGATGAGGGAATAGAACCCAAAAAGCATTCTACAGATTTGAAATACTAAAAACAAACAGGATTACTTTAATCCTGCCTTGAAAGATTCAGTGTAATAGAACTGATTCAATCTACTGCCTTTGTGATTTCTTCAGTCTCTTACCTCAGCTTCCCAACCTTTTTCTCCAGCTAAATTCCCTTTGTGGTTCATTGACAACTGTTTTGCACAACTCGTAGAGGAGGTGAGCAAGGAGAAGTCTGAATTCTCCTCTGTTAAGGACAGAATATGCATTGATGATATGCATTGATGCTCGGGGGTATTCCAGCTTCTAGGTAATTTGAATAAAGCAGAGGAAATGATCTACCCACTTCCATTCAGGCCCCTTCTTATCTTTCTCCAGACCACAGCCAGGGGGCTTTTTTCACATTGCAAATCTGATGTCATTCCTGTGGTTAAACAATTTAATGTGTATTGTACTTTAAAAAAAAAACTTTGATATATGTTATACAAATAATACAATGCACAGATCTTCAATACAGTTTCAGGAGTTTTGATAATTGGATATGCTTGTGAAATCACCATCCCAAACAAAATATAGAACATTTTTATCACCTCAGAAAGTTCTCTTGCTCCCCTTTTCCAGTGATTTCACTCCCTGCCCAGCCCATTTTCAGATCCATACGAATATAAATACACAGTATGGACTTTTTTTGTGCCTGGCTATTTTTACTCAAAATAGTCTTCTGGACAGCATTCTGTGTTGTTGTGTGTTCATTCCTTTCAGTTGAGTATGAATATACTGCAATTTATTTATCCATTCTCTTGTTGATGGACATTTGGATTGTTTCCAGTTTTAGGCTATTTTAAGGCAGCTGTGAATATTCATGTTAAGTCTTTTGGGGATATAAGTTTTCATTTCTCTTGGGTAAATACCTAAGAGTGGAATTGTTAAGTAATAGGGGCTTTAACAGTCTAACAACCCATTTAGGATGAAGACCAAAATCCTGCATGACCTTGATCATGGGGTCATCCCACAAACTCCCCCCTTCTCTTCACTCTGTGACTGCAGCCCCTCTGTTCATGCTCTTCCCTCTGCCTATCTTCCCTCTGGAAAAGAGGCCTTTCTTGCCTCTTTTCCAGTTTATCTTTCAGATCTAAAGTCCAGCAACAGCTGCCCGCCTTCCCCATTAAGGTAAATCCTTTATCACAGGCATCCACACCTCTGTGTTCTCGATGCCCTGCACACACCAAGACTGTGGTTTTATATTCATGGGCATGAGTACAGCTGACCCTCGAACAACTCGGGGGTTAGGGGCGCTGACCCTCTGCACAGTGGAAAATCCATAGTCGGCCCTCCCTATCCACAGTTCAGCATCCACAGATTCAACCAGCCCTGGTGATGTAGTACTGTAGTATTTGAAGAAAACTAAAAAAAAAAAATCTGCATATAAGTGGACCTGCGCAGTTCAAGCCCGTGTTGTTCAAGGGTCAACTGTATTTGTTTAGTGTTTGCTTCTCACTCAGCTCAGGCTCCATGAGAGCAGGCTATCTGTCTGCTTCACTCACACAGTGCCTGGTCTAGTTTCTGGCACATACTAGGCATTCAATAAGTCACTGTTGGATGAATGAATGATGGTGCTGTCCCTTACCACACCACAGATTCTGTCCTCCACTTTGGTAAAACCCCTTTTGTTTATCCAGAGAAGAAACTCTTTGTCCCCTCATGGATTTCTCCATAGCTGGGACTCAGCTGGAGAAAAAAAAAAGACCAGGCAATCAGTTATGTTTAGGCTGCCTGGCTTCCAGGAAAGAGAAGAGCTTGAATTTCAATCTTAATCATCTTTGTCTTAAGCAGACCATTATATAAATGAACTCCCTGCTAAAGGGGCTTCTGATCCAAATGAGACTACAAAGCAATGCAGTTAGCAAGTATTCCACCTTGAACTACATCGACGGGGACTTGCTCCTAGTTTTCTTTGTTTCCCCTAGTTTTCCTTCTTGAGGACAAAATACTGGGAGCATTCTCAAGACAGCACTGGTTTTCTTGGAAAGCAGAAATTCTTCTTAGTAGAGAGTCAGGGAATGAAGCGGTTCCAGAATAAAAGTGAGAGGATAAAATGCTATGCAATGAAATTTGCTTATATATTGAAAAGCGCCTCCGTGAGGCATTTTTACCAGTTGACTTGCCAGAGCAGAGGTGCTGATGAGGTGGGAAGGCTCCTTTACTCCATGTGCTGTTATTGTGAGCAAGGCTAATCAGGGAGATGCTTAACTGTACATCCTCTCTCCTCCTCAAACCCTCCCAATACGTAGAGGAATGAAGATGATTACTCGAATCTTACATACCTTTGCATGATTCCATATTTCTCATGAGTGATTTCCTTTCTGAGTTGAGTCTTTGTTTGCGTAGAGTGATAACAATGAGCAGATGAGTGTGTGGCTACTCTTTCTTCTCTAAGTATTTTGCCTTTAGGAATCAGCAAATCTCTGTAGAAGGAATGGAACATACTCTCCTGTCTTTAAATAGGGGTGGGTGATTCTCCCTTTGATGAAGATTTCAGGAAGTCAAAGGTGGTAATATGCATCAGAAACTCTGCCAGGATGTTTATTAAGAAACTTCAGAGTGTTCATACCCTTTGATCTAGTAATTCCACTCCTAGATATCTGTTCTGAAGAATTAATCATAGATATAGACAAGAGACTATTGCAAGGAAGGTCATTGCTGCATAATTTACAATAGGGAGATATTGGAAATGGTCTAAGTGTTTAACAAAAAGAGAATGGCTAAATAAATTCTGGGGTCTGCTTATCATAAATATTATGATATTAAAGTGTTTGCAAAGTCTAGTTAGTATGATAGGGAAAATTCTCCTAGTGAAAGAAGTACCTAGAATAGGGCCTGAGATATTGTAGGTACTCTGTAAATATTTGTTCAAGTAATAGATGGATAGATTATTTTTATAACCAGAAAAAGTGATTTGAAAGTCTGCCAGAGAAATGGAGGTTAACATTTTAAAAAAATATAGGTAGGGTTAACACTTCTGGAAAGGCATTTTGCAGAGGGAAAGAAGATGAAAGCAATTCTCCCCTCTCCTCCCTAAAAACCAACAGAAAACTTGACCTTGAATGTAGGCCAATGGAAAGACCTCTCTCCCAGGACATTTTAGATGGAAACAGAGTCCATTTGCAATGATGGCCAGGGTGGGGGGGTGCTTTGCTCTAAAAGGAGAATTTGTTAACTTAATAGTTCTTGAGCACTTATTTTGGTGTATGTGCTAAAAATTTTGCTGAGATATTGGTTTGAGAGATTTTTCTAATTTAAAAGAGTTTTGTTCCTTCACTGTTTTGTTAGGTGAAGAGTTGGAAATATTTCTGCCTCATCAAACAGCCTCAATTCCAGAGAGACACCCAGACAGAACATCTGCCATGTAAGCCTTTTTCCTCCTCTTGCCCTCTAAAGTTGAGACTGGCAGCTGTGGGCGTTCTTGGAAGTGTTTGCCTTGTACATTTGAGCTCAAACAACTGGCTCATTGCCAATCTGCACTCCAGATACTTAAATCTTAAATACTTAGTATTCTTCTGAAACTTAAATAGAAGATGCAACTTCACCAGATATAGACGAGTGCGCGCACGCGTGCGTGTGTGTGCGTGCGCGTGTGTGTGTAGGGGGGCAGCGGGGAGAGGCACAAAAAGAAAATCGACAAAAAGGTGTAGATTGGAAGCTATACTCTGAGCCAAGCGCTGCGCTTCAGTGGAATTAGGGGTCCACCTACAACAGGAATGTTTCAAAACAAAGATCAGGACAGAGCCAGCAAGGTCCAAGGTCACCCCTAGGGATACATGGATTCTGAAGCAAATTTCTCTGGGCTTCACTGACTGGGAAGACCCAGCTTTGGGAGGTGAAGGGAGGCATTATAATTTTGGAAACCCTCTTTAAGAAAAGAATACAATTTTAGGATGCAAATACTATAACAAGAAGACATGACAGTGCTTACATCTACTAAGCCCCACTATGTGAATCCCCAAGCCAACTTTCCTTTAGCCAGATCCCAACATGTCCAAGGACTCTCCAAAGCTCCCTGACACGTGGGAAATTGTGATGGGAGGAATGTCAGAGAACAAGGACGGAGGTCTTAACTGACTGCGGTTACAATGTCTTAATTTTGCAAATTTAACAAAAACACGTGCCCTTGTGAGCATTGTTGGACTTTTCCTAGGGCCTTTACAAGGTGGGGGCTTTGAAACTCGAACTTCATTAACTTTGAGATGAATCCCGTCTGACCCATGCCCCACTCTTAGCATTTTTCTGCAGATTACATCAGACTAAAGTTAAAGGCAGCCATAAGTGGAACGCAGAAATTATAGAAAGGGAACTCATCACATACGTTCTTATAAGTCCTGTGATCTGATGAAGGACATGTTAGGTCTTCTGGAAGATTCAGTAAAGGAATCTTGGGGCTGAAGATCCAGCCTCCTGAGATAAGCATTAGCACAAGTTGGGAAACAAGGCTGCTTCAACCCAGTGGAGAAGGGAAAGTGACTTAGAAGGGCAGAGGAGTTACTTGGAGGTGAGAAAGGTAGCAGATAGTGCCTTGTCCAGGGACCTTACTTTGCTACTTGGCTTGGCAATCATTGCTAGCTTTGCAGTTCCCTCCAGGAGGGCAAATGAAGAACTTGGAGCAAGTTTCTCAGGGAAGAGGGCTACACAAATGAAAAAAAACAAGGTTGACTTTTGGGTGAGAGCATTAAGTGGGTGCAGGCACTGGATGGGTGGTTGGGGGGGAGGGCGTGTGGCAGAGAGAACTCTTGAATGAGATGTGAAGTCAAACCATTTAGGTCAATTAAAAATACGAGCTTACCAAACAGCACATACTTTATAAGAACACAGAAACAAAAGAATGCAAACTAAATACATTAGAAGGGGTGTCTGTGGGAGAGGGTTAAGAGTACGACTGGGGTTAAAAGGGAACATATTACTCACTTACCCAGTTCTTAATAAACAAGAGAGGAGCCATGAAAACAATCAAATAAAACAAAACACTCCAGCAGCAATGGGAGAGCATCAGTTTTTTGTGAAACGGCGAGATTTCCAGTAATAACTCTGGGTGGGATCTGCATACAACAGTTTCAGACTCTCAGTAGTCCCAAGGTTGTGTAGCTTTGGGAAACAAGGGCTGCCCATGTATGAGAATAGAAGGGATATTTTAAAAAACTGCTTCACAGTTTTTTGGGGAAAATGATACATGATTTTGGTTTTCTTAAAAATGCAAACCATACAGGTTATTGAATGAATTTAATCCATGTAAAATACTGGAAAGAATGCCTGACACATAGTGTGCCCCCAATAAATGTTACAAAACTAACCTGAAATTCCACCACTCGTAGATAACTAGAATTAAGATTCTGGTAAACATCCTTTCCAGGAAATATAGCAGTTTACTTCTTCAATTGTATATAAATGAGATAAAACTCTACATGATGTTCTGTAATAAAATGAAACTCAGTCTCTATATACACACATCCTGTCGGTTCTGCTTCTCTGGAGAACCCTGACTAATACAGTTTGTTAGGTTGCCCAGCTCAAATGTTTATTGACTTTCTGTATTTATTTCTTTTCTTTTAACCTTTCCTTTCTTTCTTTCTCTCTCTCTTTCTCCCTCTTTCTTTCCTTCTTTCCTTTTCTTTCCCCTCCCTCCCTCCCTCCTTTCCTTCCTTCCTTCCTTCCTTCATTCTAAAAATTATATCCTAGCCCTGTGTCTGGATCTTTTTCAGCTCCTCTGCTTATGCCTGACATGAGGCAACGTGACCTCAGAATCCCCCAAAGTGAGGGGCTCTAACCTATAATCCCTGGGTTTTTGGGGGAGTGAGGAGCCTTTTTGACTAGGGAGTTGTACTTCAAGTGAGATTATAGAAATAAATAGGTCGAATAAATAAAGCCAAGTAATTGAGAATTACTGGCTTTAGTTAAGGGAACTTACTTTAACAACCAGTTCCTCCTTCATTTATCAGTTTACAGCTGAATGTAGAATTTCCTGTTGTTTCTTTCCCCCCCACCCCACCAGTAGTGGTTGATGTCATCACTGCCACCTAAAAAACAATTTTTTACAGTGATGAAGGTTCTGTGATGTCATTGGGATTACAAAAGCTGGCAAGGAAATCTGCTATCAGTACTTATCACCGGAAATTACAAAGGAAATTAATTGTAAGCTTTCTAAGAAAGGACTGTTCAGTGAAACTAAACTTTTTTTTTTTTCTTAATTTATTATACAATGAGTCTTTCCTCTCTCTACAGAGAGAATGCCCTACAACTTCAGGAGACTAAATAAACAGGGTTTGTGTAAGAGATAGATTGTCCTACTTTGTGAGTGCTTGATTGGCTAAGTATCTGTGCCAAAATGGTAACTATCTTCTTACCGGGTGGTTTGGTGATGGACCGTTTTTAAAGCAATCAGTCCTTGCCTGAGGGAGCTTTGAAATTTCCCCCTTTCTGTATCTTAGGTCAGATCTCCTAAGCAGGGTTCCCCTGCCCCCGCCCCTCCCACCCACCCCCTACCCCAAGCCGTTAGAATGGAATTAGCATGTGTTTGTTTCCTGTGGCTGCTGTAACCAATTACCACAAACCAGTGGCTTAAAACAATAAGAAATTTATTTTCTTACAGTTCTGGGGGCCAGAAGTTCAAAATCGAGGTGTCAGGAGGGTTGGATTGGATCACACCTGAACAACACTGAGCAGGGAGAAGCAGTTGCTGCAAGTAAGGGCAATACTGTCACCAGAAGGAAGGGAGCACATGCAGCTGGGCAGCTTCAAACACCAGGCCAAGAGTGCAGGGAGAAAGGCAGGGAGTTCAGTTCAGACATGCTGAGTTGTGGCGTGGCTGGTGAGGCACCCAAGTGGTGATGCCCGTCTATTGGATTTGGTAGCAGGCGCACCGTGTTTGCCTTCAGGGAGAATGCTTTCAGTGGCATGTAAGGCAGGGGGACTATGGAAGGGAGGTGAAGAATGAATGGGATTGAGGAAAGCTGAGATGGGGGTGGTCAGAAGCCAAAGAGAATGAGGATCTTTTGCACTGAGGACAGGCTTTCAGGGCCCAAGGCGATGCCCTAGAGCAGTAGTTGTGAAGGCTGGTACCCAAACCTGCAGCAGCAGGCACCCGGTAACTTACCAGGAAAGCAAGGGACCTACCCGAGACTTAACTGAATCAAAAACCATAGGCTAGAGCCCAGAAATCAGTGTTTAACAAGCTCCCAGGTGATTCTGATGTAGGCTGAAGTCTGAGAACTAGGCCCTAGGAGGCAGGAGAAACAAGCTTTGATAGAGCTGGTGGTGCCATCTGTCATCAGGGAGGCATCTGGGCGGGTTGTGAACATGTTGAGTCCGGCTGGGCTGGCTGGAAGCAGAAAGTCTGGCCTGGGGGGGGGTGGTGGTATTGGACCTAAGGGCATGAATTTCTGTAAAGCAAGCAAATGAGGAAAGGGACTGACTGGTTCCTTCCCAGGGCAGGATCCCTGCTGCTTGAGTATGAAATACACCTGTTTTGATCTTTCGAGCAGACCCTCAATTCTACATCTTTCCACTCCTCTGAGCAACATAGTAGTGAGCGGATCTCTTGAAGCAGGAGCCTGGTGTTTGGCTGAAGCTGTCACAAAGTGGCATTTCTCACAGTATTTGCAGAGCCCCTGGGAAATGTTAACCAGAAACTCGGTCTGCTCTTTGACTTCAGTCTTTATGGTTGAAAACCTTTCTAAAATGGATATTTTTGTCACTTCAGAGACTAGGATAATATCCAGAGTAGCAAAGTTGTGAAAGATTTATTATCTTTCACAGATAAAGATAAAGCAGAGTGGCTTTAAGATGAGCTCTCAAATAGTGGCACTCTTACTCACTTGTGTTCTGATTTGCCTTCTTGAGAGGAAAGGATTGGGATGGAAGGAGTTCCTGCTGGGTGCTGGGACTTGCTTGTGACCTTCGGCATACATGATCTATGACACACTCTGTTATGAATGTCTCTATCGGATTTCCCTTTAATGGCTATCATGAAAGTCATCTGTCCAGTGGCAGATAGCAGGAAGGTTGGCACAGTGTAAACCTGATGAGAGCAGGGCTGGTTAGTTCTTGGTTTTCTCTCTAAAACTTAGAATTATAACAGCACCCAGTAAACATGTGGAATGAATAAAAATACATGGTAATTATGGGGCTTCCCTGATGGCGCAGTGGTTGGGAGTCCGCCTGCCGATGCAGGGGACGTGGGTTCATGCCCCGGTCTGGGAGGATCCCACGTGCCGCGGAGCGGCTGGGCCCGTGAGCCATGGCCGCTGAGCCTGCGCGTCCGGAGCCTGTGCTCCACAACGGGAGAGCCCACAGCGGTGAGAGGCCCGCGTACCGCAAAAAAAAAAAGCGGGATGTGGGCGTAGGGGCTGTTTGCCAGGAAATCCAGTAAAAGTCCCAAGTCTGCGCTGTGAGCCAGGGTTGTTGGGTTGGATAAACCCAGAATATATGACCCAGGAGTGAAAAGGAGAGTTGCGCTGTGCCACGTAGAGTAATGCTCTCAACCCCACTCCAAAGAGGTCTATATCTCAATCTGGAAGGAACTGTGAATAGGTTACATGGCAAAGAGGAATTAAGGTTGCCAATCAGCTGACCTTAAACTAGTGAGATTATCCAGGTAAACCCAATATAATCACCAGCATTCTTAAAAGTGGAAGAAGGGGGCAGAAGAGGGAGAACCAGAGAGATGGTAGCATGAGAAGGACTTGGCCTGATGTTGCCGGCTTTGAAGATGGAGGAATGAGGCCATTACCCATGGTATGTGGGTAGTCTCTAGAAACTGGAAAACGCAGAGGAACAGATTCTTCCCAAGGGCTTCCAGGAGGACCCAGCCCTGCTGATACCTTGACTTTAGCTCAGCGAGACCTATTTTTGATTTCCAACCTCCAGAAGTAAGTAAATAAGATGATAATTTTGTATTATTTTCAGCCACTAAATTTATGGTGGTTTGTTACAGCAATGATAGAAAACTAGTACATTCCCCAACAGGAAAATTTTAGAGCACTCCTACTAAAACAAGGGGGAAATACTGGGCAAGCAAACAGACCAGACAGATGGGTGCTGTAGACTAGATCTCTGGGATCTCTTGTTCTATGGCTCCCTGGGTATTTTCCTAGGGGAGACAGAATATACTATACAAAGTGTTGTCAATAGTAGCATGCACATGTTCCAGAAAACCAAAGCTCACGGCACCTGCCAGCAAGAGCAGAAAAGCCAGAGAGTGTTGCTCTGAAGGCACTCCACCTAGCCTGGAAACCTGGTTCCTTCACCCATCAGCTGAGTTACCGTAGGCAAGTTAGCCTCTATGTGCCTTAGTAAAAGAGGATGATAAATATGTATCTGATGGAGTTTTTATGAGATTTAACCATGTTAATACATAAAATTAATAATCATGACTGGCATGTGGTTAAGGCTCAGTAAATGTTAATGGTTGCTGTTATGACTAGGCAGTATGTATAGAGGTTAGTAACCCTGGATCTGGAGCCAAACTCCCTGGGGTCAAAGCCAGCTCTGTCACTTACATCATCTATGCTGGGGCAAGTTATTTAACATCTACGAGGCCTAGTTTTTTCATGTGTAAAATGGGGATATTAAAGGTACTCACAGTTGTGATGGGGATTAATCAATTAATACACATAGAGTCCTAGAACAATGTCTGATACATCCAGTAAAGGTCATCTGTCGTCATCATCATCATCATCGTCATCAGTATTATGGGACCACTGTCACTCTGGATGATTAACAACTAAACAACCCCCATCATGAATTCAGTAGCATCTCATGTGATCATCCAGACCTTTTAGGTTAAGGAGAACCATGGTTCCCAGACTGTGGGAGTTACAGGGAGCAGCACCATCTTTCTTATCAGGAAATCAAATCATAGTAGCACCTAGGTAAGATGCATGCGAAAGGAAAGTGAAAAAATTAGTCATCAGAAACACCAGTAAGGAAAGACTCTTAGATAAGAGAGAGCCTACCTACTTCTCTTTTTTCCTCTACTCTGCAATTATGCAGGGCTGTACTTCCCTGTTGCTTTTGATTCAATGTTTTTACACTTTGTAACATAATAAGAACATTAGGTTAAGGAACCTTGCCACTTTCTTATTCAGAGCAGTCCTCTCCACAATGCCAAGCATTCTCACTTCGGTAGATAATGACAAGAAATACGACACCCCATTAGTAAACAGGCAAATCATTTCGTGGCAACAGCCGATTTAATCAAAACATTCTGGTTTTTCCCTCATCTGAACCCACACAAGGAATGAACCAATCCAATGGGAAAAAAATATTTGTTTTATCTTTACCACATTTATTTACTCTTAGGGACTGTTTAACTTCATCGGGCAGAGAAGTTGGAAAGAACAAAAATACTCGAGGCACTGAACAGCCTTCTCTATCTCCGGCACCAGACGGGAATGGCCTGGAGGTATTTCCACAGGAACGTGTTCTTGAGCTTTTTCTTGAAATCCTTTGCCCTCTTCTTCACAGGGGAGAACTAAACTATTTGTGCACCACGTTTTGGGGGGTAGGGTGCAGAATGGGAATTGAAGGATAAGTCAGTCGTTTAACAATCCTGCCCATCCATGCAAATGATTTCAAAATATGAAATACTCATTCCAGAAAATTTATTATGCAAGGTATTGTGTAGGTGTTACAGAAAGACAAAGGTAAATTACACATGGATCAAATCTCAAGGAACTCCCTGTCAAAGAAGTCATGTAAAAGACACACAGATAACTGTGGGGAGTAGAAAGCTATGGGTGTGTTTTAGGTTGGATTCCTGGAAGTACAGCTAGAGCAGGGCTTGTGGGCTTTATTGAGGGAGGGATCTGGGGTGAAAACTTTGAGGCTGTGAGCCGAGAAGGACAGAGCAGGAGAGAAGCTAGGCAAAGAGATGGGTGTAGCTGGAGCCTGATCCCATGAGGAGCTCTAAAGGATGATTTGTGCCTGTGGTATAATAAAAAATACATATCTGGTCTTTGTCACTGATTTTGGAGTACAGAGCTCCTAAAACCCTTACAAGTTATCTTCTGTATGCTAATGAGGTGAGTCCTGTGGAGGCCCCAGATCGTCTCAGGATGGGAGCTGGTCACAAGAAAAGCCAGCTATATGATTAGAGGGTTGGAACTCTCAGCCCCATTTCCCAACTTCTGGGGAGGGCAGAGGGGCTGGAGATTGAGGTCAGTTCCCCGATGGCCAATGACTTAATCAATCATGCCTGCATAATGAAACCTCCATAAAACCCCTAAACAATGGGATTCAGAGAGTTTCTTTTTTTTTTAATTGAAGTATAGTTGATTTACAATGTTAATTTCTGCTGTAGAGCAAAGCGATTCAGAAATATATATCTATATACATAGATATATATACATAGATATACATATATATATATACATTCTTTTTTTAAAATATTCTTTTCCATTATGGTTTATGACAGGATATTGCCTATAGTTCCCTGTGCTGTACGGTAGGACCTTGTTGTTTATCCATTCTATATATTAAAAGCTTACATCTGCTGACCCCAAACTCCCACTCCATCTCTCCCCCAACCCCCTCCCCTTTGGCAACCACATGTCTGTTCTCTGTGTGAGTCTGTTTCTGTTTCATAGATAAGTTCATTTGTGTCACAGTTTAGATTCCAAATATAAGTGATATCATATGGTATTTGTCTTTCTCTTTCTGACTTACTTTACTTAGTATGATAATCTCTAGTTCCATCCCTGTTGCTGCAAATGGTATTATTTTGTTCTTTTTTTATGGCTGAGTGGTATTCCATTGTATATATTATTACATCTTCTTTATCCATTCATCTGTCGATGGACATTTAGTTTGCTTCCATGTCTTGGGTATTGTGAATAGTGCTGCTGTGAACATTGGGGTGCATGTATCTTTTCAAGTTATAGTTTTGTCTGGATATATGCCCAGGAGTGGGATTGCTGGATCATATGGTAATTCTAGTTTCTGAGTTGGTGAACACATCCATGTGCTGGGGGGGTGGCTCACCCCAACTCCATAGTGCAGAAGCACCTGTGCTTGGGACCCTTCTGGAACTTGCCCTATGTACTTCTTCATCTGGCTGTTCATCTGTATTCTTTGTAGTTAATTACAACATAAGTGGAGCACTTTCCGGAGTCATTCATTTTTCTGAGTCATTCCAGTGAATTATCAAACTTGAGGGGGCATCATAGGAACCCCTGAATTTGTAATCAGTTGGGCAGAAGTGTGGGTCTCCTGGGGATCCCACTTCTGACTGGCATCTGAAATGGGGGGCCGTCTGGCGGGACTGAGCCTTTTAAATTGTGGGATCCAATGCCAGCTAACTCCAAGTAAATAGCGTTAGAATTTAACTGAGTGGTTGGATACCCAGTTGGTGTTGGAGAATTGGTTGGTGTCAGGAAGAACCATACATTTTGTGTTAGAAGTGGTGTCAGAAAACAACATGTAGTACCACAAAGGGGAAAAGCTGTTGTACACTGTATCAGCTAGCCATTGGCTGTGGGCTGCCCCTGGGGATAGAATAACCTCCCAAACATTTCTGGGCAAGGTGGATCCCATGAGTCAAGGGCAAACTCTCCAGAGTAGGAGGCAGCTGTAAGCCTGTAGCAGTTGACACAGCAGCTGTGGGATGCCCACATCTGCCTGGCAAAAGCATCTGGACAGGACACAACAGCACTGATTACAAGGTCGCATTCAGAGGAGGATAGGAAAGTGTTGAGGGGAGTTCCAGTGAGAAGTGAACTGAGCCATTGAAATCAGCAGGAGAGAGGTCATTCAAATGGAGATTCTTCCAAAGGAAGTAAAACAAATACCTCAGAACAGTCATCGAGGAAGCTCCTGCCTGAAGATTCCAGTAGGACATAGGTGATTGTATCAGCCAGGGTTCTCCAGAGAAACAGTACCAATAAGGGCAAGTAACTTGCTAAGGGTCACTCAGCAAAGGAGTGGGGTTCCTGCCCAATCCATGACTCCCACTGCTGCTGCTCCCCACACCATGCCACCGCCTCCTCCTTCACGCTTTCTCCTTAGCTTCCCTATGACTCAGTGGTTCTCAAACTTCAGTGTGCATCAGAGTCACCTGGGGTGCTTCTTCAACCAGACTGCTGGGCCTGGCCATAAGAGTTTTGATTCAGGTGGTCTGGACCCAGGCAGAGAGACAGCTGCAAAATTCACTGCGTCCAGTGCAAAAAGAAAATGCAGGGCCCTGTCCTGGGGGAGAGTCCATCTCCCCTTCCCACAGGCCCACGGCCCCGGTCCACCCTTAACAGATACCCTCGCCTATTCCCAAGGAAATGCAACCTCCACACCAGGATACACTCAGTACCCGGATCAGGGCCGGCGAGAGGCCCCTGAAAAGTCACTGTGGTACTGCCCACCTGGGATGGGGACAGCACCACCTTGCCCTGACCTGAGCACCGAGGGGGCGAGGGGTGCGTGTCCCACCCCTCCCCTCCCTGTGTCTGTGATCAGGGCCCAGCCTGGGGCAGAGGACAATGGCAAATGCAAGCCTCCCCTCATCACTGCCACTTGGCTACCCACCCCCCTTCCCTGAGTGGAGGGAGGCAGGGTCCTGGGGCAGGGAGGGTGGAGGCAGAGGGCCTAGAACCCGGGCAGGGAAGCGCTGGGAGGCTCCAAGGTCCTGAACCATTGTCCGAGCTGACTTCACTTAGGAAACACTCAAAGATAAAATTAAACTTCAACTGCCGGGCTCTTCTGAACCCGTGGCTGTGTGTAGCTACACTGGTTGCACGCCATGAATCCCGCTCTGGCCACAGGGGATATTTGCATTTCTAGCAAGTTCCTAGGCATTTCTGAGAACCGTGTAATCATTATTTTTTTTTTTTTAAGTGAGGCAAAACGTTGCTGCATGCTGTGGCTTTCCTTCCCTTCTCTGTAAAATGATGACACTTCTGCCTCACTGGATTGGGGGAGAGGACACAGGGGAGCAGGCTTAGCACAGAGTTGAGAACACAGGCCACACTCTAGCATAATGATGTCAGCAACAACGACACTAGTAGTAATGATCACTACTGTCATCACTACCTCTACTTTTGTGCAGGCTATTGTGTCTAATGCTTTTATCTGTCGTTTCCCGCTTATTTCCTCTCCGCTGTCTGTGACCTCAATTTTGAGAAGGAACTGAAAAGTACAGGGGAGGGCTTGGGGTGGGAGTGGGGAGGGACACCTCTGGCCAAAGCCAGCTGTGGCAGGAAGCCACGTCGAGAGGAAATGTGTAAGGATGCTGCCATTTACCTTAACAAATATCAACCTTGGATCCTCTGAAATTGGCACTAGAGGGAGAAGCTAAGTGTGAGGAGGCGTGGGTGGACCGCTGCACCCCATGTTCCCCTGGGGACTGAGCTTCTGCTCTGTAAAGGACATATGAATATCTTTAGGGAGGAGACAGCTCCAGGTGGTATTCAGAAAAGGACAAGATACAGTCCTGGGGATGGAGATGCAGTTCTCACTGCCACCCCTCCTGTCCCTTCAGGTGTGAGTGGAGAGGGGCCGCTTTCCCATCAGCATCTAGACCAGGTTAAGACATCCAGAAGCACAAGACTGCAGCAATTCTGTTTCATTTCCACAAGGCTTTATTAAAGTCAGGCTTACGGGGCCTTGCTTGCTCTCCAAGGCTTGCCCCATCCCATCCCCTGTAGAAAGAATACACTGTTCTCAAATTCTAGTGCGGGGAGACTAAGGCCCAGAGAGAGAATGAGACTGAGTGCCTCTGCAATGGGTCTCAACCTTGGAATCTTCCTAGGAACTAAAAAACACCAGTGCTTAGGGCCTACCCCAGGGGTTCTGATTTAATTCATTTGGGGGGCATTCTAGGCACTGGTGTCTAAAAAAACCTCCACTGGTGTAACGACTGTGTATGGAGGTTGAAAACCACTGCTGTACAGCTCACTCAGCTCTGGGTGGCTCTGGGGACCCTTCCATGCAGAATGAGCCACCCAATCAGGGGCACATCCATTATTCACAATGGTGTGTCCTTGCCTGAGTGGCTATCCAGGAAGTCCTCAGGACACACAACATGCACACAAGAGAGGGCCACTATAAGGCCAGATGAGGATGGGGTGTGGAATCATTTTAAGGGGAAGTGGGAGGGTCACTGGGTCACAAGTCACCACAGGGTGAAAAATCAAGAGGAGGGATTCTAGGGTTGTGTCTAGAGTATGTCCCCTGGAAATAAAGTGAATGATATAGAAAATCTTCCTCTTGCTGTTCTGATTGGCAGGAACCCCTTCCTCACGGCCTTAAAGCAGCTGTGCTGGAGGGTGTTTTCACCACTGTGTCCTGAGACCTAAGCCTGGGGTAGGTGCCGGATGTTTATGAGAATTTTGCCTGGTCTGCCCTCTCCTCTTTGCCAGATACAAGCTGCCAACTTGAGTACAATCTCCTCACCTGAAATCAATTCTACAAACATTTATGGAACATCTTTTCTCTGACGGCAGCACACGAGGAACTAGGGAGCACACGATAAATAGCTGTTGTCATTGTTGATTAATACTCTTTTTAGAATGTTGACCTCAAGCAAGTTAACTTGCCTCGCAATATTTTAGTTTCCTAACCTGAAAACGTGATAATAATAGGGCTTACCTTGAGAGGTTGTCTGAGGTCTAAATGAGTTAACACATCAGAACACTTAGAAGGATGCCTGGCGTATATTAAGTACTTAACAAGCATTAGCCAGTGTTATTGTGATGATTAATATTAATGTTACTAACTGGGGCTACCACAGTGAATAAGACAGGCATAGTCTTTGGTCTTATGAAACTTACAGGCAAATGGAGAAAACAAGCAATTATAATAGAGTGGTGGGTGTTAACATAGCCAGAAGTAGAGGTGCTGTAGGAACATTCAGGAGGGGCCCCGTACCAGGCTTGGGGGAATATTGAAGTTTTCTTAAGGGAAGCAATGGCTTGGCTGAGACCTGAAGAATGATTAAGAGATTTGCAGGTACGGGAAGGACTGTGATGAGGGGAGAGGCAGAATGATCTTCCAGGCAGAGGGAGTAGCAATGTCAGCAGGTGAGAGAGGACTGGCTCAGCAGAGAAGAGGAGGACACAGGAGCAGGTCCTTCAGGCCTGGGAAGCACGCTAAGGAATTTGGACTTGATCAAAAATGGATGGGGCTTCCCTGGTGGCGCAGTGGTTGAGAGTCCGCCTGCCGATGCAGGGGAAGTGAGTTCGTGCCCTGGTCCGCGAGAATCCCACGTGCCGCGAAGCGGCTGGGCCCGTGAGCCATGGCCACTGAGCCTGCGCGTCCGGAGCCTGTGCTCCACAATGGGAGAGGCCACAACAGTGAGAGGCCCGCGTACCGCAAAAAAAATGGAGAAGACACAGGTCCTGCCCTTGAGTAGCTGCCAGTTACGCAGGACAGATGGACATAAAATAGATACTTTATTATTTTTATTCATTATTTAATATAATGTGAGACTAGAGAGGAAGGGCCTGTGGCAGAGAAGGAAGGGTTTATAGAAAAAACCAAGATGAAACGCCCAGATCGACACGGACAAGTGCTACATGGGAACACTTCCTCTATCTAAGCATGTCCTCTTGCCTCTCTTCCCAGGTTCTTTTGCTGTAACAACATCCTCTACCAAGTCAGAACCTTACTGTGATCCCCAGTGCCATTTTCTCACTCACTCCTCACATTCAACCAATGGCCAAGTCCCACTGAGTTGCCACTTCTCATTGCCCTGAGTGAGGGCTTTATCATCCCTTAAGGGATGCTTTCAACAACCATGTCTATCGATCTTGCGTTGCCCTGATCAAATTCAGTTTCACACCACGAGTGCCAGAGTGATCTCTGCAACATAGAAATCCAGCCATATCCCCTCCCTGGGGCAAAACTATTCAGTTTTACAGCACCTTGCTTTCCCTGCATTTCTACCCATGCACAGAGCTATTGTGAGCTAAGGATGCACATGTGTAAAATACCTTCAGTCCCTCTGGGGAAATGTAAGAGTGCTATTTTTATCATTTATTTATATTCTTAATTTTAAAAATTGAGATATAACTTACATAACATTGTTTAAGTTTAAGGTGTACAACATGATATGATACATTTATAATTTACATGATTATCACCCCATCACAAAATTATCATTTCTCTTTTATGGTGAGAACATTTAAGAGCAAGTTAAGAGTGCTATTTTTAAACCTGTTTTTAGTACTGAAGTTAAAACATTATCTTCTCCTATCTGTAATTTCACTGAACCTAAACTATTCTCTTTCTTGAGTAACCTGAATTAAAATGGGGAGGGGTACCTAGACCTTTTAGTTGCAGAGATAAAACTCATCCTTACCTCCCTTATTTGTCTTCCCAGAGTGAGAACCATACAAATGCCAAAATACAGGTTAGAGGGAAGGTTATTTAGTGATGGAGTCTTGCATGTACACTGACCTAACCTGAATAACATAAGATTTCAGCCTTTTCCTGCTTTTTGTCCTTCTCCAAGGTAGTTCTTTTCTAGTTTTGCCTTTTTAAGAGTCAGGTTTATTGGGGAATAATTCACATAAAATAAAATTTACCCCTTTACAAGGTATCGTTCAATGAGTTTTGTTGATTGTATACAGTCATGTAACTACTGCCTTAGTCAAGATATAGAACATTTCTATCAAGTCCAAATGTCCCCTCATGCTCTTTGCAGTCAATCTCCTCACCCGCCCTCATTTCCTGGCAACATATGACCTGTTTTCCAGAATGCCATGTAGATGGAATCCTGTAATGTATAGCCCTTTGTGTCTGGCTTCTTATGCTTAGCATATTGCTTTTGAGATGAATTCATATTGTTGCATGTGTCTGTAGTTTGTTCTTTTTTTATTGCTGACTATTATTCTATGGTCTGGATGTAGACAACTTGTTTATTCACCTGTTGGCAAACATTTGGACTGTCTTCAGTCTTTAGCTATTATGAATAAAATTGTTTGAAATATGAGAGTTTCTGTTGCTCTGTATGCTCACCAATGTTTGGTCATGTCAATTTTTAAAATTTTAAACATTCTAGTGGGTGTACAATGGTATCTTCTTGTGTTTTAAGTTACATTTACCTAAACTCAAATTAGCATGTTTTAATGAACTAATTTGCCATTCAGTTATATTCTTTGGTGAAAGTGTCTGTTTAAATATTTTGACCACTTTTTAGTTGGATTTTTAAATATTATTCTTATTGAGCTGTAAAAGTTTTTTTAAGTATTCTGGATATAAGTCTCTTATCAGATATAGAATTTTCTAATAATTTTCCAAGTCTGTGGCTTTTTTTCATTTTCTTAACATTATTTTTATAACAACCTTATTGAAATATATTCATTTAACATTATCTCTTGAAGAGCAGAAATTTTTAATTTTGATGAAGTCCAATGTATTATTTTTTTTTTATGTTTTCTGATGTTTGTTGCCTATCTAAGAAACCTTTGCTTAATCCAAGGCAACAAGATTTTCTATGTTTTCTCAGAAGTTTTATAGTTTTGTTTCTTAACATTTAGGTCTACTTCAAGTTAATTTTTGAGTGTGGTATGAAGTAAGAATCGAGGTTAATTTTTTTTTGGATATCCAATTGTTCCAGCACCATTTTTTAAAAAAAATTACTTATTTTACATTTGGGTGTGTTGGGTCTTCGTGGCTGTGCGGGCCTTCTCCGGTTGTGGCGAGAGGGGGCCACCCTTCTCTGCGGTGCCTGGGCTTCTCATTGCGGCCTCTCTTGTTGCGGAGCATGGGCTTTAGGCACGCGGGCTTCATTAGTTGTGGAGCGTGGGCTCAGCAGATGTGGTTTGCGGGCTCTAGAGCACAGGCACAGTAGTTGTGGCACACGGGCTCAGCTGTTCCCTGGCACGTGGGATCTTCTTGGACCAGGGATTGAACTCGTGTCCCCTGCATTGGCAAGCAGATTCTTAACTACTGCACCACCAGGGAAGCCTGCACCATTTGTTTTTGTTTTTGTTTTTTATAAATTTATTTATTTGGGGCTGCATTGGGTCTTCGTTGCTGTGCACAGACTTTCTCTAGTTGTGGCGAGTGGGGGCTACTCTTCGTTGCGGTGTGCGGGCTTCTCATTGCAGTGGCTTCTCTTGTTGTGGAGCACAGGATCTAGGTGCGCAGGCTTCAGTAGTTGTGGCACGCAGGCTCAGTAGTTGTAGCTCGTGGGCTCTAGAGTGTAGGCTCAGTAGTTGTGGCACACAGGCTTTGTTGTTCCACGGCATGTGGGATCTTCCCAGATCAGAGATAAAACCTGTGTCCCCTGCATTGACAGGTGGATTCTTAACCACTGCACCACCAGGGAAGTCCCCAGCACCATTTGTTGAAAAACTGTTGTTTCTCCATTGAATTACCTGGACACTTCTGTTGAAAATCAGTTGACTGTATTTTGGTAGATCTATTTCTGGACTCTGTGGTCTGTCCCTTTGATCTGTATTTCTGTCTTTAGACATATGCACTGTCTTGATTACTGTAGCTTTAGAATAAATCTTGAAATCAGAGTGATTTTGACTCCAACTCAACTCCTCCAACTTTGTTATTCTTTTTTCAAAAATCATTTCTAGGTCCTTTGCACTTCCAAAACTTTTTAGATTCAGTTTGTTAATTTCTACACCACCACCAACAACAAAAGCTGATCAATAGTTCAATTTGGGAAGAATTGACATCTTAACAATACTGACTCTTCCCATTCATGAGCATGATTTGTCTCTTGATTTGTTTAGTTCTTCCTTGATTTCTCTCAGCAATAAATCTACTTTTCGAGGTACAGTTCTTGCACATAGTTGATTATATTTATCTCTAAGTATTTCATGTGTCTAATCTTTTGTGAGTGGTATTTTTAATATTTTCAATTTCCAATAGTTTGTTGCTAGTAAATAGAAAAACATCGTATTTTTTATATTGACATTGTATCCTAAAACCTAGCTAAACTCATGTTTTTATTGTCATAACTACTTGTATTTTTGATTTCTTAGAATTTTCTATGCAGATGATTATGCTATTTACAATTAAAGACATTTTAACTTTTTTTTTTTACAATCTATATATTTTTATTTATTTTCTTGTCTTATTGGACTAGCTAGGACCTCCAATATAATGGTGAAAAGAAGTTGTAAATGTGGGCATTCTTGCTTTGATCCCAATCTTAGGGGCAAAGCACTCAATATTTTACTGTTAAAAATGATGTTACAAATTTATTTTTTATAGATAAGGTTTGCCATATTGAGAAAATTTCCTTCTATTCCAAGTTTGCTGAAATTTTTATAATGAATGGATGTTGAATTTTATAAATGCTTTTTTTACATGTATTGAGATAATTGTATGATTTTAATATTTTTGTCTGTTGAGATTGTGAATTTTACTGGTTGATTTTGAATGTTGAACCAACTTTGCTTTTCTGGAACATACCCAAGTGGGTCATGACATATTATCCTTTTTATAGATTTCTGGATTCAATTTGCTAATATTTTGTTACTATGCTCATGAGAAATATTGGTCTAGAGTTTTCTGTCTTATCTATCTTTGGTATATAGATAATGCTGGCCTCCTAAAATGAGTTGTGAAATCTTCCCACTTCTATTTTTCTGGAAAAGTTTATGTAGAATTGGTGTTATTTCTTCATTAAGTGTTTGGTAAAATTCACCAGTAAAGCCTCCTGAATCTGGAGTCTGTTTCTTTAACAGGGCTACACAGGTTATCCATTTCTTTCTTTCTTTCTTTCTTTTTTTTAAATATTTATTTATTTGGCTGCTCCAGATCTTAGTTGCAGCATGAGGGATCTTAGTTGTGGCATGCATGCGGGATCTAGTTCCCTGACCAGGGATCGAACCTGGGTCCCCTGCATTAGGAGCATGGTGTCTTAGCCACTGGACCAGCAGGGAAGTCCCTATCCATTTCTTTTTCAGTGGGCTTTGGTAACTGGTGTCTTATTCTCTTGTGGTGGTCTTTGTGTGAGATGTTGGCATATTATAACAGCCTTCTGATTTCCCAGTTGCTATCAGTGATATTTGTTTATTCATACCATCTTTACTTATTGTGCCTCTTAATTTTTGTTCATTTAATGGCTGCAATAAACAGATCACAATAAAATGAATCTGGTTGACAGTGAACACGTGGCAGGGGAAGTTTGGTGGTTGTGGCAGAGTAGAAGGCATTGTAGACTTTGGCTAAAAATTTTTATGTCATGAAAGAGAAGGATTTGCCTGATGACTTTGTCAGACAAATTTATCTCTTTTAAGTATTGGCTTTAAAAACAGGAGAAAAAAAGGGAAGTTGCAATAAAAATCTCCTTCCCAGCAAGCACTGGAAAAACCAAAGGGAAAAATAGCAGGACTTACAACATGATGTGCACAGAGTTATTTCTAAACAGGTTTTTTGTTTTTGTTTTTTTTGGCATTTTATAAGAAATAAGACTTTACCTTCGTGTTTATTTTGGAGTTAATGGCACATACTGAAATGATTGATTGGGAGTATTTTTTAAATTTTTTTTTAATTTTTTTTATTTTTATTTTTTTATGATTGGGAGTATTTTAAAACAAAACAGAAAGAACCCAACTGTTCCTTCAATTCCTTATCCCTAGCCTATGTTTAAATATTGTAAATAACCTTTGAAAATGTAACAGCCATATTCGTTGGAATAGCACTCAGTGATTTGAATGACCTATTTTACAAGCAACTTACCCTACAAGTTACTTTTCCATTTAAAATGTTTTCTTTGTTCATACTAAACCCCATTCTGTTTTCCCAAGGACAATTTGGTTACAAGTACAGAATAACCTACTTAATCTACTTTGGTTTAATTTACTTACAGGTAAAGTAGATATTTCTTTTCCTACCACCGTCAAAGGGTTTTTATAAGAGTAAAGTCAGATATATGCTATAATATATTGGTGAAAAAAGAGTAAAGCCATCATATAAAGACAAACTGATGATATTATATTGCTTTCCTGTATGGCAGGGCATGATCATTATAATTTAATGTGCTAGGAACAGAAAAGGCCTGTATGTGTGATCAGCTGGCCTTTTCACGTGGGATGTATATGGAGGTTGTCCTGTGGCTTGAGGAGGTGGCTACTGTTTGTATGGTTTAGAGCTTGCCTTCTGTAGCTCTGGTCGTAACATGCCTTTGGTTAAAGTTAGTCTCACCCATGATTGCCAATCTCCAGGTTGGTTCACTGGGTGCTGCTACTTCTCAGAATTCCATGACTAAGCCAGGAGTGGTGTTTGTTATTTACTAATAGGTATTTCTTCTGCCTGTTCTGCTTACCACATCATCATACCAGGCCTTGACCTTTGTGAACTCCTCTGGAAAATCAAACATACCTAGAAGCTGCCCCAGCTTAGGTCTAATAACACCATCAATTGCTCTTTGGGAGGTTGTGGAACAGAGCTTGGAAGGTGATTTGAATGAGAAGGAAACATAACAGCTCATCAAATCCAGATTTTCCATGAGAAAACAAGAATCCAGAGAAGTTAAGGGCCTTGATTAAGGTCCCTTCTTCCAGGAAGCCTTTCTGGACTTCCCAAGGTGGTTGTACTGGTGCTTCCCAGCTGTTTGCAAAGCCACTCTTAATTCCTCCACAAC
Source organism: Stenella coeruleoalba (assembly GCF_951394435.1). NCBI lineage: Eukaryota > Metazoa > Chordata > Mammalia > Artiodactyla > Delphinidae > Stenella > Stenella coeruleoalba. The sequence continues at coordinate 26,985,129 of NC_137157.1, read as the reverse complement.
TTTTCACTCTTTGCTAAAATGATTTCCTGGTGGTGTCTCTCACTAAGAGAGGGCTGAGTTACATTTGTTCACAAGGCCTAGAACATTTTAAGCCCTCATGAACATTTGTTGAGTGGCTGAGTTTCTCACTTACTAGCTACTAGGTACTACAGCTGTGAAGTCAGGCTCATGGAAATTAAGGAGAAACTCCAGGAAAGCCCAAGCTCTTCTTGGTAGCAGATCAGAGTCTGTAGGCTAAGCCAAAGACTGAGCTGAGAAGCACATGTAAGCAAGGGAAGATGAAAAAATCAAAGGGAGCCAGTCCAGAAAGGAGCTGGTGAAAGTGTTTCAATTTCCCTACTTGTAGATGCATTTGTTTAATTGATTCATTCGGCAACTTTATATTGGGCATCTACTATGGACCAGGAGCTATTTCAGGCATTGGAGATACAGTAGTGAATAAATCAAAGTTCCTCTTATATTTCCAGTGGGAGAGAAACATTAAACAAATATCAAGTGAAAAATACTGATAACGTCAGGTAGTGATAAATGCTGGGATGGTAAATAAAGCAGGGGAAAGAAATAATCACTGATAAAAAAAAAGGAAGGTCTCTCTGAGCAAAGACCTGAACGAAGTGAGGGAGCGATGCCATGAGAATATTGGAGAAAGAGCATTTCAGAGAGAATAAGTACAAAGATCCTGAGGCAGGCTTGGTGTGTTTGAGAAACAAGGTGACCAGAAGTTTAGAGCAGTGTGGGGAAGGAGAAAGATGAAGAAAATTCTTCTGCACTAGTGAAACTGTCCTTCCCAGCACCAGAGTGTTATGATTGGTGATCCTCTGATTATATAGACCAGTTGCAATAAAGAACGCCCCATACAGTGCTGAAACCAGACCTTTATCTCTCAGGAGTGCTCTATTGAAGACTATCCACCCTCTAGGACAAGGGTTCTCACCTGAGGTCAACAGGCCCCTGGGGGCTCACAGTCAGGCTTCATATGGTCAGTTAACCTCCTCCCCAATCTGTGCCTGCCTCCTGAACATTTTTCTGCAGATAAAGTCTTAGATGGAAACTGTCTGCAAATGCCTGCAGGACCAGGTAGGAATATAGAAGAATGAAATAGGCCAATGTGAGAACCCAGCCACACTTTGTTTGCCTATTAAACAGAGGAATATTCTTCACTTCCACAGAGAAATAAGCTCTCTCCCATTTGTCTTGAAATATTCAATCTTTTGGTTCTATTTTTAATTTCCTCACTCTGGTAGAGACTTAGGGCCAGAGAAATACTTCTTCACCATAAGAAAACCAGCAATGTAAGGGTGATGACAGATGGCAAGTAATGTTCAGTGCTGGGGATCCATAGAGGATGCTGAGGACTGTGGAGAATGGGAGGGGATGTACCTTCCAAAGGCGGCAGCCGCCACTATGCTTCTGCTGCTCACTGCCTTGAGGGAATGGGACCCAGTGTGGACAGATCTTAGGACTGGTTAAGAGAAAGCAAAAATCTGGATCTCTTTGGGGGTGAAATCTCCAGAGATTTTATTTGGTTCACATTTTTTTTTTTTAGAACCCTGGTAGACCACCCATAACTCTCAGGGTCAAATATGGCCCATATGCAGGTGGTTTGTTGAACTCTGATCTATAGATTTTACCAGAATTTCTGAGAGATCTGTGACTTAACATTGACAACTACTGTCCTAGAACATGATTCCCTTCCACTTCTGTGGGTAGAAAGACCAAGGACACAGCCATCAACCATGTCCCAGGGTCCCAGAAGTCTAGGGGACAGCCATCTGCCTGGCTTCTCCCTCCCCCCATCCCTGACCCAGAGCACAGAAGCCAGCAGGATCTGCTCGTCTTCCTCTGTCCCCCAGTGAGTGTCCTCCACTATAGGGGTGGAGCAAGCAGGACATTGTAAAGGGAATTGGTACTGAGAAGCACCAGATGAAGTTTAAGAGATGCTCATTACTGTGAAAGGCAGCTCTCTTCTTTGTCTTCTCAATTCTCCACTCCACTCCCTCCCATACATCCCTCCACACCCAAACCACTACATCCCATGAGAGTATCTTTGATTACAAGTTACGGAAACCCAAATCAAACCCTGTGGGGAAAAAATAAACTCTTTTATTCCTGTATCTGAGAAGCCGAAGGGCAGTGCAGCTTCGGGCATGTTGGATTCAAGTGCTCAGGAATCTCTCCCTGTCACTCAAACCTGAGCTCTGCTTTCTTCTCTGTTGCCTTTGTTCTTTGACAGACTCTCTCGAAGTGGTGGAAAAGTTGGCTTGCATGGTCATTACTGCTCATCATCTCAGAAGGGGAGGCACTTACATCAAGTCCTAAAAAAAATAATCTGCTTGGGCTGTGATACTGGACAAACCCCTGTGTCCAGTGGCATGGGGTACTCCTATTGGCTAGCCTGGGTCATATGCTCTCCAGAAGAGTGGGTTCCAGAATCACAAGGAGCTTTGAAGGTGCTGAGTGTGAGTGTGTGTGTGTGTGTGTGTGTGTGTGTGTGTGTGCGTGTGTGTGGTGGTGGTGGTGAAATGGCAAACTCTAAAAGGAAGGGATGGTGGCCACTTAAAAGGGTACCTTCTACCCACAGGCACTTTAGATACAACAGTCAACGGTCATTCCCTCGGCCCCCAAACAAAACCCAAAAGTCTCTCTCTGCAACTCAGCAGAAGCTCAGTGCAGATTGCTCGTCAATTCCAGTATCAGAACATCTGCACTGCAAAACCAAGAAGGTGCAGTTCGGGTTTGGTACACAGAGATTTTCAAGCCTTGGCAATTCCTCCATGCGGGCAACAGAAGACACTCTCCAGCTTTGTGAAAATCACTCTCCCTTCCCTCCCCAATTAGAATGAAAGTTCACTACTGCAGCCATGCACCTGCCCTGCTGAACAGAACAGATGTACTCCTGAAAATCTAGGAACAAACAGAATCACTATTTTACCCTATATATTTAAAGCTGAAGGTGAACTCCAGGGAATCAACTAACGGGAAGTTCTTGGGCAGTGACCAGAGAGTGACTGTTGGGTTTCATATAGGCAAAAATAAGATAATCTTACCCCTAGGGAGAAAAATCCAAACTCACTGAGAGTAAAAGAATGAGAGTTGAAATAATAGCTAATCTTTATTATTTGCTAAGTGCCAAAGCACTTTTTATAGATTATCTCATGTAATTCTCACAATACCTCTATATGTTTAATTATTATCTCCATAAGAGGCTAAATCATTTGCCAAAGATTACATATGCAGCCAGCAGTGGCAGAGTGAGGATTCATGCCTGGGCAGTTTAACTTTAAAGCCATTCTGATGGAGCATCAATTCATTCATTCTACAGTCATGTGGAGTGCCTACTACATGTTGGGAACTCTTCAAGGTGCTGAGATATATAGCTGTACACAATGTAGATACAAATACAGATATATGTCCTCGTGAAACTTACATTCTTGTGGGGGAGAAAGATAGGAAACTGGACCAATGGATAAAACATAAACTAGGTTAGATAGTGATCAGTGTAAGGGAAACAACTATGGCATGGAGGCAAGAGAAGTGGGGGGGAGGGGTGGATTCTGAACAGTCAAGTCTCACTAAGAAGGTGACACTGAATAAAGATCTGAGGAAGTGAGGGAGTGAACCATGCAGATTATCTGGAGGAAGAGCATAATAGGTAGAGGAAACAGCAAAGACAAAGGCCCTGAGGAAAGAGCAAGGGCAGCATGCGCTACCAATAGCAAGAAGTCCAGTGTGACTTGAGCATTGTGATCAAGGAACAGAACAGGAGGGGATGAGATCAGAGGTACCAGATCTTCTAGGGTCTTGCAAGTGGCTGTTAGTGTTTTGTCTTTTACTCTGGTGCAATGCAGCCACTTGGGTTAGAGCAGAGGAGGGACGTGAAATGACTTAGTTTAAACAGGATCTCTCTCACTGCTCTGTCAGAAATAGCCTATTGGGGAGCAAGGAGGCCAAGAGGGAGGCTGCAGCAGTAAGCTGGGTAGACATGGAGGTGGCCTGGACTAGTGTGCAGTGGAGATGCGGCAAGTGCTTCCATTCTGGGTTTATTGTGAAATCAGAGTCAGAGGATTAGCTGACAGGTGAGATGTGGTTGTGTGTGAGAAAGGGCAGTCAAAGATGGCTCTAAGGCTGTTGGCTGGCCTGAGCAACTGAAGAATGGAATTGACATTTTCAGAGATGGGGAAGGGTGCAGGAGGGATGGCTTTGTTTTTATTTTCTTTTTAAGGGTGGGGGGGGAAGGGTTATCTAGGCCCCATTTTGGGACCTATTAAATGGGAGATACCGATTAGACATCTAAAGGGTAATGCCGGGTGGCAGGTCTGGGGTTCAGCAGGGCAGTCCATCAGCTCTACAAACTATACTCTACCCCCTGAGAGTAAGTGAAGACACCTGCATGCAATTTTGGGAAACTGATGGCTGTATCAGAAATACTAGAACAGTATGAAGGACAGTCAAATTTAAAAATTCACCCACATCCTGCCACCCTAAAAACAGCTGCTTTTATTTCTTCTCATTCTGTTTTTGCCCACATGCATACATACTTCTATAATGTCAAAATCATAGCATGGATACAATTTCATATTGTACTTTTTTTCACTTAACATGATCTCATAAATATTTTCCTAAGTGGCTCCCATATGTGCTTCCTGGGGCCAATAAAATGCAGGGCATTGCTGAGACCTTTCAGAAACAAAAGTTAAAAATCCTACTTTGGTACAAAGCTTGGTGCCCCTACAGCTGGCATTGTGTTTATTGCAATCTTTGTGGACAGTGACTCTCTGTGGATGTGACTTTGAGCTGGGCCCTGAATGACGAGAGTCTGCCATGCACCCAGTCTGGGGAGGGGCATTCCAGGAAGTGAGGAGGGTGTGTGCAAAGGTCCTTAGGAAGCCACAGGAAAGCACGTTAAGAAGTGCTGCTGGCAGATCCATTTCAATTGACAATTAAATAGAAATTATTTTATCTTTGTAAAATTTTAAAAATATCTTTAAACTACAGAAAAGTGGGTGCACCCTTCCTCTGGGATGCTCTACCAAGGAAGGAGAGGTCAAATGGAATAATTTAGAGCATAATGAACCCTAGTAGATGTAGTGGCTCCTAAAGGTTCTGGGCCTCAGACTGGACACAAACTCCACATGGAATCTTATTTTTTCATTCATACCAGTCCGTCACCCAGAACCAGAGTCCAGTCCCTTAATTTTATAGAAAAGGTCTAGGGTCCAAGGACGATAAGCGACTTGTGCAAAATTATTCATCTCCATTATAGAGGGTTTTAACTAGGATTCAATTAGCTCTGCCCTCCAGATCAGACTCTAAGAAACAAAACATGATTCAGTGCACGCGACTCCATCGTTGACAAAACCCTTTGTTAGCTGGGAAATGCAACCCCCTCTTCCTCTCCAGCTAATCTGCCTATCATTTGCATAATTATTTACTCAAAAGCAGGAAAATTATTGAGAAAAACCGTTTGTCCAGGACTCCCGGCCTGAAGGCAGGAGCTGGTTTATGCTTCCTCGCAGAGCCAGCAGGGGGGTGCACCAGGCAAGGTTTGTGAGCCGCGCCTTCCCCTACGCCCCCTCCCCTTTCCTCGCCCAACTTCCCTATGGCCAACGCTTCAACTAAAAGTGGCCATTGACCTTTCAAGCTTTTGAATAGTGATGCAATAGAATAGTATTTCAAAGAAAAATGGTTATCGAAATTTTGGATCCGGTTTTCCCATGAGTGTTAATGGTTTTTAAAAAGTAGGTCACATTTAAAGTAGGTCACATTTCGGAGGCGGACGTGCAGGGAAGGAGATGAGTTTCAACTGAGGCCAGGTGGCCTTCAACTAGGTGGGAGGAGGTGAGGGTCCCTGGGCAGGGAAGAAGAGCTGGGATCTTTCCGCATTTCCGGGCCCCGGGTGCAAGCTCTGCGGGAAATCGCAGAGTCGAGCGCTCTCGGCCTGCGGACACCGAGACGGGCCGGCCAGGACCACCAGGGCGCGCAGGTCTGGGCGCCCCCTCCGCGATCGGCGCAGGTGAGCCGGAGGGCCGCCGGGTGGCCGGAAGGAGACTACGGAGCGGCGAGGAGGAGGAAGGGACGGAGGAGCCGGGCTGGGCCGGTGCGGGAGACAGCGAGCAAGACCGCCACGGGGAGGAGACAGAGCGGCCGGCGCCGTTTAACAAGGCGCCGCGCTACGCCCGCTGGCAGCCTTCTAGGACCGGACCCGAGAGGACCGCCATCAGCCCGCTCCCTCCGAGTCCCGGGCGTGGGCGCGGGGGTGCTGAAGAGGGAGCTCTCCCACTCCATTAATGTGTCTTAGAGCGGGAGGGGCCCTTTCCGAGGATCTCTAGTCTCTCCAGCCACCACCACCCCGAAAATGTGCGGCCTGGAAAGTCGCCTAGAGAAGGCGCGGAGGGGATGGAAAAGACAACCAGCCGCGGCGGGCCGAGGGGCGAGAACGTCTGCTAACCGCTCGACTCCGGCGCACAGCTTGCATGGGTTGGGCGCAAGCTCCAGCCGCCGAAACCGGGACGGTGATGGCCTGGTTCTTCTCCTGCGCGTCTCCGAGAACTCCGGGGCGTGGGGTCAGAGGAGGGCGGATTCCCAGGCATCCACCCCGCCCTGGCCGGCACCCGAACGCTCTGAGCCCGTCTCTCCTGAAGCCTGCGCATTAGCACCGGAGTCTCTTTAAAGCAGTAGCGGGGGCCGCGGTCACGTGAGGTGGATTCCTGGAAAGTTCCTGGAAAGCGGCCTCCGCAGCCGCGGGGCGGGGCGCGCGGGGAGCGCGGACTAGGGAGAGAGGCGGGGAGCGAGGGAGGCGCGTAGGTCTGGGAAGTCGCGCGCACACAGCGCTCCGGGGACAGACATTTAACTCTTGTCTAGTCTCGCCGCCGCCGCGGCTCGCGGGCCTTGGGCTTCCCTTGAAGCATGAGCCTTCTCGCCCGCCGCCACTGGCACTGCGCGGGCCGCGGACAGTGCGCGCCGGGGCCCCGGGCGCACAGCCTCAGGATCCCCGTCGCCTACAGCTGGGGCGCCGGAGGAGCTCGGGCAGGGGCCCGCGGCAGGTATCGGGCCGGGGAGCTCAAGGGCTCCGCCCCTAGGAGGGCTGGGGAGGGCACTGGGGCGCGGCCGAGAGAGCGGGGCAGCCTTGGCTTCCGCAGTTTCGAGCCTCTGGGCTAGAGAGCCCGAGCTGCAGCTCTGCCCCGAGGCTGGGAGCTACTGCCTGCTTTCTCCAGTTCTTTCCCGGCGTCTGGAAGTCTCCAGAGTTTTTGTTTTTGTTTTTCCTCCCCTAAACTGCCATCCAGATTAATAATCCTCCTAATAAGCTGATCTCCCGCTCCTCCCCACCCGCCTACCTCCCGCCCTCTTTCCTCCCTCCCTCTCTCCTTCTCATCTCCTTGGTTGCAGCCGGAGGGAACCCAGCAGCTGCCCCGGGTCGGGGGTGTCCGAGCCCAGAGGGGGTGTTAGAGCCCGGCGAATCGAGGCGATGGTCCCCGGGGCTCACGTTTGCCCTCTGTGCAGAGAACTCCGGCCGCCCCCGCCGCTGAGCACAGGGCTCGTCACATCCCCAGGCATCTCATTCCCAAATTAAAAGTCAACAGGGGAAACTCGGGCAGACACCCCTCCTCCCGGGCCCCTCCCGGCTCCCCCGCCCCATGCCTGCTGGGGAGGCTGCCTGGTGCGGAGGCGGCAGCGGCGGCCGAGGCCGAGGTAAGGGCTCAGCGTGGGTTGTCTAGCACGTCCCGCAGCTCTCTCTGCCGCCTGCTCGGCCCCCGGCTCGGGTCAGGGCTCGGAGCCCCCGCGCGGGCTGTGCGCTCGGGCAGATTCCTCGACAGCGCTCGCGGCGGCAACAGCAGCCTCAGCCGCCCGGCCTCGGGAGCGGCAGCCACGGCGCCCCCAACCCCTGCCCCAAGCGAGCTCCGGGAAGCGGGGGGAGGGGAGGGAGGCAGCCTCTCCTGCTGTGTTGCGGCAGCTCCCGCACCTCCGCGTCCCGGGCTGCAGGCTCTGCCCGGGAAGCCCCGCGGCGCTGTAGGGCCGGGAACTAGGTTTGTGCGGGGTGCTTCCTCCTGGGGCTCCCCGGGCTGTGCGGAGTGTGAGATAGGAATGCCAAGTGGGGACCTCTCCTGTTCTTTCCGTTTTACATTTTTCTACTTGTCCTTGACTGAGGCCTGTTTACCACCGTACCCGCAGGTGACTCTTTGCTCTTCTCATCTCCTTGTCTGCGATTTCAGCAAGCAGCCCTGGGCGGGAAATAAGCCGGTTCGCCACCCTCATCCTGTCCCCCGCCCCAACTCTTGCGTCTTGGATCCCTGCTCTCTCTTTATCCTTCTTTCTCTAGAACGGGCCAGGGCAGTAACTGGATGCTCGGGGTTAAATGGTTCAGGAGCGCAGACGCGGAGGATTCCCGGGATTTTCCACGTCTCTGTCCCTCCACCCACGCCCTGGCCGCAGGGGTCCAGTTCCGACTGACCCAACCCTCCACTTTCTCTTTGCAGGCAAACTGTGCGTGACCGCGCCTGCGGGGGATTTTGCTATCCGTGCACCGGGACCCGGGGAGGAAGAACCAGCGGCTCCCCATTACCTCCCCCTCCATTTCCATTTCGCGGACCCCTCAGGGACTCGTTTTGGGGTTTCCACTGACTTCTAAGAAGGACGCGTGCCCCTCTCTGACCCCAGCTCGGGCGGCCACCTGTCTTTGCCGCGGTGACCCTTCTCCCATGACCCTGCGGTGCCTCGAGCCCTCCGGGAATGGCGCGGAAGGGACGCAGAGCCATTGGGGGACCTCGGGGTCGGCGGAGGAGCCGTCCCCGGAGGCGGCGCGTCTGGCGAAGGCCCTGCGGGAACTTAGTCACACAGGTAGGGAGCGGACCGGCCGCAATGCGTGCGAGAAGGGGGCGCCTCCCCAAAGACAAGGATGCGGTTGTGCTAGCGAGGCTGGGAAGCAATCGCTACCCTCCCCGCCCCAGATCAGGGAACCGCGGGGAGAATGCCCCTACGGACCTGGATCCTTGGAATGCGAAAGAAAAGTGGTTCTCGGGGGACTCAGAGGCCTAGGGGAGGTTAGAGCGCTAGAAGGGCTCTTTGGAAATAGACTCTTAGGGCGCTGGAATTTTTGCTATTTTCCGCGGCCGTTTGGGGGTCGGCACTCGGGCTCGGACCTTAGCCGGAGAAAGTGCCCGGCTCCTTTCCTGTCCGCGGGGTGAGAGGGCGGCGAGTGGGCGCTGCGCTGCCCGCAGCTTCAGCTGCATCTGGCTCCCGGGCCGGGCAGCCGCTGCAGCCTGGAATCTTGGCGGCCAAGTTCGGGGACCGACTGATTGCCGCTCAGGACTGCCGCAAAGCCGGGAGGAGGGCGGGCTGCGAAGCCCCAGCCGAGCTTGGCCTCGCTTGTTTCAAGTGCAGTCTTGCGCTTTGCGCGGCTCGCTGTCGTCTCTCGGCATCTGAAAGAAGAAAAGATGGAAAAAAAGATTCTGGCAAACCTGCAGCCTTTCAAAATCAGGATCCTCAAAGCTTACGTTTGGGGCAAAGTTGAAGTTTTGGTAGCAGTAGGGAGAAGGAAAAGTTCCTTCACTTGCGGTTCCGGTCTTTCCGTGCAGGCCACGGGCTTTCCCTCAGCGGGAGGAACCGGCAGATTGCAGGTACCCGAGCAAGTTTTTTTTTGGAGGCGGGGGAGTATTGTTCAAACTTTTAAACTGTAAGATGTTGCTAAGTCACTTTTGAAAACGGGATGGGAGATGGAACTGGCAGGTAGACTCGAGAATGCTGGGGAGACCGACGGTTGTGATTGGATTTGAATTAGGGCAAAGTCCAAAAGAGTTTATGGAAGACTGTAAACTGGAAGTACTAACTATCAATTGGGCTTTCTCTCATTTCTCAATGGCTGATAAGGTAGTTGTAATCAAAGCAGCGAACAGAAGCTATTGTATCATACTAGAACTGCCCTCTTAAAACAAGTAAATAGCGGTGCTTTACGGGACTTCGAAAAGAGATATGGACGCAGCCGCTAACAGATTTGGGGAGGGTGGGAGTGGACACCAACCATTCAGAAAGTTGCTTCTTTTTATCTTGTTGGTATTAACTGGAGTTGGGTTTTCCACTTTTTTAAGGGCATGGCTTTTATTTCTAACTTCTGACTTAATTTACATTAAATCTTTGATTTCACTTGACTAGTGGAGAAGCATCATGCCCGGTCAGCCAATGTGTCATACTGCAAACATTCTTTTGTTTCGTTAGGAGAAAGTCTTAAGAGAGTTTAAAGAACAGCTACAGAAAGTTACTTTTAAAAAAGAAAACTGGCTTGCAGTTTGTTCAGAAAATAAAATGGACCTATGTTTTCATCAGATTTCTATAGAAAGTATTTACGGTAGCCTCTGGTAAACTTTCACACACTTCTTTTTAGAGCTAGAAAAATTGTTGCCAAGTATTTACCCTATTTTAAAAATTCTCTATAATAACTATTTTACTCTCTTTTCTTTTTCTTTTGAACAAAAACCCCAGGTTGGTACTGGGGAAGTATGACTGTTAATGAAGCCAAAGAGAAATTAAAAGAGGCACCAGAAGGAACTTTCTTGATTAGAGATAGTTCGCATTCAGACTACCTACTAACAATATCTGTTAAAACATCAGCTGGACCAACTAATCTTCGCATCGAATACCAAGATGGGAAATTTAGATTGGACTCTATCATATGTGTCAAGTCCAAGCTTAAACAATTTGACAGTGTGGTTCATCTGATCGACTACTATGTTCAGATGTGCAAGGATAAGCGGACGGGCCCAGAAGCCCCCCGGAACGGCACTGTTCACCTTTATCTGACCAAACCGCTCTACACATCAGCACCACCTCTGCAGCATCTCTGTAGACTCACCATTAACAAATGTACCGGTACCATCTGGGGACTGCCTTTACCAACAAGACTAAAAGATTACTTGGAAGAATATAAATTCCAGGTATAAGTGTTTCTCTTTTTCTAAACATGCCTCCTATAGAGTATCTCCGAAAGCAGCTATGTAAAAAGAGAACCAAAACTTGAGTGACGGCTCTGGATAACTACGCAGAATTCTAAGAACAGCTGAAGTCAATCTAATTTAAATGTGTGGAGGGGTAGCTAGGTATTTAAAGTTCCCCCAGATATTTTCACCTGAGTGATGCTTCCCTTCCTAAGGCTGACCAAGACCAGTTTATCCTTTTAAGTTAAAAATAAAACGTCCCAAGTAAAGGCTGAAGGAACACTTTATCAGAACTCTGCCTTTCTGAGGTTCCTGTTAGGTGGAAGGTGCCAGCACCGGCAGTAGAGAAGGAGCTCCACTTAGGAGTGCTGAAGAAGTGGAAGGAACCAAACTGACACAGGCTTAACTTCAATTTTGTATGCCTGGTGATCAGAGCCTATTTTAGGACATTTGATACTTTGCATTCTGATGTACTTAGGAGATTTGTTAAACAGATATGCTTGTGAGTATTTATCCTTCATTTTATGCAATTAACCAAATCAACCAAAAAAAGTGACCATGAAATCCTGTATTTGTCTTTTTACTACATGTATGAACTCTCTCATGTGAATGAGTACTGTAGTAATCCATTTCAAGGGAGCCTTATTTCAGAAATATTTCAAACTGGTGCAAATGGAAAAGACTTCTTTTCCTTTAAGGCTAAAGACAAGAATGTCATGCTATACAGGTGCAACTCAATCCCTGTTAATAAAACCATGTAGATAGAGACATTTTACCCTTTGAAGTAGCTGTGTCCCACAACCTGTTGCCATTGATTTTTCAGAAATGGCTTTAGAAATTTCCAAGTGGTCTAACCATGGACATTAGCAATTGTCTCCCTTCTACCATGTAGAATACTCTGACTTAATTTTCTTCCAGATATAGGGGGATACCTGCCTGTTTTTCAAAGTGTTTATTTACTGCTGTTACTATTTGATTAGAATGTATTAAATAAAAAAACCTGACTTTCACAAGTTGCACTTAATTACTTTGAATCGGAGAGGACATACACTTTCATGGTAATAGAAGGTTGCCATAAAAACTTACGTCAAGTGAAATAACTAAGTATTCAGCCAGAGGTAGAACGTTACTTGCCCTTCTCTAAAGTTACAGGTCACACTTGCCCTTTGCATTTTGGAAAGCATGGTTTAGAAACTACAAGAATTGCCAAGTGGCCTGGTCTTTTACAACTTGAAAAGGCATAATACTAACGCCGGTTGTGTTTCCGAAAAACCTGGTTTAGAAATTACAAAAATTTTTACAGGTTGAATAGGCACAATACAAAAGACAAAGTAAGAGTTTTATGGCCTTTTTTTTTTTTTTTTTGCCACACGGTCTCACGACTGTTGCAAATGCACCATCTTTTCTGGAGTTCAGACATTATTCATTTTGCTGCCTTTAAAACAAAATGTGCTGCGTAGCTGCATACTATGGTGTGTCACTGGGAAGGTGAGCCTAGTATATGATGTGTGTGCCCCAAGTGAACAAGAAAATTCAGTTATAAATTATAGTAAAACCTGCTAATCGCATATCGTGAAAATATGAATATTTTCATGAAGCTCTTAAAAACCGGTTTTGTGCCTGGAAGGAAAACATAACTGTGCGTGTCCAAACAGCAGAGCCAAACACAAAAGATTGCTAGGTGTGCCTTAGGAAGAATTTATTTGTAACCTAAAATTTACAGAAGAGCTAGACTTTTAAGGTCTGGTCTCTGATGGGGAGGTAACCTTCTCATTAGGATTCTCAGAGTCTGTGCTTTATTTACCCTCTTTTTCCACCAAGAACCATTGTGTGGTGTGGGATGTTTGGCTTTTCTGGCAAAACTTGCACGTGATCGGTGCCAAGGGGCTTTGTGGAATTTCTTTAAGGTCTTTTGCATTTCTGTCCTCGTTGTTTCAAACACTCTGCTACCTCTCAGTTATTGAGAGTTGGATGTATAGTGGGGTGTGAGTACCCGTGGCATTGTGGAAAGTTCTTCTTAATGGCTATCAAGTGACTGATTACAAGAAAACCAGAGGACAGCAAAAACGTCTCTGGATTGTGCTGTGGAACTATTGTTGCCTTATGTTTCGATCTTCCCTATTCCAAGTAAGTCGATAAGCATCAGGAAACAGTTCCCCCCCCCCCCGTTTTTTTGATTTTGTTTTGTTGTTTGTGTGTTGTCGTTTTTACAGTTAGTAACATCATTGATTTATTGAGTTTATTGTGTCCCAGATGCTCGCTCAGCACGTTCCATGCATTATCTCATTTAATCGTCACACTGAGCACAGTACAGTGATTACGGGAGGTATACCTTCTAATTTGTGAGTGAGGAGGCATTCCAGGAATATCCTAGTCCTTTTTATTCCTGGAGAGGAATTAAGAAGAGCAATTTACTGCTATTTCTACATTGATCCAGATGAACAAGTTAGAGCAGGCTGTAAGAGGAACCCTCAGCCTTTTTACTGGTGCCTCAACGGGAAAAGTATAGGTATCTTAATTAGCGTTGTGCCCTGTGGGATTGGAGCTAGCTTGGCCTAGTGGTTTTTTCCTAGTGTCAGGGTGGGTCAGGAGGGGGTTAACTGTTTTACCTGCTGTCTGGTAAGTGATGCCAGTTACCAATTATCGGTCACCCCATTTTACAGACTGGACAACAAAAGAGTTAAGATTGTGCACTTGTCTAAATTATTCTCAACAGAATCAGAAAAAATATCAGTGTTCTCCTTTTATGAAGGGCAGTTTGGGGCATCAGTAAGGGTTTGTTACTGTCGTTATTGTTGAGGAATATAGTATACAGGGCTTACATCTCCACAGATTTAAAATATATTTTTTTTTTTTTTTTTTTTTGCGGTACGCGGGCCTCTCACTGTTGTGGCCTCTCCCGTTGCGGAGCACAGGCTCCGGACGCGCAGGTTCAGCGGCCATGGCTCACGGGCCCAGCCGCTCCGCGGCATGTGGGATCTTCCCGGACCGGGGCACGAACCCGTATCCCCTGCATCGGCAGGCAGACTCTCAACCACTGCGCCACCAGGGAAGCCCAGATTTAAAATATTTTGATCTGAGTTCCCATTCTGAGCAGAGTTGAGGCGGTGGAGTTTTTCATTCCATCTCAGTGGGCACTGGGGACTGCTTTTTAGGGACTTGGAGGTTTTTTAGGGCTTTGGACAGTGGAGAAAAGGCGGTTCAGCTTATGAGCTGAGAGGTCTTTTCTGGCGTGTCAATAAGAAAGTCTTGACTTCATAGCAATTATGTAATCCAAATAGGTAACAGAATGGGACAGTTGTTTGGGAGTGTTTATTTTCTTGGGAAGGATTTTTCTCTGCTTTTAGAAAATTGTACTCTGGGAGGAGGGTAGGAGAGAGACACGTCATCAAATAATCCATGGGATGGAATGTCCCAGGACCAGGCCATGCCCTTCTCAGCTGAGGGTTTAGGCACAAGGAATGGGGGTGGAGTGGCAGTGGTGACATCTAACAGCTAGGCAGTGGCCCTCCTGTGTCCGAGGTTTCTAGCCTTTGGAGCAAGAAAGTGTTGTCATTCATTCTAGGCCTTTTGTTTACTAAGTGGCCTGCATTCTCCTCTCCCAATTTTTTCACTTCCTAGAATAAAGCTTGAAACCACTTTTCAGATGACATAATTTAGTTCCATCATTTTACTGAGGAAGACACCCAGCCCCGGGGAGATCAGGAGAATCGCGTGCACATGTACACAGAGACACACACACCATCAACCCAGCAAGTCAAGGGCGGAGTCCATATTGGAACACAGATATTTTAAACTCAGGTTTAGTATTTGTAAAAGCTGCACCCTCCTACCCTTTGTTTCAATCATCAGTACTTTTCCTTGGCGACCCTGTACGCCCTACAGTTCTTTGAACATTGGGTTTTCCTTCCTTTGGAATTTAGACAGCGGGCCTTGGGAATACTCTGCGGGCTAATTCCCGGTTCTTGGCTCCTTCCACCGAACTCTGGAAGAATCAGCTTCTGCTGGTTTCCATATTTTGGTTCACATCAGAGTTTTGCATTAATTTTTAACTCCTCAACGTTTCTCATCTACTTGCTGTTTTAAAATCGAAACCCTGCCATCCATGCTGTTTTGTGATCTCATTTTTGCCTCTGCCAGATGTGACTCACGCCCAGCTGGTGACGCCTGTTGGCCCAGTCAATGCCTACCCTCCTGTCCTCACCAGGGGAGCCATTCTTTCTTTCGCCCACTCTTGGTCCTGATGGCTCAGTTCATTCCTGCCTTACTTTCCCCCTTTGGTAGCATGAGGTTGCTCTGTTTGCTTGTCTGACCCAGCCCTGCTGGCCAGATCATACTCCAGTGAAAGGGGGTAGTTAATTACCTTCTCCCAGAGTTGGGTAACTGAGTGATTTAGGATCGGTAAGATTAAATCTGACTCTTTGTCTCATTCTTTGATTCCTTTCAGGTTTTGAAACAAGTAGCCAGCCCCAAATGCCACGCTTTTGTCATGTGCATTTTTTAACTCTTTTTATGTAAAGTATCAGAAGCTGCTTCTTCACTAAGTTGCCCTTCATTTGAATGGAATGGAAATACCCTCTGTTCCTTCCCTTCTGGATATCTATCTGTAAAAATGAATCTGTGATAGTTTCGTTTCACTCTCCTATGTAGGCATGGTTTTCTTGTATTCTCATCTTCACATATTTTTGATGTTTCTAATTTTTTCCTCTATGTGGCTTGAGTTCAGGTTACTTTATTACTAAAGTAAAGTAACAGCTGTTGCCACAGAAGCTTCTTAAAAGCCCCAGAGTACCAAATGCCTAGATAGTAAGTCAGCTGAAATCATGGAGCAAAACCTGGATATTCCTTCGGGAGCTTTGTCAACGAGAGAGGCTGGATCACACGAGTGTTGTCACAGAGAATGGGGTTGCATCAATAAACATCTACTGAGCCATAAAACTGCTTTCATAGACAATTCTCACTCTGAACTGCATCCTTAACTTATAGGAACTCTGACTTGCCCTAGAGATCAGGAGCATATTTCGTGAAGTATTATTACTCATGTAGTGCTGCCTCTGTTAAAAACAGAGGGAAGGGGAAGGCAAGCCAGAGTCCTAGTGAGAGGGAAGGAAATATTGCCAGCTGCCTTCCTCTTCTGTCTAAGCATAGATACCACCCAAGGAGCCCCTTTCCTATGGCAGAGAGAGTGAGGCTTCATCACAGAACTTCATAAAATTTATATCTCTCCAGTTTCCAACCACGTTAAGATAAAAACTTACATTTTGCTAAACGGTTTTCCCTTCGGTTAGTTTGGTGTGCTTTTTCCTGTTTAGATTTTGGTCCAGAGAGCTGCTGTGATCTTTAACATTCAGAAAAATATTTTCCCTGTTTATTTCTATCCAGGGGAGTTGTCTGATTTCCCACTTTAACATGCCCTCTGCCATCTTTTTAAAAGTTGAACTATAGTTGATGTACAATATTATGTTAGTTTCAGATGTATGACATAGTGATTTGACATTTAAATACATTTTGAAGTGATCACCACAAGTCTAGTAAACATTTGTCCCCATACGAAATCATTACAGTATTATTGACCATGTTCCTTATGCCGCATTTTACATCCCCTTGACTTATTTTATAACTTGACGTTTGTACCTCTTAATTCCCTTCACCTGTCCTGCCCATCCCCCTCCACCCGTTCTATCTATGGGTCTGTTTTGATTTTGTTTTGTTTGTTTTGTTTTTAGATTCCACATATAAGTGAGATCATATGGTATTTTTCTCTGACTTATTTCACTCAGCATAATACCCCCAAGGTCCATCCATGTTGTCACAAAAGGCAAGATTTCATTCTTTTTTGTTTTAAAGGCTGAGTAGTATTCCATTGTGTGTGTGTGTATATATATATCTATATATCTATATATCTATATATCTCGCATCTTATTCATCTATGGCTGCACACTTTGGTTCTTTCCATATGTTTGCTATTGTAAGTGTACTGCAATGAACATGGGGATGCACATATCTTTTCAGTTTAGTGTTTTTGTTTTCTTTGGGTAAATACCCAGGAGCGGAATTGCTGAATTGTATGGTAGTTCTAGTTTTAATTTTTTCAGGAATCTCCATACTGTTTTCCAAAGTGGCTGCACCAGTTTATATTCCCACCAGCAATGCATGATGGTTCTTTGCTCCACATCTTCGCTAACATTTGCTATTTGTTGTATTTTTTGATGATGGCCATTCTGACAGGTGTGAGGTGGTGTCTCATTGTGGTTTTGATTTGCATTTCCCTGATGATTAATGACATTGAACATCTTCTCATGTGCCTGTTGGCCATCTGTATGTCTCCTTTGGAAAAATGTCTATTGAGGTCCTCTATCCATTTTCCCTTCTGGCATTTGATGAACTTGACCCTTCTTAGGTTTCTAGCATAGCTTTTTTTGGCCTCATTTTTATTACCAGGTTGTGGCCATTAATTCTATATTTGATCAGAAAGTATGTTTATATTTTGCACATTTGATTAGGGCATCTGCTCAGTTATCTGCCGTAATAAGGGGCAGAGAGCATAGGGATAATTGAAACCCATAGACACATGGCAGTTTCAGCTTCCTCCCTCTTCAATCTCCTTTGCTAGAACCACTGACAGGAAAATCATCTGCTCTCTCTTTTATTTTCCTTGTCCATCAGGCAAAAAGGATGTTAAAAAAACAACAGAGTGATTAAAAAGATGGCAAAAATGAGAAAATTAAGAGGAATGGAGAATCAGTGGTGTGCTGAGGGCTCCTGAGAGCCAGTTGTTAAATGCTTAGGGATTTTGGGAGCTAAATTATTATAAGTGTGTCATTAGTAGATTGAAATCACCCGTGGTGGGAGTATTTACACCACAGAAACTGGCAGGCACTACAAATTAAGTCTTCTTTCCCCCCTCTCTGGTTTAATAACATACCACTGATCTATGTGTGTTCATTGAGACCTCACTAGAGTAAGATCAGTTTATTTGTATTCTCATTTGTATTAAGCCCAGCATTTAGAGTGGAATAGGAATGAACAATTTGGGGAATGAAAGTTTTTTAAAATATATGTGCCAATCCTATAATGGACTACAGTGCCTTCTGCTGGTAGATCTGCCAGTCTCTGGATTCAGGGTCTTTTCTTAGTGACAGTAGTATCTGCAGATATCCTTTCAGAGTTTATTAGTAGAGAAGGCTACGACATTCTCACAGTCATATGACCAGTGTGTATAGTAACTTTGTTAGCTCTAACAGATCAGGGTCTCTTTTTGCTTCTAGCTTCATTCATT
Source organism: Stenella coeruleoalba (assembly GCF_951394435.1). Classification (NCBI taxonomy): domain Eukaryota; kingdom Metazoa; phylum Chordata; class Mammalia; order Artiodactyla; family Delphinidae; genus Stenella; species Stenella coeruleoalba. Next base: position 26,966,925 of record NC_137157.1, on the reverse strand, counting down.
CATTCATTCATTCCATTGTTTAATTTCCTTCTTCCTTTCCTCCCTTCCTGCCTCCTCTGCATTCCTCCCTCCCTCTTCTGTTTTTTTCCTGACAACATTTATTAAGTGCCTACTGTATTATTCACCAGGAATACTAAAGAGTAAAAAGAAAGTTCTAGCATTAAGGGAGCTCTTATAGCCAATGGGAAGTGGGAAGGGATGGAGAGGAGAGGAACTAACATTTATTAAACCATCGAATATGTTTTCTACCTCATACTGTCATTCCATTTAACCCTCCCAGCAAACTGTTAAGGTATGAATTTCTTCATTTACTGAAAATGAAACTGAGGTTTGACTTCCCCAGTAAGTGGGGAAGTCATGGTTCAAACCCAGGTTTTTGTTGGGCTCTGAAGCCCGGTTCTGCCTCTCAGGATACCATGTTGTTTAGGCTCTTTAACCACATGAACAATTTATTGTGAAACGCCAATATAAAGGCAGTAATAATTACTTGTGGACAAGGTGCCGTCAACCTGCTTTGAGGGGTTAGGGAAGACCTTGGAGGAAGGTGCCTTTTGTCTGAGTATTAAAGGGCGGAAAGGAGTCATTAGACCCCTCGGTGAGGAAGGTCTTTCTCCCACAAGGCTGAAGAGGAGGCAGAGGTAAGTCGGGGCAGATCTTATAGGCCTTGCTGAAGCGCTTGAATTTTATCTGGAGGGCAGTGGATAAAAGCTTTTTAAATGGGGCAATAACTGAACTCGGTTTGTGTTTTATATGATCCCTCTGGAAGGACCCTTTGGAAAATAGCTTGGAACAAAGCTAGAGTGGAGTTAAGGAGACAAGTTAGGTGTGAGGGGATGGGAAGGAGGGGGTGGCTTGGGAGAAGATCAGTGGGAGGGTGCAGACATCGACTCCTTTTCCTTGTCTGCAGGCTCACATTTGCCCTGGAGTTTGGGGCTTTGGGTCCCCCAGATGCATGCTTCCCTTTGAAGGCTGGCTTCCATGCCAGGCAGGCTGAGGTAAGTGGCAGATTCCATTCTCAGGAAAGGAGGAAGTTGTGTTACAGTGGGCAGAACCTTGAACTAGCACATGGCAAATGTGGAGTCCACTTTTGGTTCTTTGACCTTGGGTCAAACACTGAATCTCTTAGGGCCTCTTGGTGGCTTCATGCTTTTTGTTCCCTTCCAGTGAGGTACCCCAAGTGCCAAGATATAGGAGCAACCTCTCTGCCATTGGGGTGGGAGTGGCCTGAGAAGGGGGAATCTCCATGTTCCTGTGGAGTCTCAGTTTCGACTTAAGTTGTAATGTAGATTTTGCCTCTGTGCCATAATATATTCTCATTTATTTTGAAAAAATAGTAACACCCTCTCAACTCTGTACTTTTCCACAGCTGGAGTCGGTTGACTCCATTTTCATCCTGGTCAGAAGAACTTGTGTTTTCTCCTGGCTGTGGATCTTTGTGCACTACCCTATAATCATAGAGTTTGGACTTGGGTTTTTAGATCTTGGTTGTGATGAAGAAACAGGAATCTGCTGTGTGTCAGCCATGATCACAATAACCCTCTGGATGAATGTTCATTGTTTAGGGACCTGGAGGCCTGTCTGTGCTCTGCTTCCTGGCCAACACAGTAGATGTGCTCCCAGAAAATTGTGGGCAGAGGATATGCTTTTGGAAGTCATTTTTCCCACTTACATAGATTTTTCTCATTTTTGATCAATCATTAATGGATAAAGAAGTCATTGAGTTTTATTTTTCCTTTTCTCTGTCAAACAATTTATTAAAAGGAAAGAAAGAAACCTGCAAAGGACTAAGGAAATTTCTGGACTCTTTGGCATCATGACAAGAATCTTGGAGCATGAATAATCCTGCCCCAATCTATCATCTTGCATATTTGGATTTTCCTGGATATCTTTTAAAGTGGGGCACTGGTCTTGATAGCCTAGGAGGGTGGGAGTGTGCAGAAGTCATAGGCAGAGATACAGCACTGAGCCTGGTAATGGCTGAAAGCTCCCATGGGATCCAGTTTGAAGCTGCATTGGGTAGGCATGGGATTCGCTATGTTCAACACAGGACAGTAAGGCAGTCATTCTATAACCAGCCAACCCTTGGGCTTCCAGGGGACTGGAAAAAGCTAGAACATTTAGTAATACCAGGAAGTGCACTTGACACTTTACAGATATGACCTCAATTAGTGCTCCCATCAAACCTTTGAAGTAGGTTCTGTTTTTATCTCCACTTTAGAGATAAGACTGACACTTAGGCTGATTTAAGAAGTAGAACTGAGATTTGAATTCAGGCCCATCTAATTCCAAAATCCATGCTTTTATTCACTCTTCTATCCTTTTTCTGAGTAAGCTTACAAGTGCTTTTAAGCTCTGAGGCCTGCAGCCAGCATATACCTCAATGGTGTTTGCTAGGCCATGTACCTTTAAGTTGTATGTAGTTAATATCAAGAGTGCTATGACTTTGCCCAATTTGTAATTATAGTATTATTAGGACTTTGATTTCAGAAGTAATACAAGATCTCCCCAAGCCCTGGGCACCCAGCTTGGAAGGATCCTTTACATCTGAATGTACACCTTTCCTCTCTTCCACTAATCTCCTTTAGAGCTCTATCCAGGGCAACCATAACACACCATCTCTTCCCTATCACGCTTTTCCTTTCTCTGGAGGTAAATTATTTGAATAATATGTCAGTCATAATAAGCTAGGTTATGCTGCAAAACAAACAACCCCAAATTCTCAGAGGCTTAAAACAACAAAGGTTTGCTTCTTAAAGTAACACAGATTTCTCTACCCATACATGTGTCACCAGGGAAACTCTTCTCTTAGTCATTCTGGAACCAAGGCTGGCAAAGCAGCTGCCTCCTCAAACGTGATGGGAGCCAGTGGGAAAGGAGAAATCCAAGGATGTCTTGTTGACATTTAAATGCTGTCACTTCTATTCCCAACTCATTGGCCAGAACTCTGCAAAATGGTGCCACCCAACCACCAGGGCCAGGCAGTCCAGTCCTCCATGTGCCCAGGAGGAGGAGAAAAACAGACAAATTAGGTGAGCACCAGTAATAATCACCACATATTTCATGCCATGTATACCTTGCTTCCTTCTTCTTTTTTTTTTTTTTTCCTCCTCAGCTTGACCAATTTGACTTCAGGTAAACTTTACAGAACACACATGGCCGCCCCCCCCCCCACTTTTTTTTTTAACATCTTTATTGGAGTATAATTGCTTTACAATGGTCTGTTAGTTTCTGCTTTATAACAAAGTGAATCAGCTATATGTATACATATATCCCCATATCTCCTCCCTCTTGCGTCTCCCTCCCACCCTCCCTGTCCCACCCCTCTAAGTCTTCACAATGCACCGAGCTGATCTCCCTGTGCTATGCGGCTGCTTCCCACTAGCTATCTATTTTACATTTGGTAGTGTATATATGTCCATGCCACTCACTTCGTCCCAGCTTCACCTTCCCCTTCCCCATGTTCTCAAGTCCATTCTCTATGTCTGCGTCGTTATTCCTGTCCTGCCCCTAGGTTCTTCAGAGCCATGGTTTTTTGTTTTTTTTTTAGATTCCATATATATATGTTAGCATACGGTAGTTATTTTTCTCTTTCTGACTTACTTCACTCTGTATGACAGATTCTAGGTCCATCCACCTCACTACAAATAACTCAATTTCATTTCCTTTTAGGGCTGAGTAATATTCCATTGTATATATGTGCCCCATCTTCTTTATCCATTCATCTGTTGATGGGCACTCAGGTTGCTTCCATGTCCTGGCTGTTGTAAATAGAGCTGCAATGAACATTGTGGTACATGACTCTTATTGAATTATGGTTTTCTCAGGGTATATGCCCAGTAGTGGGATTGCTGGGTCATATGGTAGTTCTTTTTTTAGTTTTTTAAGGAGCCTCCATACTGTTCTCCATAGTGGCTGTATCAATTTACATTCCCACCAACAGTGCCAGAGGTTTCCCTTTTCTCCACACTCTCTCCAGCATTTATTATTTTGTAGATTTTTTGATGATGGCCATTCTGACTGGTGTGAGTTGAAACCTCATTGTAGTTTTGATTTGCATTTCTCTTATGATTAGTGATGTTGAGCATCCTTTCATGTGTTGGTTGGCAATCTACATATCTTCTTTGGAGAAATGTCTATTTAGGTCTTCTGCCCATTTTTTGATTGGGTTGTTTGTTTTTTTGATATTAAGCTGCATGAGCTCCTTGTAAATTTTGGAGATTAATCCTTTGTCAGTTTCTTTGCTTGCAAATATTGTCTCTCATTCTGAGGGTTGTCTTTTTGTCTTGTTTATGGTTTCCTTTGCTGTGCAAAAGCTTTTAAGTTTCATTAGGTCGCATTTGTTTATTTTTGTTTTTATTTCCATTTCTCTAGGAGGTGGGTCAAAAAGGATCTTGCTGTGATTTATGTCATAGAGTGTTCTGCCTATGTTTTGTCTAAGAGTTTTATAGTGTCTGGCCTTACACTTAGGTCTTTAATCCATTTTGAGTTTATTTTTGTGTATGGTGTTAGGGAGTGTTCTAATTTCATTGTTTGACATGTAGCTGTCCAGTTTTCCCAGCACCACTTATAGAAGAGGCTGTCTTTTCTCCATTGTATATTCTTGCCTACTTTATCAAAAATAAGGTGACCATATGTGCGTGGGTTTATCTCTGGGCTCTCTATCCTATTCCATTGATTTATATTTCTGTTTTTGTACCAGTACCATACTGTCTTGATTACTGTAGCTTTGTAGTGTAGTCTAAAGTCCAGGAGCCTGATTCCTCCAGCTCTGTTTTCCTTTCTCAAGATTGCTTTGTTTATTTGGGGTCTTTTGTATTTACATACAAATTGTGCAATTTTTTTGTTCTAGTTCTGTGAAAAATGCCAGTGGTAGTTTGATAGGGATTGCATTGAATCTGTAGATTGCTTTGGGTAGTATAGTCATTTTCACAATGTTGATTCTTCCAGTCCAAGAACATAGTGTATCTCTCCATCTGTTTGTATCATCTTTAATTTCTTTCATCAGTGTCTTATAGTTTTCTGCATACAGGTCTTTTGTCTCCTTAGGTATGTTTATTCCTAGGTGTTTTATTCTTTTTGTTGCAGTGGTAAATGGGAGTGTTTCCTTAATTTCTCTTTCAGATTTTTCATCATTAGTCTATAGGAATGCAAGAGATTTCTGTGCATTAATTTTGTATCCTGCAACTTTACCAAATTCATTGATTAGCTCTAGTAGTTTTCTGGTAGCATCTTTAGGATTCTGTATGTATAGTATCATGTCATCTGCAAACAGTGACAGCTTTACTTCTTCTTTTCCGATTTGGATTCCTTTTTTTTTTTCTTCTCTGATTGCTGTGGCTAAACTTCCAAAATTATGTTGAATAATAGTGGTGAGAGTGGACAACCTTGTCTTGTTCCTGATCTTAGAGGAAATGGTTTCAGTTTTTCACCATTGAGAATGATGTTGGCTGTGGGTTTGTCATATATGGCCTTTATTATGATGAGGTAAGTTCCCTCTATGCCTACTTTCTGGAGGGTTTTTATCATAAATTGGTGTTGAATTTTGTCAAAAGCTTTTTCTGCATCTATTGAGATGATCATATGGTTTTCTCCTTCAATATGTTAATATGGTGTATCACATTGATTGATTTGTGTATATTGAAGAATCTTTGCATTCCTGGAAAAAACCCCACTTGATCATGGTTTATGATCCTTTTAATGCTCTTTTGGATTCTGTTTGCTTTTTTTTGTTGAGGACTTTTACACATAGACTTTTTAACTCCATTCCTCCTTCCTCTTTGTCTTCCAAAACTTTTTCAAGTATTTCAAAAATAATTTCTCTTTTTCCTTTGTGTGAGTCATTTGTGGGCCAAAAGGAAAGGTCTTAAGTCTTGAAATGAAATTATACATATTACAGAGCTAGGTACAAACTACTATACATATAATAGATAGGCAACAAGGATTTACTGTATAGCACAAAGAATTACAGTCAATATCTTGTAACAACTTATAAAGCAATACAGTCTGCAAAAAAAAAAACCCCAACACCCAAATCACTATGCTGTACACCTGAAATTAATGCAATGCAATATTTTAAATCAACTATACTTCAATTGAAAAAAAAAAAGATCTAGGGCTACTATCTTTTGCTGCTGAAATAACCAGAAGTTTCTTCTGATCTTCACAAATACCTCCCTGGGCTTCCTTACCCTGCTAAAATTAAACCTATCTTTCTTCTAATTGTTAATATTCAAGATAAATGATGTTCACATTCACTTCTGCTTACTCTTTTGCTTAACTGGCTATTGCAATAGTATTGAATAGTATTATTTTCTACCACTTTTCAATTAAACATGGAGCCACAGGCACATTACAAATCAAATGGGCTTTTGTATGATCACCAGTTTTAACTGGCTTCTGAGGGAAATTGTATTCTAAATTCTAGACAACTGGTTTGCAAACCTTATTTTGGAATGCAACCTATTTTTAGGTTGAGGTCTTTTTATATAGCATATTTATGTATAATCAGAATACCAGAACAACTGCTGTGTTTTAATGGACAGTTATCTTCTACTGCATTCATGGATGATCTTTGAAAAATTTAGAATATGTGAAATGTCCTTAACGTAAAATTTTATGAACACAGTATTTTCTTTTATACTCCATTTCACTTTTTCTCCATTAACCCAGATTAGACACTGTAATCTTTGCCTTTTCCCTCTTCATATTTAGCTCTTTGATTTATTTAGGCATTCATTCACTGCATCATTCAACAGATATTTTCGGAGCATCTACATGTGCCAGGCAGGAGGCAAAGTCCTGGAGAAAGTTAAAACACAGTCACCATCGTCAGGGAGATTGTGAGTAGTAGGGAGACACACATGCCAGCAATTACAATGCAATACAATAATCAATATAAGAAGGTATGTACAAAGAGCAGTGGAAACTGAGATGAAACACCTGGGTCTGCTTGAGGGCATCAGAGAGGAGGTGGCTTTTGACCTGGCACTTAAGAAAGAGTTGGCCTGACAAGGAGGGTGAAGGAGTCCCAAGGGGAGAACATACCGTTGTGGGTGGAGCTTCAAATGCAAAAGACGAAACCCAAGTGTGGATAAGCCTCAGTTGGTAAGCAGAGAACAAGGCAAGGGCTTTACCTACCTTTCAGAAGAGTTTGTATTTTACCTGTGAAGCAAGGGAGCTATTGAAGAGTTTTGAGCAGGAGAATGACAGCATAAGATTTGTAGCATTGTGGAGGGTGGTTTTGTCGGCCATGACCCTAGATCAGGGCTTCTTATCCCAGTCCTTTGACATGCAAGGGACCCATGGATAGAAAGCTTGGGATCTATGAACTTGGACAGGGAAAAAATTAACATTGTCACTAACCTCTAACTGAAATTGAACACTTTTTTCAAATATGAATCTGGGCAACAGATCACAGTAGAATTAGCAGAAGATGTGAGTTTATCACCAACAGAAATCAGGTATTTTGATATAATAATACAGGTGTTGCAGATATCTCAAAATATCCTTTACACTTTTCACTAAACCAAAATTACTGTAGCCAGGGCTTCCCTGGTAGTGCAGTGGTTGAGAATCTGCCTGCCGATGCAGGGGACACGGGTTCGTGCCCCGGTCCGGGAAGATCCCACATGCCGCGGAGCGGCTGGGCCCGTGAGCCATGGCCGCTGGGCCTGCGCATCCGGAGCCTGTGCTCCGCAATGGGAGAGGCCACAACAGTGAGAGGCCCGTGTACCGCAAAAAAAAAAAAAAAAAATTACTGTAGGCATTAGACCCACAGCTACATCTTGTACATCTTGTCATTTAATGAATTAATAAAGAAGTATGCATGAATTTATGTCAGAACTTAAAAATAATTTGACATATGCATTTTTTAATAGAATTCATCTTTTGTGATTTGTGTATTTAATTTTATGATATAAACACAGTATTCTGAGATGGGGTCCACAGTCTTTTCTGGACTGCCGAAGGGGTCAGAAAATGTCAGAACTCATGCATCAGAGGAAGGTGATTGTGGGGAGGTCATTGCAGCCCAAGGCAGTGGTGGGGAGGAGGGCGAAGGGGAAGAATTTGTGGGAGATTCTGGAGACAGAGTGAACTTGCTCTGGGACATAAAGCAGAGGGAAGGATCTGCATGTACCCTATTTCCCCCATCGAGTTTCTGGCTAAAGTAGAATTATTCGTATTGCTTGTTACCTGCTCCTTCCTTCCCTGTGCTATTGTTATGTAGCTCTTACACTTTTATCAAAGTCATACATGCAACGTGGTTCAAAAAAACCAAGGAGTATGGAAAGACATAAGGAAAAACAATCATCCCTTGCTCCCCTCCTCTCCACCTCCAGTCTTACAACTTTTTGAACTCTTAAAGTGGTATCTTCTCTAGCTAGATGGCAAATTCTGTACAGGAAGTGCCTTTTAATCCCCACTATGTTTTTCATTTTAGGTGTTGAACAAATGACTGATAGATTCCAAAGTCACTTTCTGTTGCAAGGTCACTATGTACATCAAGTATACCATACTCTAGTTACAGAAGTTATACCAATGGTGACATTCTAGGAAATGGTTCTTTTCCCTAAATTCCCATGTTTTGTGTCACTTGTCTTCACATGAAATAACACAGAATGTGCACATAAAAATTCCATTTACTTAGGCTTTCTGGTTGTCTTTGTGAAAGTGAGATTAGTGTGCCGGTGGGTTAAATAATCCTATGGAATCACAAACCAGAAATTGAGAAGGTGGATTTGAAATTTCCACCCATTACTTTTCTTGGTGGGTTGGGGGGCGGGGGTATTACTGTCTTGGTAGCAGTGGTTAATTTCAGCGTTGTTACCCAAGTTGTACACTACAGATGGAGTTGCCCCTGAACCCTTTGGTTGGCTGGCTGAAATTCCTTGCCATGCTTCTTGTGAGGTCCAGGAATGTATAGTTTTGTGGTCTGATATACTTTGATGGTTGCCAGATAAAATTGATGTCTGGCACTTTTTCTAGGAAAAACACATTTAGATGTTTCCAAATTGATTCGTAGGAACTTAGTGTTATTAGAATTTTGTGGCAGAATTTTTTCTCAAGTGGCAGAAGAAATAAAGGAACTTCAGTTTTGAGGGCTGTTAACAGCACCTTCCATTAGTGCCAAAGCTGAGAAGGCTGACAAACAAATCCATTGTTACTATGGATTTATGACAAAAATAAGCAAGTATCTAGACTTTTAAGAGTTACCGATATAGTACAGTTTCAGCTACTGACACTAGACTAGCCCCCAAACTTTTAGAAAAAGGCACCTTTTCCCCTTATTTTCTGATAACATTTCTCAATCTAGTAACCAGAGAGACTACTCTGGGGTTAAACCTTGAGATTTGATTGCCATTTACTGTTCTTACTGTTTTATTGGAGGGAGGGAAAGCAAGGCTTGGGAGAAATAGACTGCAGAAAAATTAGCTTCCCAAGTTACACGTGAGAATCACAATCCTTTCCTTCATTTATGTTATAAATATTTGAAGAGCAAGTTAGAGATTGTTTGTGAAGAAGTGAGAGAGATTACTAAGTAATATGATGAGTTAATTCTTTAAACGTACTGGCTTCCCCCTTAACACTAACTGGCCAGATAACAAGTTTCTACTTGTGACACTGCAGTTAAGCCTCAGAATACTAGCAGCAAAATGACTATTTTTCAAAAGCTGCTTCATTGAAATATAATTTTAGTGGAGGAATATTTTAGATTTAGAAGAAATATTTAGGCTCCAGAACGTCAAACCCAACATTTCTAAAAGACTTTAATGAGCAAGTTAATGAAGCCCCAGAGGAGAGAAGTTTTATGGTTAATCAAGGAGGTAAAAACCAAGACTCAGTAGGAGAGACTGGAAACAGTTGACTTTGATTTATAGACATAAGACTAGAAACGAAATAGCCCGGGTGGATATTTCTAGGAACTAGTTAAGGCAGAATGAAAAAGACAGGAGTGAGGACAAGAAAGTGTGTCTGTTTGCCGGAGGAGGAATCTTACTTATGAGAATTCCTGCCCTTTCTACATGAGAATTTTCAAACGGAGTTGCTACAGGGGCTGGCTCTAAAGTCTGCGACGTGCACACAGGCTGTTGACAGGGAAGTGATCCTGGCGCCACTGGGTGATGTAGAAAAAGTTCTTTGTGTGTAGCCGGCTTGAGTGCGGAGATCAATCGCGCAATCGCGGCTGTGGCGAGGCAGCTCCTCCCAGGCGCGTCCCGGCGGCGCTGCTCCGGGCTCCTGGATCTCATGGAACTTAGCGTCGGAAGAAAGATGTTTAGAAACTGACCGACGTCAACGTGTTTAATAGTGGAAACACCCCAGGTGACTGTGGTATGCAGAGTAAACGGCTGTGTTGAACATTCTGCTGTGTAGCTAATGGGTTAACGTCCGTTCGCGTAGGCTTAGTTATCCTGGTAGAGATGAGAACGTGATTAGGCAAAGTGGCTTCCGAGGACTGTCCCATAAAAGAGCATCGCTCTGTTTCTGTTAATGTAGGTTTAGTATAAGCTCTTATTATTAGCTAGTTTTTCAGTTATTCTAAAAGTAATAACGTGGTTATTACCATGATTAGAAATCGAATCCGTTCAGAAGGGTATGAAGTGAAAAATAAAATTGCAAAAACGCCTAGTCCCACTCTCCAGAGGTCACTACCATTAAAAGTTTCTTTTATTTCTTCCAGAATTTTTTTAATGCAAGATACGCATATATTTAAATCGTTTTTAAAAAGCATAAACAAATAGTATCATATTATGCATTCTGTTCTGCAGTTTGCTTTTTTAATTTAAAATTTGGGACCTCGCTATAGCTGGATAGCTTTATATATCTTTTATGGTAACAAAAAACTTTACATCATTCTTTTGACATCTGTACAGTATTTCATGGTATGAATGCACCATCGCCGATTGAATCAACCCCCACTACCAGTGGGCATTTAGGTTGTTTCCAGCTTTCTGGTATTATGAACAATGATGCAGTAAACATCACAGAGTAAACCTCTGTGCTAATGTTGCTGTGTATCTGTGGGAATATATATGTTGAGTAAATTTCTAGCAATGAAATTTTAGGGTCAAAGGTTATAGACATTAACATTTTAATGGATATTTCCAAATCATATTCCAAAAAGGTTGCACCAATTAATATTTCAGGTTTAAATAAGTTACTGTCTTTTAAATTGTTAAGTATAAATTGACGGTTTTCCTTAAAAAGCTGTTAAATTTTAAACAGTATATTTAGTATTCAGACCAAATAAGGTTGTTCATTTGCTAATTAAATGACCTGGAAGTTAAGTCTCTGTTCCACAGAGGATGTCTCTGGAGTGTTAAGTGTCTGCCCCAGGCCTTTAGAACCAGCAAAAGGCCTGGCCCAGCAGCCTGAGAACCTCAGACCCCGCATGACCAGAGACATCCAGAGCTATGAGATATGCACATGGCTTCGTGCTTTGCCTGTGGCTCCAGTTAAAACAACTGACTGTCTTGGGAAATCCTAGGGCAGAATCTGAAAACACATTTTTTTAAATGTGCAATAATACCATCTTCCATTAGTTCTGATCAAAAGACATTGATTAAGCACAACTATGGAATAAAGTTCCTTCTTTAACAACTGTCTGTCATCCCCACTCTCTGTCTCCTTATCCTAGTTCTCTCTCTTCTCTGTCTCTCTTTTTGTGTTTGTTTCTTTGCATACCAACCACTTATCCTTTGCACCTACTCATGATACCAGAGGAGTGGCCAGTTCAAGGGACAGCTAAATTGATTTCCTGCAAGTGAAAGGTGGTTCTGGAGGGGGATTAACTTTGCCTGTGGTTATTACCACAGTGATCAGACTCTGTATCTCGATTCTACCCCCCCATGGGATATTTGATCTGCTTATGATGCCAAATGCTTAAAGCATTCCACCTATACAAAAACACTTCATTTCTTATTTTTAAGTTTTTAAATAGTTAACACTTATTACAGATGAAACAAAGATATAAATCAAGTTTCAAAAAAGTTGTAACTCAAGTTGTTCGTAAATTTTTTCATAAATGATTATAGTAGCTGCCCTAAATACCTTTTAGATTATAGCCAACTCTTTGGGAATTACAGAATTTTGACAAGTATTTTATTTCACAAATTACCTGCTTTTTTGGAAAACAGCTCTTTCAAAACCCAGCTCTTTCACCACCCTCAAAACATCTTAAACAAGGACACAGTCACTTCAGAATAGGATTTAGCTCTCAGCAAAAAGGGGGAAACAACTAAACTAAACTAAATTTCCCATTTAATGTCTGAATCTCAGTGGCTTTATAAGCTACTTCATTATCATACAGAGACTTAATGCCTTAAAGGAAATAAACCAACAGGCACAGAAAGCCTGTCTAATCAAAACTCTTAATTTCAAACTCTCAGTTTCCCAGTGACACATTAGAAGCCAGCAGGAAGAGAGAGGAGGTGAAATGTGTTGTTTCATGTTGTCCCTAAATAGAATGTTCTTCCCAACTGGCAGGAAGCACCTGGGGGATTACTTGGTTTAGAAATCTGTAAATAAATTGTTTTTGAAATAAGAAGGGAAAAATAAATTGGTTTCTAAGATCAGGTGCTCTTAACATTTTCACATACATGCATTTTTATAATCTGAATTCTCATGAGAATGAATTCAAGTTAAAAATGGTTTTAAATTTAGGGAAGAATGTAGATAACATCAAGATAGGGAATTGAGATAGGAAATTTTAGCTTAATTTTGAATCTCCTTTTCTTACTTTGACTAAAATTGACCTTCATTATTACAGTACTTTCATTTTTACAGCTCTTTACATATTCTGTAAGAAAGCTTAAAAGTGAAACAAAGATGTTTCTTGACTATTATAATCTCTACTGTCCAACTTTTCTAATTTTTAAAATCCATTAAGACTTTAGAAGATACTCTTTCCCAAATCCATCTTTTAATTAACAATTTACTAATGGAATTGACATGATTTTTTCCATTTTTATTGTCTATGAGAAGAAATATTCTGGTTCCTTTTATTATTCTTATCTTATTTCTTTAGATGTAATTCTTTTTTCTTTTATAGTTAATATGAAATTAATTCATTGCAGAGAATTCTGTTGTTCTGATTGACAATATGAATACATATTTACCCACATTGCTAGTAAGAATGTTGTATAAGAGAGTTAGTGGGAAGTATCAGCTCTTGGACACTGGAAATTAAGGGAGAAATTTGTACTTGTAGACCATTGATCTTTGTGTTTTAAATAAAAATTTTAAAAGAATTTCACCATTATATAACCAGTACCTTAAGAAAATTTTACTACATTCTTTTAACATTGAATTAACAATGGACAATTAACAGAATTAGCAAATTGAATAATCCAACCAGAAACACAAGGTACCAATTCTTCTGGTCAGCAATACTTTAAAAGTAGGGATTTACTGAGAGTTCTTTTATTACCTCAACTTTATTTCTTTTGCAAAATATGTGATGGATGTTAAACTTAGATTTACTAGTGTTCTTAAAATCCTGTAACACTTTTTGTTATAAGTGTTGCTGATTTAAAAGCGTTTGTGAGGGGGGATGGTCCTGTTTTGGAGTCTCACTAATTACTGAAAATAAAATATTCTTGACTTTTTTTTCTTTTTATAGTAGACATGTATTTGACTGATTCCAAGTTGATACTTCAGGAATCCTTCACATATTTTAACTAATTTTTGTGATTTAGTTTTAAAAATGAGTTGCATTTTAGATTGTTCCTTCTTTTAGATACCTGATTTATGTATTTCTAAAGACATGTTGCAGACCCTGTCATTACAAATTCAGTTGAAAGACCAGTTCTTTTTACCATCCTTTGTTGTTCTGATTTCAGAATTTCAAGTGGGATTGTTGTCAACTTTAATGTACCTTTTGAGAATAAATGCAGTCTCCAATTTCTTGTGTGTGTGAACGCTCCTGGAGCTGGAATGCTTTTCTTCGGCCAACTGAAAGTGGAGCCTGGTCCGTCTCCTCTCACAGATTAAATCTAGTTTCAGTAGTTTTAAATTTAGTTGGTTCATGACCAAAAGAAAAGAAATGCCCTCATTTTTCTTTTTAATTTTAAACAACCGTAATCTATAGTCTTGCAGTAGTCTTTGGGAACTTTAAGTATACAGCTATTTTTGGCTTTACGTCTGGTTAATCTAATAGAGTCTATATATTCTCTTGGCATTGAATTTGTGATTATACCTTATTGTCGTCTATAGGGTTACACAAACACAGTGAGCCATTTTGGTTTATATTCTTTTCTTTTTCTGGTGGGGATATGGTTCTCCCAGCTATTTTCTAATAGGCAATTGTGGTAATTTTATTGAGTTTGCCTCACCCCTGTCCTTATCCCTACCTCCCCTTACCCACAATTTAATACTTCACAATAAGACCCTTCACATTTCACCTAACACAAAAACCGGATTATATGGTTAGACGGTTTCATGCATAGGCCAGTCCTTGGGACAAATAGTAGATGTATTTGGGTTTATTTCACAGGTAAGAGGCTGTGTTTCTTGACTTTTAGTTGCACGCTTACTATGTGGCAAGTTTTATGCCGAGCACTTTACATGTATTATTTGATTTAAACACCATGAGTGGCATATAATCACATGCAGATGAAGAAGATGATGAAGAAGATGAGGCTCAAAGAGGTTGAAATAGAAGGCCATCCCTTTACCAAGTGGCAGAGCTGGGATTTGAAGCCAGGTTATCCGATTTTAACATCTGATCTATGATCTAATATCTGGGATCTCCAGCCTTGCTATGCAGCCTGAGTCAGTCCCTGGGAGTCACTGTTATATCAAGGGAAGGGCTACCAAGGGATCTAGACCCACGCATTTGCTGACTTGATTGTTCAAAGAAAACTACAGGTGCTGCAGGCCTCCCTGTCCTGCCCCATACGCCACCTACTACAAATCACTTTTGTTCTTAGGGGCCTCACTTGTCTCATCTGTTAACTAGAAACAATGTTATTTTGGGTAAACTACATATTTTTCTATTTGTAAAATTTTTGAAATAGTTATAAATTTATATTATATAAAAATTATAAAGAGTTGCAAAGATAGTACAGAGAGGGACAGAGAGGAACTGTGTACCCTTCATCAAGTTTTCCCCAGTGGTTACATCGTATATAACTGTAGCACAAGCCAAACCTGAAAACTGACATTGGTATAAAGTGTATATAGTGCTATGCCATTTTATCACCAGCAGATTAGTGTAGCCACCCCCGAAATCAGGATGCAAACTTCTTAATCACTGTTAAGGTCTCCCTCATGCTACCCATTTAGAGTCACCGTCCTCCCATCCCTAACCCTGGGCAACTATTGATTTGTTCTCTGTCTCTATAATTTTATTTCAAATCAATCTTTAAAAAAAAACAACACCCATTTTCATCATGAAATACCTTGATCAGAAAAGTACAGAGGATACTGTAACAATACTTCATAACCACCACTCAGATAAACAGATTTCATACATGTTGTTGTATTGCCTTCCAAATTAAAAAAAAAAAAAAATCACAGATTGAGTTTAAGGTCTCTTTGTCTTACTCTCTGAGCCTATTGACCGCCTACCCTCCCCCGAGATAAACTCTACCCTAAAGGTATTGTGTATCCTTCCTGTCCATGTTTTCAATCTTTTACAACATAACTAGGAGCCTATAAATACCATGTAGCATAGTTTTGTATGTATTTAAATTTTGCATAAAGAAGTCAACTAATATTTATCGAGTACCTACTATGTGCTAGGTGCTGCTCCAGACCCTGGGAATATGGTGGTAAATAAGGCAAAACCCTTGTCCTAAATATATAAATATATGAATAAATGAGATAATTGTGCATATCTGTAACTGTGTGAAAATGATAAAATAGGATACTGTGGTTCGGATTATCAGAGGTGGGGGAAGTGAGGGAGCTGGCAGGGCCGTGAGGAATGGCCTTGCTGAGGGTATTGCTCTTCTAGGTTATCTTCGTTATTTTTTTTGTTCTGATATTAACTTATGGATCAACTTATCAAGTGCCATGGGAAAAATTATGGATTTTAATTGTAATTGCAATGAACTTATAGATTGATTTGGAGAGAATTGCCATCTTTGAGTCTTCCCATCCCATACCTGAGCATGGCATATCCTTTAATTTATTTAGATCTTTTCATGCCTCAATCAAGCTTTATCCATAAAGATCTTGTATTTCCTTTGTTACATTTGTTTATAAGTTCCCCAAGTTTTTGTTGCTGCTGTTAATGGAATCTTGTGGGGTTTTTTTGTTTTGTTTTGTTTTGTTTTGTTTTTTTTGTGGTACGCGGGCCTCTCACTGTTGTGCCCTCTCCCGTTGCGGAGCCCAGGCTCCGGACGCGCAGGCTCAGCGGCCATGGCTCACGGGCCCAGCCGCTCCGCGGCACGTGGGATCTTCCCGGACTGGGGCACAAACCCGCGTGCCCTGCATCGGCAGGCGGACTCTCAACCACTGCACCACCAGGGAGGCCCTGGAATCTTGTTTTTAAATTATACCTTCTATTAGTTTTCTGTTGGGATATGGGATAACTTTTTTTTTTGAATGTTCATTTGTATCCAACAGCCTTTTTAATTCTAGTGGTTTGTCAAAGAGTCTTTTAGATTTTTTAATGTAGACAGTCATATTGTCTGCAGATTATTGTGTTAGTGTTTTTCAGCTAACCAATGTGTGGATAATCTTAAATCCCTTTCAAACCCTAGGATCCGTGATTCTATCAATACTTTTGTATCTATGTGTGGGTAAAAAGTAAGCATGGGTACTCACTCTTGATGCGTCATATAATATCTTGATACACTGTACAACAATCTTTTTTTATGCTTGCCTCCTATTCCCTTCTCTATTGACTTTACTGGGAAATTTTCACCAAAATTTTGATAACAAAAATAAAATAGTTATAATAAAAAAGTCTTTAAGAGATTAGACATCATTCATCACTTGCTGGTGACTGTGATACCACTATAGGCTTAGATGTACATGGCACATATTATAGATTGCAAGATGTGGGTCAAGACGAAGTGAGAAAAAGAAAATTGTCAATCCTCCGTATTTGTAGAACACACACACGTACACACATACATAACACACATACATATCATATGTGTGTGTATGAAGTCAGGTGAGCTACACAATATATTGGCATTTAGATCATATTTTCTATAGTTGGAAACATCTAATCCAGGAAATATATACAGTTTCCAATTAAGGTTCAAAGGCATATGGCAGGTCACTAAGAGACTTTGGGAGGTATTGTTTCTGGAGGTGAGTCTCTACTCTTTGATGGGTCCCTTGGACCAGGAGTGGATCAAGTTTGCGTGGTTCTCGACTCCTAGGATTATGGTCAGGACGGTCCACAGGGTGGGTTGTAGCATAAGTCCCCTTCACTGCTCAGCTCCTGGGAAGTAAGGAGGCTATGTTCTGCCTCAGAGCCCTGTGTTCTGTGATTCCCTAAGACATTGGACCTAGCACTACATGGGGTGCTCGGTGGTGGTGGTGAGATGAACCCAGGAAGTGCCCTTTTGGCATTTTCCTAGGTAAAAAAGGAAAGACCATAGGCCCACTCCTCTTGGGAAGCCTTCTGAAGGGCCTGGCCTATCGAACTTTGCTTGGGCTGCTTTTCTAGGTTGTCCAAACCTCCCTGGAGTGAGGTCCAGTCAGGATGTGGTCTGAGCTGAGAGGCAGTTGGAAGGCCATTTATTCCACCACTGAATCTACTTGGTCAGAGACCAAGTCATAGCTGTTCCCCGAAGCTATGAGAGTAAACACTGCCTCCTATTTTTAGTAGTTCGTTGCTTGCAAAAATAGCTCAAAATCCAGACCTTTGAGTCTAAGCCGCCTTCAGCTTAACAGGCTACCCTGTGATAACAACCACCTCAGCAATGACCGTGACAGTCACCACTACCAGTTACCCGGGGTTACTGTGTGCAGGTGTTGTGCTAAGTGCCCTATATGCATTATCTTGTTTCATCCTCACATGGGGTAGTCATTGTTATTATCCCTATTTTCCAAATGGGAAAACCAAGATTCAGTAAGATAAGGCCACCTGTCCCAAGTTGCACAGCCCTTCAGAAGCAGAGCCTAGTCCTGAACCCAAGTCAGCCCAGCCATAGTTCACATTTTAAAAAATTATTTATTCATTTATTTATTTTTGGCTGCGTTGGGTCTTTGTTGCTGCGTGCGGGCTTTTCTCTAGTTGTGGTGAGCAGGGCTACTCTTCGTTGCGGTGCGCGGGCTTCTCATTGCGGTGGCTTCTCTTGTTGTGGAGCATGGGCTCTAGGCATGCGGGCTTCAGTAGTTGTGGCACGTGGGCTCAGTAGTTGTGGCTCACGGGCTCTAGAGTGCAGGCTCAGTAGTTGTGGCACACGGGCTTAGTTGCTCCGTGGCATGTGGGATCTTCCCGGACCAGGGCTCGAACCCGTGTCCCCTGAATTGTCAGGTGGATTCTTAACCACTGCACCACCAGGGAAGTCCCATAGTTCACATTTTTGACTACTTGTTATTCCTGCCTTTCCATGTTCCATAATGGCATCTGTGTGGTATGTTTGTTACATGGGATCTGGTCCAGGTTCCTCAATGAACTTTAGTTGATAATTGGATTCAGGTTAAAAAATCAAGAGATTTATGTCAATCTCTATGGGAGATATTAAATGTCATTTTTCTTCTCATTTTCTTATTTTTTAAAAGCCATTGGATTTACAAGTTACCTTTTTCTTCTCACCATGTTCTCGTTTTACAGAGAAACCCAAGATATTTTTCCAACACAGTGTTAGTTGGGGTAATTGCTCGACAATTTGAAGGGCGTCCAGCAGTTTTGTAGAACGTAGTCTTAAAATGGCCAGTAATACCATCAGAATATGAGCAAGCTCCAGGGGTGGAACCAGAAATGTGGCTGCGTGCTCCTCCTCGATCGCTTTAGCAGAAAAATCAAGCTCAGGATCTTGTGTTTACTGAGATGACTGGCGCACATTATCAGAGTAGCTGTACCTGGAAAATTTCTGACTTAAGTCTACTGATGTCATGTAAATAGCATTTGAGAAACAGTAAGTGATGGTTTGGTTGCCAAATAAAAATCCAGGGAACACCCACATGGAGACAATATACTTGTTTCTAATGTGACAGCTCTCAAGAGGGCAAACATGGTGGTGCCGGCCATTTCCTGATGAGTCCGCATTGTGTAGATGAGTAGATAAAAGCTTCACTATTTATGCGGTGAGGTGAGGTGGCGGGTGGCAGCCTCACAGAATGCCTGCACTGGGAGTTGTCAGAGTCAAGGCTCTTTTGCTTGCAAGTAACAGAAATCTACTTCAAAGTAGCCTAAACAAAAATAAATGAAGGATAGTATTTATCCATGTACATATATACATGAGATAACATAAATAGGACAGGGGCTTTACTCGAAGGATACAGGGTTATCTCGTGGAATCCAAGGACGACCAGTGTTGGGGGCTTTGGTAGAGACCAGAATGCCTGTGCTCTAGGGTGGCTGTCCTCTCAGGCACCTCCTCTCTGGGATCCATGGGCCCTTGTCCCTGCTTCTCCATCCTTCCTCCTCTTTTCTCTTCTCATTGTCTGTGGACCAGCTCTATCTGCTTCTCTGTGCACGGCTGCCGCACAACTCAAAACGTCACTCTTCCTTCCTTAGCTTATGAGACTAAAAGGCCCTGACTCTGTACCTCAAGTCCAGATTCTGGGTCAGAGGATGGAACTGACCCAGCCCAGCTCAGATCAGCAAGCCCGGTTGTCAGCTCTGGCTTGCGGGGGATGGGCACAAATGGGCAGGAAGGCTCAGTTTCCAAACACATTCTTTTCTTTCTACTCTTCTGAACACATGTATTCTTTTTTTTTTGCGGTGCGCGGGCCTCACTGTTGTGGCCTCTACTGTTGCGGAGCACAGGCTCCAGACGCGCAGGCTCAGCGGCCATGGCTCACGGGTACAGCCGCTCCACGGCATGTGGGATCTTCCCGGACCGGGGCACGAACCTGTGTCCCCTGCATCGGCAGGCGGACTCTCAACCACTGCGCCACCAGGGAAGCCCCACATGTATTCTTAAAAAAAAAAAAAAAGCTGAATTTTTGTCACTGTTACTCCTCTCATGGTGGGAGAAAATGTGAGAAGTAGTTGTTATCTTTGGATGAATAGGCCATGCATAAACAATGTATGAGGGGAGATACCTGTTTTATAAAATTGATACTCCAATAATCTGCATTTTTATTCCTCAGACCAAGAAGAAATGATTCATTTTATCCAAATCTAATATTTTATACTTGAAAGAGTTTCACTGATCGCCTATCAAAAGTAATTACAATAACTATAATAAAGAAGTAGTTTTGTCAGACATTATTTTATAGGTACAGTTATGTCTATCCAAACATACCTGAATTGTGTGTTTTAAGAAAAAAAAACTGTGGTGGGTATTTTAGAAAGTTAGGCTACATTTGTAAAGTCATCTATTCATATCTACTGGGTAAGTTCAGAATTTTTACATGTTGGGTTTAAAAGCAAAAAATACATTTGCTCACATATGTAGGGTAAACAACAAACTATGCCCTCCTACCTACTCCCATCCCCAGCCTGAGTGGTCTTGGTGATTTTGTAAGTCAGTACAGCTTCTGAGTAGTTCTTTTAAATTCCCTTAGTTTTTATTTTTAAATTGTGCTTATAATGTATTTTAAATACAGATAAAGCATAGAGAAGAATATGACACCCCTCTCCCCACATTTAACAAGGATGATTGTTTTGGCATTGTTTGTTGTGGTATAGCTTTTCATAGTCTCCTAAATGAGCAAGTTGCCAAGCGTTACACCCAGCGTATAACCAATATATGTAAGATTAAAAATTTTCCAAAGCTATACTATATATTTCTTGGGATACATATACTTGTTAAGACATATATACACAATGGGGAGGTACTCAGCCACTTCCGAAGGGTTGTTACCTGTCAGAAATTTGATGGGTGACATCAGAGGCTTCAACCACATCTGGATGCTTTATTAAAAAAAATCATCTGAAGCAAATATGGAAAATGTTAACAATTGTTGATTCTTGGAGGTTTTCAGTATAAAGCATATGGTGAGACAATTTGACTTTTCAAGTGGAAGCTTAGAAATGTTTTTCCTTCCCCTCAGCCATGTTTGTAATTAATAAAAAGGAACCACATGAAAAAATCATGGGTGGATGTCTATTGTAAGAATGTCACTTGAGTCAGAGAATGGAGTAAAGGGGGGAAAAGGAAATGTCCTTCAAATTGTGTAGCTCTTCATTTTATTCTAATCAATGCTCTTCTGAGGAGTAGTAGAGGTAGAATTCATAACTATCACCATCATCTTCCTGGCTGGCATTTACTGCATGCTTTATAATGTGTCCATCACTTGCCAAACACTTTACATGGGATATTAGTTAGGATACAGGTTCATTTGCCATAACAGAGACCCAAAGTAACAGTGTCTTAAATAAGACAGAATTTTATTTGTCACTCACAGAACAGTCTGGACATATGAGTCCACAGGCTGATACGATGGCTCCATGAGAGCCAAGGATCTGAGCTCCTCCTTTCTTGTTGCTCTGCCATTCCTAGGGTGTTGCCCTTGTACTCATAGTCCAGGATGGCACTTGGCTCTCCATTACTAGTTGTTACTCATATTTCCTTGACCAGAATTGAGTCAGATGAGCACATCTGGCTGTAAAGGAAGCTGGGAAATGTAGTCTTTATTCTGCACAGCCATGTATGGCAGCTACAAAAACCGGGTTTCTATTCCTATAGAGTAAGAGGAGATGGGTATGGGAGGCCACAAGAAGTCTGTGCCACAAGCAAAGAGTTTCTTTTCTTTATTTTTTTAATTTTAATTTTATTGGAGTATAGTTGACTTACAATGTTGTGTTAGTTTCAGGTGCACAGCAAAGTGATATATATATATATATATATATATATATATTCATTCTTTTTTTAGATTCTTTTCTCATATAGGTTATCACAGAATATTGAGTAGTGTTCCCTGTGCTATACAGTATGTCCTTGTTGGTTGTCTATGTTATATATAGTAGTGTGTGTATGTTCATCCCAAGCTCCTGATTTATCTCTCCCCCCACGTTTCCCCTTTGGTAACTGTAAGTTTGTGTTCGAAATCTGTATCCAGCCATTGGCTTTTATTGTCCCATAGCTCTTGGATGCTCTGTTCTGTTTTTGTTTAATTTGTTGTGTTTTCTACTCTTTTTTGCCTCTGTGTTTCAGTTTGTTTAATTTCCATTGACCTGTCCTCAAGTTCACCAATTCTTTTTTCTTATTTTAAAGTTTTTTATTGAAGTATAGTTGAATTACAATGTTATGTTAATTACTTCTATACAGCGAAGTGACTCAGTTGTACATATATATACATTCTTTTTCATATTCTTTTCCATTATGGTTTATTACAGGATATTGAATATAGTTCCCTATGCTATACAGTAGGACCTTGTTGTTTATCGATTCTGAATATACCAGTTTGCATCTGCTAGTCCCAAACTCCCGATCCAGCCCTCTCCCACCCACCTCCCCCTTGGCAACCACCAGTCTATTTTCTATGTCCCTGATTCTGTTTCATAGATAGGTTCATTTGTGCCATATTTTAGATTCCACATATAAGTGATATCATATGGTATTTGCCTTTCTCTTTCTGACTTACTTCACTGAGTATGATAATCTCTAGTTGCATCCATGTTGCTGCAAATGGCATTATTTTGTTCTTTTTTATGGCTGAGTAGTATTCCATTGTATGTATGTACTGCATCTTCTTTATCCATTCATCTTTCGATGGACATTTAGGTTGTTTCCATGTCTTGGCTATCGTGAATAGTGCTGCTATTTACATAGGGGTGCATGTATCTTTTTGAATTATAGTTTTGTCTGGATATATGCCCAGGAGTGGGATTGCTGGATCATATGGTAATTCTATTTTTAGTTTTCTGAGGAACCTCCATAATGTTTTCCATGGTGGCTGCACCAACTTACATTCCCACTAAACATGTAAGAGGGTTCCCTTTTCTCCACACCATCTCCAGCATTTGTTATTTGTAGACTTTTTAACAATGGCCATTCTGACCGATGTGAGGTGGTACATCACTGAAGTCTGATTTGCATTTCTCTAATAATTAGTGATGTTGAGCATCTTTTCATGTGCCTGTTGGCCATCTGTATATCTTCTTTGGAGAAATGTCTCTTTAGGTCTTCTGCCCATTTTTAGATTGAGTTGTTTGTTTTTTTGTTGTCAAGTTGTATGAGCTGTTTGTATATTTTGGAAATTAAGCCCTTGTCAGTTGCATCGTTTGCAAATACTTTCTCCCATTCTGTAGGTTGTCTTTTCGTTTTTGTTTACAGTTTCCTTTGCTGTGCAAAAGCTTGTAAGTTTGATTAGGTCCCATTTTTTTTTTTTTTTTTTCTTTTTTGCGGTACGCGGGCCTCTCACTGCTGTGGCCTCTCCCGTTGCGGAGCACAGGCTCTGGACGCGCAGGCTCAGCTGCCATGGCTCACGGGCCCAGCCACTCCGCGGCATGTGGGATCTTCCCGGACCGGGGCACGAACCCGTGTCCCCTGCATCGGCAGGCGGACTCTCAACCATTGCGCCACCAGGGAAGCCCAGGTCCCATTTTTTAATTTTCGTTTTTATTTCTATTGCCTTGGGAGACTGACCTAAGAAAACAGTGGTACAATTTCTCAGGGAATGTTTTGCCTATGTTCTCTTCTAGGAGTTTTATGGTATCATGTCTTGTGTTTAAGTCTTTAAGCCATTTTGAATTTATTTTTGTGTATGGTGAGAGGGTGTGTTCTAACTTCATTGATTTACATGTGACTGTCCAATTTTCCCAGCACCACTTGCTGAAGAGACTGCCTTTTCCCCATTGTATCTTCTTGCCTCCTTTGTCGAAGATTAATTGACCGTAGGTGTGTGGGTTTATTTCTGGGTTCTCTATTCTGTTCCATTGATCCATATATCTGTTTTTTGTGCTGATACCACACTGTTTTGATTACTGTAGCTTTGTAACATTGTCTGAAGTCTGCCTCCTGCTTTGTTCCTTTTCCTCAGGATTGCTTTGGAAATTCTGGGTCTTTTTTGTTTCCATATGAATTTTAGGATTATTTGTTTTAGTTCTGTGAAAAAGGTCATAGGTAATTTGATAGGGATTGCATTAAATCTGTAGATTGCTTTAGTAGTATGGCCATTTTAACAATATTAATTCTTCCAGTCCAAGAGGATGGGATATCTTTCCATTTCTTTGAATCATCTTCAGTTTCCTTTATTAATGTTTTATAGTTCTCAGCATATAAATCTTTCAGCTCCTTGGTGAGGTTTATTCCTAAGTATTTTATTTTTTGTGCTATAATTTTAAAAGGTATTGGTTTTTTTTACATTCCCTTTCTGATATTTCATTGTTGGTGGAAAGAAATGCAACTGATTTCTGTGTGTTAATCTTGTATCCTGCTACCATGCTGAATTCATTTATCAGTTCTAGTAGTTTTCGTGTGGTGTCTTTAGGGTTTTCTATATATAGTATCATATCATCTGCATATAATAATTTTACCTCTTCATTTCCAATTTGGATACCTTTTATTTCTTTTTCTTGTCCGATTGCTATGGCTTGGACTTCCAATGCTACGTTGAAGAGAAGTGGTGAGAGTGGGCATTCTTGTTTTGGTTCAGATTTTAGCAGGAAGGCTTTCAACTTTTCACCATTGAGTATTATATTGGCTATGGGTTTGTGATAAATAGCTTCTATTATTTTGAGATATGTTCCCTCTGTGCCCACTTTGGTAAGAGTTTTTATCATGAATAGATGTTGAATTTTGTCAAATGCTTTTTCTGTATCTATTGAGATGATCATTTGGTTTTTGTCCTTTCTTTTGCTTATGTGGTGTACCACATTGATTGATTTGTGTATGTTGAACCATCCTTGTGAACTTGGGATGAATCCCACTTGGTCGTGGTATATGATCCTTTTTATGTGTTGTTGGATTCAGTTTGCCAATATTTTGTTGAGAAGAGAGTTTCTATTTAACCTCACAACAAAACTAAGAGTCAAGCCTTAATTGATCTGTTGAACACAAGAGAAAAAGAGAGATTAAGTTACTTGCTGAAGGTCACACAGCTAGTACTTTGTGGAGCTGGATGAGGCTTTATTTTGATTACTTTTTGCATTTGCATCCATTTTTCTAAGAAGTTCTAACACTGGGATCTGGGCTGGGAGTGTTCAGCCTTCTTAGGACTGCCACACCTCATCAGGGCATACTTGATTTCATCACACCTTTTAAAACAATCACCTGGGAAGGAGCTGTGTGCCCTGTCCTTTAGACTTGAAAGCAAACACACATTTAATTGTGTTCAAGGAATTCTGTGACATTTCTTGAGCAATGGGTAGTACATTTGGATGTTGTCCAATCAGAACTGGGAACCTAGACCAGGGATATGTCATTCTTTAGTTCAGATTGTACCTGGCTTCCGGTTAGTGTAGAAAATGTGCCTCCAAAATCTTCTTAATAAGAAGGAAATGCGTTAATTAAATATGTGCTCTAACATCTTGTACGGAGCCTAATGTTAAGGCCATGGACTATCTCCTGAGATTTAAATAAAAAGTGGCACATTTTCTAGAGATGATTTTAAGGAGAAAAAAGTAGCATCAAAACCAGATGTTGCTTTTTGACACCATCCAACCACCAGCATCTTCCATGCAACAAACCTTGGCAGAAGAGTGACCCCTTTCTCCCACTAGATCACAATTTTCAAGAGATGCCATGTGCTGAAAACAAAATTTCAAAAGGGAAACCTGTTTTCCTGAAGGTCTACATCTGACATTATTCAAGCTCATGCTAGATCAAAATGATACACCCTAGGAAAAGGCACGCAATTATACCTGTTATATATCCCTGCCTTTGGAAATGCTAGAAGTTGAAGCATGAGGAACTCAGAACCAAGGTCAGGATTAGGGAAAGGCAAGTGAGGCACTCACTTCTGGCAGCAAAATTCACAGGGGTACCGAAAAACTTATTAATCAAGTAAAATAGTATTTTAATGCAAAAATTTAAAAATAAAACTAAATATGAAATAAATTCATGGTGAAAAAGTAACAAAATTTTAAGTGAAGACTGGCTGTTGTTGCTTGTGTTACTAGCCTATATTGTTGTGTGATGGGAACAGCCATGTCGAGTCAGCCCCTAGGTTCCTGGCTCCAGGGTCCTCAGATTGCCCACCAGGAAGGTTTATAAGGTTTGACAATGTGTGCAAAAAGATTGGGCAACGCAAGCCTTTATGTACTGTCATGACTTTTGATCACAGAGCTTTTATAAATTTTTCTCACTTGATTCAAAATATTTTGGAGGATATTTTGATGAGTGTATATAGGAGTGCATATTTCTCCATTGTCTCAGGCTCCAGTATGGCTCCAGAGGGCACTGCTTAGGACCTCTGGGAAGCCTGCTCTTCATTCTAGATGACGCTTTGCTGAAGGAGTTCCAGGCTCTTGGGAGTTCTAACAGTGTTGGTTCCTTCTCTGAGAACATTTGACTAAACACGTGCCACAAATGCCCTTAGCCCTTCAATCACCATGCCACAAATGCCCTTAGCCTTTCTCATTTACACCAGACCAAGTCTTTGCTTAGTTTGTCTAGAGATGCATTAATACCATCTAAACTAGGCTGGAAGTCCCTTGATACCCATCTCCCCAACCCTTCCCTTCAAAGATTAGGTCCCTCTTTTTTCTCTCCCTTTTCAATGCTTATAATAATTTTACCTGTGTGTGTTTATTTCACTCCTGTCTCCCCTGCTAGACTGAGGCATTATGAGGGCAGGGAGCATGTCTGGCTGACATCACTGTGCCCCCAGGACCTAGCAGAGACTCTGCATAATGTAGGGAGTGCATACAGACTTTTCAATAGCAGAATGAATTTGTAAGTGACATGGTCCAATTCTAAGTGAAACTTCAGAGGCTTAATAAATATTTTCGGTATTGACGCTACAAGATTTTTTTTTTAATCAAGAATGCCTTCAAATGTCAGCGAATTAATTCTCTCTTTTTCTCTTTTCTGAGTTAGATCCTGATTAAGCAATATTTCTCCTACCTGACAACCACTTATACTTTAAGTGACGCTTTGCAGAATCTGAAAAGGTAACAATGCAAAGGCAGTTTGGCTTAGTGGGAAGAGCGTTGGATTGGAAGTTGGGAGGCCTGGGTAGGAAGGGTGACTCTAACAGAGAATGAGATGCTTTTGGTAGGGTGGGCTGGGTTTCCCCCTACAGTCAAGTAGGCCTCATTCTCATTCTCTTAGAGGTTGCTGGCCATTAGCAAGTCCCTGATGTCCAAAGACCCTTTGTTTTCTTTAGGTCTGCCCTGCCCACCAGCTAATTCTGACCACAAGGCTTCTTCACACCAGAGCCCATCCATGACCCCATTTTGCAGCCAGTGAAGCTTCCATATCCAAGTTCATTGTCTTCTCTGAGCGTCTTCTCTTTGGAGCTTCTGGATAGTGTCAGGGGAACCTGGGAGCCACATCCTTGAGGAGGCCAGTGGGTCAAAATGTTTAGCCAACTGCAGTTATGCTTTTGCACCAGATCAGGCAAGGAGTCCCTGTCTTCTAGGGCTGTCTTATCAGGCCAGGAGAGGCAGGATGGTGAGGGGGAAAGAGCCCTGGCTTTGGAGTCAGACAGACTGGGCTCTAGTCCCAGGATGACACTCATCACCCAGGTAGTCTCAGTTTGACACTGAGAAAGTAGAAAGAGAATAATATAAACACTCTACCAGCCAGAACTCTTGGTTGCACATGACAGACACCTAACTCAAAGTAACTTAAATGGGTATAAATAACGTAAACGGCATAAATGGGAATTAACCAGAGGGGCTTGTCTGGTTTATCTCCTGTAAGCCCAGCAAGGGTGGGATATAGCTGGACTTTGGTGACAGTTGGAACCAGGATCTGCAATATTGTTAGGGCACCTCTTTCTGTCTCTGTTTTCTGCTTGTTTCTATGTGCAAAGATTTTAGTTCCTAAGGAGGGCTGCTTCTAGTGGAGGGAAAACATGGCGTCGTATTTCACAGTTTCTGCACTTAGAGAGAGATTGCTTCTCTTCAAATGACTCCATTTGAAAAATCCTGAGAAGGATCTGATTGGCTTGACTTGGAGCCCATGCTGACCCATGGACCAATCAACTTTGGCAAGCAGGGGGTGGGTTACCATGATTGACAGCCTGCAGCAGAAGCACATGTTGGAGTTGGTGGAGGGGCATTCCTCAAAAGAAGGGAGGTTGCTTTTTTCAGAATATGGAGAAGTGCCAGGAAGGTAAACAACAGATGTCCACCACACATATTTACCTTTTAGGCTTGTTTGTGAGGATTAGAAATAATATATGCAAAGCACTAGTGGTGCTGATGATGGGAAAAAGTAGTATCTTTCTATCTCTGGATACCCAGGCTCTACTTATGGTACCAAAATACCTCATAGATAGAAGCACACTCTTTTCTTTGTTATTCTCTTGACCTTGGGACAATCATCATAATTGACTCCTATGAAGCTCCTTGGTCACAGTTGAAGAAAATAAGACCTAAGAAGAATATGTGATTTGCTCAAGTATGTGAAGCTGGTTAGTGGAACGGTGAGGCCTAGACCCAGCCTTTAAGGCTCCCAGTCTCCTTTTATATATCATGTGGTGATTAAGTGCCGGTTTTAAAGCTGGGCTGCCTGGCTTAAAGCTCAGCCCCCTTTACTGTGTGACCCCAGGCAAGTTCCTAACCTCTCTGATTCTCAGAGAGTCCCTTTGCAGGGCTGTTTTGAGAATTAAATGAATTAACATGGGTACGTTAGCTATTATGATGTTCCCATCCTCAGACATTTGCAGTTAAGCCTCCTGCCCTAGCGCTTCTCCAAGTGTGTCTGGGGACATGCCAGGCACTGCAATGGGGCCACAGTTTGGTTTCACTGGGCACTAGGATTGGAGTGGGAGCAGCCATTCAAATCACTTAGGGCTCTGAGTGACAAATGAAGTCATCGCCAACACTCTCTGTCCCAGAAGTAGCATATTAAGCAGTTTTAAAAATAAATATGTTCTCAACATAAAAGTTCTTAATGAACTATTGATGCTGCCAGGCCGCTTCACTGATCTCACAGGGGATGTTCAGCAAACAGCCTAACCTCCCTGTGTCCTTTCCTCCTCTGAAAGAGAGCCACAGCCATGCCTATGATTTCACGAAGAGCATAGGCTTTGGAGTCAGATAGGCCTGGGTTTGAATCCTGCCTCTGGCACTCATTTAGCTGTGTGACTTATACAAGGTGCTGGACCTTCTTTCATGTCTGCATTGAGAACAATATCAATATGCACCTTGTTGGGAGGAGTCTCCGAAGGGCAGGCGTAGTGTTTAGTACAGAGGGTGCTCTTTACATGGTGGCTATTGTTAGCATTAAGTATCACCTGCTGGGTATCTGTTTGAGAACATGCAAAATCATTGAGCCAATCTGGAGCCTCGTTTTTATAAAATAAAGACATTTGCATGTATAGTTTCTCGTAATCATGCTACCACTTTTAAGAATGCAGAAGGCTCAACTAGATAGAGCCTTGGGTAAGAGTTTTTTACATGATTTTTAAAACGACAACAACAGTAAGAAAATATACTCACACACAGGAGAAGTGTCTTCTTTGGTTCTGTGAAAGGCTGCAGGGTTAATTTTGTTTTTTTGTTTTTTTTGGCGGTACGCAGGCCTCTCACTGTTGTGGCCTCTCCCGTTGCGGAGCACAGGCTCCGGATACGCAGGCTCAGCGTCCATGGCTCACGGGCCCAGTCGCTCCGCGGCATGTGGGATCCTCCTGGACCGGGGCATGAACCCGTGTCCCCTGCATCGGCAGGTGGACTCTCAACCACTGCGCCACCAGGAAAGCCCTGCAGGGTTAATTTTGACAACAGAAGCAAATAGGAACCTTCCCAGAGCAGCAAATGATTTTCACCCTTGGTTTCAGAGGAGGTTAACAACTCCCACATTTATCTACCAGCATCATGCTGAGCGCTTCTGTCAGCCTCGAAGCTGGAGGCGGGCTGGCTCTGGGAAAGGCATATTTTCTTAAAAATAGAATTTGCAACATTCTTTCAACTTTCCTTTGTATCCTCCACATCCCTCATCCCCCAATCCTGCCTGGGGTCCCAGTGTGTTGGGACCGTTTGTTGAAGGCTCAAGTCCTACAGTTTCAAGTAATCCCTGTTTGCAAAATCCTCTTGAACATTTTAGGAATTTCCTTTGTACTCTAGAGAAAAATACTCTCCCATTAGTGGAAAGTGCTTTCTAATGTAATAAATAATATCTTGATGAGATGTGCTTGTATTGGCCAGGAAAGGCTAGGTCAAGTGTGGTAACAAACCACCCCCTGCTATCTCAGTGGCATCACATATGAAGTTTATTTCTCACCCACCCAAATCTACTGCAGGTCTGTTGAATCTCTGGGGTAGCTTCTTTCCAAGTGGAAGCTCAGGGACCCAGTCAGCTTGCATCTGGTGACTCTACCATGGAGCTCCCAGGCCGCTGCCACAGAGGAAGAGACACTCCCTCTCAAATGTTGCCCATCACTTCTCTTCACAGCTCATTGGCCAGAATCAGGTCTCACAGACACACCTAATTATACGGAGGCCTGGAGGTGTAGTTTTCCAATGTACCCAGGAAAGAGAGAGAACTAAAAATGAACAGCAGAAGACTCTGCTGCCATACTTTTCCAGTGCAGAGATCCTGGTTCCTGCATCAGGGCTCCCTGGGAGAA
Organism: Stenella coeruleoalba; assembly: GCF_951394435.1. NCBI lineage: Eukaryota > Metazoa > Chordata > Mammalia > Artiodactyla > Delphinidae > Stenella > Stenella coeruleoalba. The sequence goes on along the minus strand of NC_137157.1, from coordinate 26,936,166 downwards.
AAATTTGAAGGAGGCTTGAAAGTCTGAGCAGAAGAAAACAAGGAGAACCAGTAGTGAAATGGGAAAGTATTTTCTAAAGAATGCTGACTACCTTCCTGTCAGCAGTTCATGGTTCTTTAAAATAGCAGGAGAACGCAGAGAACCCAAAAAGCTTGAGAATGGAGACCAGTGGAGCATCGTGCCGAAATGCAGTACCACCCCCAATACGGTCACTCATTCACCTCCTTCTCGTCTTTTCCCTGCATCCTAGTACCACACACACCACTGGGTATCACCTTCACAATTCTCTGTTTTTATTATCAACTTAAATTTTTCCTTTCGATAACTCACTTTTCCCTTAAGTAAAAGGAACTTTATGTCTCTGCCTGAGTGGAAGTCCAATATTATTTACTATACATAGATGGTATCCAATAGGAACAAATACAATGTCAGCCAAACAGAGGGTTCTGAGCCTGCAGTTTGCTCTCTAGTTAGAGAGAAACTAGCAAATATTGGAAAGATGAGAAAGACGAGTCAGCTCTAAACCTGAACTTCCTTCGTGGAATGGGATTGAAAGAATTATAAAGGAAGAGGCAAATAGCTCAGTAGTGGACTCCGTGTCAAGATGCCTGGGTTCTAATTCCAGGGCCACATCACCTACTAACTGTATGACCTTGGTGCCTCAGTTTTCTCATCTGTAGAACTGAAGATAGAACTCATAACAGTGCCTGGCACATACATAGTAAGGGTTATATAAGCATCAGCAATTTTTAGCATTATTTCTCACAATGTGATGTCTTATTTAATACTGCCCTGTCTACCTTCTACAATTATCTCCCCTAACACATTAAATCATCTCTCCTTCCCTGGTAGGTTGCATTCCACTCTTGAGAAAACATGGATTTAATGGAACCAACACAGGCTCTAGAAAGTGACATCCTTGAACCCCAAGCCCTTGGGCTTACTGATGATCCTATAGGCAGGTTACTAACGTCTTTAAATCTCAGTTTTCTTTTCTTTTCTTTCTTTCTTTTGACTATGGTGGTTTTTATTATTTATTTATTAAAAATTTTTTATTTATTTATTTTTTTGGCTACGTCGGGTCTTAGTTGTGGCACGCAGGATCCTTCGTTGCGGCGTGTGCGGGCTCTTCATTGGGGCACGCAGGCTTAGTTGCCTCGCTGCATGTGGGATATTAGGTCCTCGACCAGGGATCGAACCCGCATCCCCTGCACTGGAAGGCGGATTCTTAACCACTGGACCACCAGGGAAGTCCCTAAATCTCACTTTTCTAGGTGAGGATTAAAATACCTACCTCCCTGAGGATGCTGTATGATCACAGAGGTAAAACAAAGGGCATCCGTCCAAACTTTTGACCTGTAAAGGATGCTGAATACATATTGGCTTACCTTAAAGCAGTAATCCGTAGCCGTCCCCGAGAGATTTGTGGAAATCTTCACTGAAATCTTCAAGTGTGTTGTCCACTATATTATATTAATTTAAAAATATGCATACGTATGTTAGAGCAGTGGTTTTCAGACTTTAGCACACATGAGAATCATGTGGAGTTAGAGTAACCATTCCATCTCAGATCACCCTGGACTCTGCAGTTTTCACACTGGAAGTGCGTCTTCGACGGATGCTCCTCTGCCTGGGGCAAACTTGGACGCTTGGTCACTCTGCCTGGAGAATTGCTCAAACCCAGTTTTCTGGGCTCCCACCTCCAGAGATTCTGAGTCAGCAGGACTGGTGTGGGATGGAGCCTGATAATTTGCATTTCTAACAAAGCTGCAAGGTGCTGCTGTGAGTCTGAGGACTATTCTTTTAGTAGCACTAAGAGAACTTTCTCATATTAATACCCATGCTTGGTGTTCCATTTCTAAATGTTGAGAATTGCTCAACTTTCAAAACTTCACAGGGGTTCTCACAGCCCATTTTATAGACAAGAAAACTGAGGCTTAGCGGGGCTTTAGTAATTTGGTTGAAGTCACATAGCTAGGAAGTGACTCAAACCCCGGTCTGACACCAAAACAGGTTTTCTCAATCCTGTCTTCTTAAATCACAGATTTCCAGGCTCCCACTGCCTTAGTTTGGGATGAATTCTCTCCAGGGAGGCTCTCTAATGCCCCCCACCGCCCACCCCCCCCACCAAGATGTGCACTTCTGGCCGATATTACCATAGGTCTGCAGTAGACACAGCAAAGACTCAAGTGGGGACTTCTGCTATGCAAATTTTGCTTACATATACATAGCTTTTCCAATGAGAAAACAGAAATTGTCACAATGTGATTTTTGTGTTGCAGATTGCCTTATTTCAACAGATTTTGCACCCATCAGATATAGAAATCAGCTACATAATTGTTTACCGAAAAATATTTTTTAAAATCCTCTTTCATTACAATGTATCATTAGTTGCCTTGAGAGTCATTTTACTCTATGTTTCAGCACAGTCTACTTGATTTCTGCAGTTCCCAAAATGCAACATTGCTAAATGAATGTAAGAGTAAATCAAATCTAAAATTGTATTGAATTTTTTTTATAATGATCAATGCTATTATGTGTAAATTTAGTAAACCTTGCTTTGGTCTTCAGTTTATATTGATTGCTTTCCTTTTTCATATTCCACAAAGGAGTCCTAGTTCAGCTTGCGTCTCTGTTTTCCTTATGACTCCTCTCTCTGCTCAGAGAACTGGCTAGTTTGATCTCTGCTCCCATCAGTTGGTTGTGCTTTTGACTCCATGACCATCGGGCCTGTCACTTCTGGCTTCACATGTTTCCAGGGAATATTGTTCTTTGATCTCAAGAGATGCTAGAAGGACCTGGGAACAATACCTACCTCATGGGGTTGTTGTGAAGTGAGCTAGAGGATGTATCAAAAGTGCCCAACATGTACCTGGCACGTGGTGAACGCTCAACCATTTTCCCTTCAGAGAAGCTCTCCAACCTATTTCGCTTCCCGTGCCCTCCCAATCCAGGGCTTTGCAGATGTGCTTCCCATGCCTGAAACCCAACCCCTCCTTTTACTCTTAGTTGCACTTTCTCAAGGTACCATGTACCTCTCCTTTGTAGCACCGATCACAGTGCATTATACATTTTTCTGTGATTATGTTATGGCTGCTGCCCCCTCTACCAGACTTTATGTGCTGGAGGCTCTGATGAGCCACTCAGATCCACCTTCAGGATTAAAGGCTATTGTTGCCTCCACTGATGGAAGTGTGACCCCCTTGGCCTTGCCTCAGCTGAAGAGAGCTGCTCCCCCAAGGCCACACCCCCTTTCAATGATTGATCTACATGGGGGTGTGAAGGCCTGGCCTCTCACTCACCTGGGAACAGCTCTGAAAGGTCATTCCTCTTTAGAACCCTGTGTAGGGCTGGCCCAGGCTTCCCTTGAGACTGTTTCATATTTTGACTGCATTCTGGGCTCACTCCTGCTTACTTTCCTTCCCTCCATGGGTGTTAATCCTAAGAGCACTTTGTAATGTGATGTATGCATTCTAATCGGTCTCAGAGTCAGCTTCCTGGGGAACACTGTATCCTCAATAAAGGTGTGGATTATATTGGTGTTTGCCACTTGTGTACATTCTCAGAGCCTGTGAAAGTCCCTGGTACCAGCTGGATCTTAGTAAATGTTTGTGGAATGAGTGAAGGAATCATGGTAGTAGTATCATTGGTAATTTCTGTTTTATGCTCCAACCCCTCTCCTTTCTTCAAGGGGAAATATAAGTTTTACACAAGAATTTGTTGGATTTCCATCCAGGGATTGATTTTCTTTCTTTTCATTCCTCTCTCCTTGCATGTTCCCAGTCCCTTTTCCGCTCCCCCTCCCCTTTCTAAAATCCCTGCCTTAGAATCCCTGCCTAGCAATCACCCTTAGATGTGGCTGAGGAGGGAGGAAGAAGCCTTGGGAATGCAGCTGAGAGATGGTGATGGGAAACAGCTAAATTACTTCAGAGACCAATTCAGAAATTCCAGCTTTCCTTTCTATCAGGAGCCTGTGTGGAGCCCTATGAAAAAGGGTAATGCCGAGAGGAAATCAATATCTGAAGGCCCTGCTAATTGCATGGCTGTCAGAAGGTATTTGCTCATTTTGAATGAGAAGAAAGGGCCTTTTAAAACAACAAAGCTCTTGTAAAAATAGAAAAAATAAAAACCAAAAAAAACCCCAGAACTCACATTTTGAGTCCACATGAAAAATGGCCTCTTTGTTACTAATTTCTCATCCTCATGTAAAGCTTCGCAGTCAACACTTATTTTTGCAACCCAGTTTTTTGTTTTGTTTTGGCTTCTTTCACCCCCTCCTAGAAAAAATACTGGATTCAAGTTAGAAGCCTGGGTTCAAGACCTAGCTCGACCGCTTTAGTAGCTGTGGAGCGTCTCTGAGCCTCAGTCCCTCGTCTGTAATGTGGGCATTTGTTAATCAAGTCACTGAGTTGGGTTATTGAGAAGCTCAAATGAGACAGTGGATATAAATAAGCTTTGAAAATTGCGACAGATTCTAAGGAGAGATTGTCATGGTCACTGTCATTGCTACTTAATCTTCAGTGAAACAGAGCTTGAAAGTTAAAGCTAGTACAAAAAAAAAAAAAAAGGAATGCACTTCCAAGCCAAATATAAATTAAAAAAATTATTCCTCATCCTGCAGGATGTTTGGCAAAGGTCCCTGTTATCCCGCATGATTAAGAATTGACTGTCCTTGTAGTGGACTGAGAATGTCAGACTTCTATGGAAATCAGCCATTTTTTCAGTTATTCATTAATTCATGACAGATTTGGGAAGCCACCTGTTCTCCAGACCATGTTTTAGGTTGATTGGGTAGATGTTGTTTTCACAGCTCAATTAGTACTCTTCCTTGTTTCTCTTTGGTCTAAGGCAGCCCTGGCATTCAGATGCATCTCTGCTTTTCTTCCAGACACGTGATGCTCTGAGGATTTATGCCATTAGGAATAATCTCCTCTCAAGCCTGGGTGTGCAGGGAGCCATGATTTCCTTTGTGCAGAGCAATTTTCTGAGGAATATAGAACTTTCTCCTTTCCGCAGGAGGCAGACCCACAAGGCTCCTTGAGCAGCCAGCAGAAGGTCCCAGGTTTGCCCCTTGAATGCTGATGGATTGTTAAATCCTTGTCATAATATTTGGGGGCTGCAGAGATCTTGAGTTGTTTTATAATCAGGTGTGAGGTGTGGTCAGATTTTCAGCAGAGACTTACAGATCGCCTGTAAGCATTTTTAGACCAGAGATGGACTTTTTAAAAGTCTTTGTCCCAGGTGCAGACATTTTTCTGAAGAGCGAGCTTTACGTGGAACAAAGTGAAGTGTGAATAAACAGACATACATAACACAAAAACTACAGAAGCAAGCGGTCAGATACTGGGCATGAAGTCCTTCCTCTATCATTATAATGGTATGATCACAGACTTCTTGAAGACAGCTGGTCTTATGTCTCCCTGACCCCACACGATACTGGTAGATCCTTTGTAAAAATGAGAGATGTTGTGTTACCCTCCTGCTTAAAATCCTTCAGTGGCTCTTCAGTGCCTCCATGATAAAAATCCACCTTCTTGGTCTGGTACTCCAGTTCCCTACCATGAAGCCTGGCCTTACCTCTTGCCACTGCCCCATCTAAACTCCACAGTGGCAGCCACTTGCAACAAACTGCAACGCTCCAAGACTGCCCCAACTTGCTGCATTGTGAATGCCTTTCTCAACTGGCTAAATTCTTCTCTTTCGCCTTCCAGACCCTATTCAGGGTCTCCTTAGAAACAACGTCCCTGATTATTCTCTCAGCTCCTCAGGCCCTAAACCCTATCTATCTCCTAGTGGGTTACGTGCCCGTCATCTGAGTCACCTTAACATCCTGCCACAGCCCTTGACCTTCTGAACTGTCAATCAGCAGTTTGCTTGTCTGTGCCCACCTCAAGACTGTTGTCTTAGAGAACAGGGGCTGTTCCTTGCTCACGTTCATTCCCAGAGCCTAGTACAGTGCTTGAGATACAGGAAGTGCATAATAATTACTGGTTGAATTAATCAATGAATGGCTCGTTCCGACTGCATCCCTCTCTCTCCCTTGGCACCAACCTCTCTGGCTTGTTTCTTTACGGGGTCACTGGGCAGGGATCTTGCAGAGAGCAGGGGGAGGGCCTGCACTATGGTGGGGCTTGCCCCTTCCAAATGGCTTATCACATCGGTGGTTAAGTCTCTGCTGTGCCCCATTTTAATTGGATTAAGAAATTATTCTCTAAGAGGTAAAAACACTACGTAGCATGCCCATGAGAAATTAGGTGGAATCATAAAGTGTTAAAGTAGAAGGGATCTTAGAAGCCGGAGGGTCCATCCCTCTCTTTTTGCAGTTGAGAAACCAGTCCCAGAGGTGGAAAGATTTGTCAAGCTCTTGTGATTAATTAATGACTGGAGAGGACGCATGTGGCTGCTGCCGGCCTCAGTCCTTCTGGGGTACCAGCCCTTCCCACTCTCACTTCTAGCATTTTGGGTGGTGCTGACTTTACCCCCAAATCTACCATGAGCAAGTGAGCTGGGCCTCACCAACCAGAGCATCAGGACATGTGTTCCCAGGAGGCCAATCAAAGCTAACGAGACTTGATTTCAGGACCTTGGAATAGAGAAATTCATGTGCTCCCTTGGGGTTGCTGGGAGGATAGGACTGTTGGCGGAGAGCCAAGGAAAGCAGTGTCAAGATGTGGAGAGAGTGAGTCTGTCTTAATGACGTTGTTGGAGACCCTGATATAGCTGTATCTGATCACTGACCCCCGAAGGCACTCATTCAGTACTGGATTTTTTGTTTGTTTTTTGCTTAAGTTGAATTCTATCACTTTCAGCTAATTAACTATCCTAACTGATGTAATGTTAGAACTAGAACCAGGCCTCCTAACTCTCAAATGCAGAGCTCTTTCTACTAAACCATCATGGGCATTCCTTGGATTAAGCTGATGCCACGCATTGTCACATAGCAGAAAGCAGAATTTGGAGAGAATGGGAGGCGGGAGGGCTATGTTATGCTGGGTGGGGCTGTGCGTGCTTCCGGTGAGGGACTCTGGAGCCAGTGGGAGGCATGAGGTCACTGGAGTTAATGGGAGGGGCCAGAATTGGAATGAGCAAAAGAAAGCATCGAAACCAAATCTTGCCTGCTTCCCTGTTTTGACCCTGGCAGTGTAATGAAGGACAGGGGGAGCAGGGGTCAGGGCCTACATGTGACTAGAGGCAGATTCAGCTGGACTTTTCATCTGGATTAATGAAAACACCTTTTGGTCTGGACCTGGGAAAGCTGCTGGAGTGCAGCCTGGGAAAGCAAGGACAAAAGTCAAGACATCACTATTTTACTCTTAACATCTCATGACTCATAGAAGGTGTGGGAAAATATTATGCTGCATGACAGCCACCGCTATGATAAACAGACATTCTAATACATAGGCAGCACTACTGATGTGACCGTGCTGGACCGTGTCCGTTGATGGGGATCCAGGCTAATGAGGTTGCTTCATGCCTTGGGGATAATTTGGGTTCTAGTGTCTGAGGTCAGATCTTCATCACAATGCCCAGGAAGCATGAACTGAAACTGAGGGCCCGTCCCTGGTGGGAATCCCGTGCTGCTCACATACCAGGATGGGAGTTTTAGAGGTCTGCTTCATCCCACTCACATACCTCTCATCTCTGCATTCATGTAAAGTTCAAAACCAAGCAAAACTAAATTATGGTGTTAGAAATCAGGGTGATAGTTACACTGGGGGTGGGGTGGGGAGTGGCCTGGAGAAGGTGCCAGAGGGGTTCCTGGAGTGTTAGGTTCTTAAACTGTGTGCTGGTTACGGAGACGTTCAGTTTGTGAAAATGTATTGAGTTATTTACTTGTGAGTGGCGTACTTTTCTGTGTGTGTGTGTTATGTGTTAATAAAATCATCACATGATGTTAAACGCTGTCATTGTAGGCGATCATTTGGTGCTGTGGAGGGCTTAGAATCCAAATGAAATGGAGTCGTTGAAATTATGTGATCATACTACTCTGTTATAAGGTGGGCATGTAGATGATCCAGGATATGTTCATCTAATTTTGAAATATATAATCATTAAAATGAAAATATAAATTAATAAAAAATATATAGTGTGCTCACCATCCTCCAAGGATCTAGGACACTGGTTGGGAAAAACTAAAGTATTATGATACCTCAGGATCTCAGTGTAAATGGATCTCAAGTCCATTCACATCTCTCCACTGCCATTGCCAACACTCTAGTTCAAGCCACCAGCAACTCTGGCCCGGACCATAGCAATAACCTCCCACTCTTTCCTGGTGTACAATCCATTGCCCACACAGTAGAAGACTGTAGACTCAAAACATGGCTCAAATTACTCCCCAACCTGCAGCCCTTCAAAGACTTCCTAATATACTTAGTCTTTAAGTCCAGATCCCTTTCCACGGCCCACCACACCCAGCACTGACTGGCCCCTCCTGCCTCTCTGATCATCCTCCCACCACTCACCCCCCAGGTCACCAATTTCCAGCCCCACTGGCCTCTTTTTATTATTCCAACACCCCACGCTTGTCCTCACCTTATCGCTCTTACATATGCACTTCTGCCTGAAACCGGGGTCTCCCAGATATTTGGATTGCTGACTCCCCCTCAGCCTTTAGGTCTCTGTTTAAATGTCATCCCCCTCAGTAGCCTCTCCCAACCATTCTTTATCACATTACCTTATTTTCTTCTTAGTACCTGTGGCTATTTTGTAGGAGGCTATTAACGTAGGAGGCCAGGACTTGTCTGCCTTCTTCATCATGTATAGCAGAGTCCCAGTGAGCAGGAAGCGCAGAAGAGTTTAACTGGAGGGGACTGAACAAAGAGACCATGTACAGCGTGAAGGGAGCCCACAAGACATGGTGCGGGCCCCAGGGATTGTCATCCCCCGCCAGGTGTGAAGGGGCAGGCGGAGGGAGCTGGGTCCCACACGAGCTGGGAGCTGTGCTAGGGAAGGGGGGCTACCCACCACCCCCAAGACCAGACAGGGAGGAAGTGGAACACGGGGTAAATTGCCCTACTTCTTTCTCCTCCTGGCCTCAGATTTCCTGCCAGCGTTTCCAGCTGGAAGCTAGAGGGCAAGGGAGGCTGGGTGATGTGGTCCACGGTTGTCAGGCTCCTGGGGCACAGCACAGGGCAGGGATGAGTGTGGAGTGGAACTGGATGGGAGCAGACAGACAATAACCAACCCAGTGCTGGTACAAGATGGGTGCTCAACCCGTGCCGAACGAATGAGGGAATGGATGACTAAGTGACTGACTGACTGAATGAATGAATGAACAAAGACAGCTGAAGAGAAAGAGATATCAAAAAATTAACATTTAATAAGTTAATGGGCCAGGCATCTTCTACAAATGATCTTGTTTAATCTGCACAAAGATCCTATAAGATGCATGACTGTTGGAAAACCTATGACCTCAGAGTTAATTAACATAAGTCATTCAGGAGAAATCACAGAGCCAGGGTCCCAGCTCAGGGCCTAAGTTCTTTCCCCTACATCACATTAAACACAACTTGCATGATTCCATACCTGCATCAGTACAGACTCTGCATCCCTTCCTGCCTGGAATGCCCTTTGGCTTCCTGAAATCCCGGTAAACCTCTGGTTCAGCTCCCACTTCTCCTCTTCACAGCCTGCCTGGATCACCACAGCCAGAGGTCATCTTTCTCTCCTCTGAGTATTATAGCAACTGTTACATATTGTTCATATTCCAATTACCACCTAATTTCTTTATTTTTTAATTTAATTTTTTTTATATACAGCAGGTTCTTATTAGTCATCAATTTTATACACATAAGTGTATACACGTCAATCTCAATCGCCCAATTCAGCACAATACCATCCCCACTCCCACCGCCGCTTTCCCCGCTTGGTGTCCATACGTTCCTTTCTCTACATCTGCCACCTAATTTCTTTACCATGTAATTGTTAGAGAGCATCTCATCTCCTTAATTATTTTGAAAGCTCTTGGAAACAGGAAGTAATTTTTTTGTTTCTTGTCATTACTTTGCATCTACAGTACTTAGTAGGTAATCAGTAAATATTTGTTGGTCTATTTACGTGTAGTATATGGGTCATTTTCAGTGTTTTTTGTTGTTTAAGAAAAATTCATTTAAATGATGCATTTTGATATATGCTGTATAAACAACTTGTGTCCTTTTCCCATTTATTATTGGTTCATAAGTATTTTTCTATTGCACATCCTTTGTAAGCAATGTTTTTAATGGCGATCTAATAGTCAACCCTATGGTTGTACCAAAATATACTTTTTATTGCTGGACATTTGGGTGCATGGCTTTCCCACACTCCCCTCACCCCCACCCCCATCAATGTTGTTATGAACATTTTTGGGGTTGCATTTCTCTCAATGGAATCATTTCTCTAAGAGCCCATTTTTAGGGAATGTTTGGTTACAACTGATTAAGCACTACAGTTGTTAATTACACCAAATGGATTTAGCTTTGAGACTATCTATCTTGGGACTGACTCTAAGGGAAGAGTCAGAATAACATTGTCTCCTGTATATGCAGATGTGTGTACCTTTGGAGCCAATCCATCATCCATCCATCCTTCCCCCCCATCCAGTCCACACGACCTAGGAGTCCTCGTTGGGAGTGTGGCAGTCACCATGGGAGGTTGGTGGCCTCTTCTGAAGATACAACATTTCATTATGTTCAGAGCATCCCTGTTGTTTGGTGGCCAAGAAGCTGAGCACAAATGTCATCACAGCTGTTCCACCTTCCAGTCAAGTCCATATAGATTTCATTTATTATGATACTGATCACCTGCCTGGATATTACGGCAGCTTTTGAGGCACCGAACTGAAATGACAACTGTCATTAATATCTAAAATGCCAAGCTGTCCTCTTTAGCATCAGAAAAATCCCTAATTCTTTCTTTTCTTTTAAAATGTATTTATTTATTTTGGCCGCGCTGGGTCTTAGTTGCGGCACGCGGGATCTTTAGTTGCAGCACATGGGATCTTTAGTTGTGGCATGTGGACTCAGTTGTGGCACATGGGATCTAGTTCCCTGACCAGGGATCGAACCTGGGCCCCCTGCATTGGGAGCACAGAGTCTTAGCCACTGGACCACCAGGGAAGTCCCCCAAATCCCTAATTCTATTCTTGAAATTGCTTCAAAGCATTGGAGGGGATGGGGGAAGGGAACTTACATGGACTGGGTATCAATTACGGGCAGAAATTTGTACTGAATGTTTCACAAGCATAACGTATTGATTAAGAGTAGTGAAATTTGGAGCCAGGCTACCTGGGTCCAGGCTCACCTTCCTGCTCTACTTCATCATGACTGTGTGACCAGAGCAAAATACTCAACTTCTCTTTTCCGTACTTTCCTTATCTGTAAAGTGGAAGTAACAGTTACATCTCCCATAAGGTTGTTGTAAGACCTGGTTACATATGAGTACTAGATTGGTAAAGCAAGCAGAATGGTACCTGGACCATATTAAGTGCTATGTGAGTGTTTGCTATTATTATTACTGATCTTATTTTAAACATAGTTAATTCAGTTCTCACAACAACTGTCAGAGGTAGATCAGGGGTTGAAAATAGTGAGTCTATGGGCTGAACTTGGCCTCCACGTGTACTTTGTTTGGCCTGCACATATTCCTTTAATCTGAGCCAACGTTTTAAAATCTGGAGTTTTATATAAAAATCTGGATTCCTAGCTCTTCTTGAAAAATCCTCATCTGGCAGCAACCAGCAGGAACTGAGTGCAGCCGACTTCTTTAGATGAGGAATGCCCCTCAGTAGTATGTCAAGATGAGGTGGGGATGATTTCAGTGTGACTGATAGAAAACCCAACTAATAGCTTCACGTAAGGGTATATTACCTCAATTAAGGTAGGGGAGCTCCAGGGCTCATACAGTGGCACAAAAATATTGTCAAGGACTGCTGCCCCCACCACTGATGTTTTCCACCTTTCCCCCGACATCTTCAGGAAGTCAGCTGTGATGTTCCCCTCCTTTCTACCAATGCCTCTAAAAGGCACACATGTCACATGCAGACACATATCCAGAAGAGGAAAGCATGTCCTCCCATTGGTTTCTCTTTCTTGTAAAGGTAAAACTTAAAAGAAAAGTCCCTAACTGACTTCCCCCTGAGCTCACAAGTGACCAAGACTGGCTCATATGCCAACATCCTAGCTGCAAGGGAGCCTAGGAAAGCATGTCTCACTTCCTGCTGCTCTAAGTGGGAAGGCAGGAGCTGCCTACAGAAGAGGCAAGGTTAGTGATTCAGCCACCAAGAATGCCAGGTATATCTCACTTAATAATTGTTCAGGTGTTTACACCTAACTCCCTCTACTTAGCTACCTGTGGGCAACTGAATTTGTGATTCCGGTGTTTTCCCCATTTTACAGATGAACTGAAGCTCACAGAGGATACATGATTTACCCAAAGTGATACAACATAAATGCTTAGATGGATGCCTGCCACAGAGGAAGCATTCAGCAAATGATAGCTACTAATTGTCTTCTGGGAGGTTTGAGGCATAACTAATTTAGAAAGATTTTCAAAAATCAATTTGAGTTCTTTAGAAAGGAGGCCCACATAAGTTCAAAGTGGCATGATGACTTTGCTGTTTAGAGTTTGAAATTCAATTGGGATATTGACTCCTGCCTGGCTAATTAACAGTACCAAGCAGTATTTATGGTGTCTCCAGGTGAGCATGTAAGATGACATGTAAGATGCTATACAGGGAGGGACTTCCCAGGTGGTCCAGTGGGTAAGACTGTGCTCCCAACACAGGGGGCCCGGGTTCGATCCCTGGTCAGAGAACTAGATCCCACATGCACGCCACAACTAAGAGTCCACATGCCTCAACTAAGAAGCCTGCATGCTGCAACTAAAAGATCCCACATGCCACAACTAAAGATCCCACGTGCTGTAATTAAGACCCGGAGCAGGGGACTTCCCTGGTGGTGCAGTGGCTAAGACTCTGGGCTCCCCACGCAGGGGGCCCGGGTTCAATCCCTGGTCAGGGAACTAGATCCCACATGCATGCTGCAACTAAGGAGCCCACGTGCCGCAGCTAAGGGGCTGGCGAGCTGCAACTAAGGAGCCCACCTACTGCAACTAAGACCCAGTGCAACCGCATAAAAAAAAAAAAAGACCCGGAGCAGCCTAAATAAATAAGTAAATATATAGAAAAAGAGCAAACGTCAATTCTCTAAAAAATAAACCAACAAAAACAGATGCTCTACAGGGATGTGGTCACCAGTGTCTAGGTACTCATCACCAAACAACTCTGGAGGGTGTTGTTTTATGAAAGAACAGTGTAGAGCATGTGAATATTGCAAGCATCAGAGATTGTTGGAGATTCTTGACAGGACTCTCAAGCCATTCTGTCATCAAGGGGCAGGGGGAAAGATTTAGTAGAAACTAAGTATGTAAAGTTGTTTTTGATTCCATATGAAAAATAGAAACTGAAACAGGTCCAGCAAGAGGTTTGTTGCCGAAAGGATCTCCTTGGCTTGGCAATCATAATGGCTGATGCTTCTTACAGTTCTTTTCATCTGTACCTTACGAGCTGCCTTTAGAGCAAGCAGGTTGGAGCCCAGCCCTTCACTAATCCCCTGAGGTAATCTTTTTAAGAATCTCAAGCGGAAGGTCCCACTTTTTCCCCCACCTCTGATGTTTCTTTCAGATCCCTTCACCAGTCACGCTTGCTCTCACTGGCTATTTCCCATGCTAAATCATTCACCGACGATCTGGCCATCTCCTAGGGGAGCCAAATGGTTTTAAACGTTTTCTGTGATTCATGTATGCTTACCAGTTCTCTATTTATTTATTTTTTGTTGATGTCTCACACACACACACATGCAAAATCGGTTGCTAAAAAAAGAGTATCAGTCACAGAAAACCAAATCTCCACTTTCTTAGTGTGTCTTCACTTGTATTTTAGTTTTTGGTTTATACAATTGAAATAAAAGTTTGCTTATTTAATCTTTAACCAAGTCCCAAGTTTAGCCAAGAGTGTCAAATTCAGGATTCAGCCCTATGAAGCTTAAGGATTTCTTGATGAAAAATAATGCCATATCATTACTATTTGGCCCACGGGTGATCAGTTGCTCTGCTGCCTTCAACTGCACTGGCACCAAACCCTGCATCTGAAATCACTCAGTGATGAGACTAACAGAGCCAGTGGTGCAATCTTATTTTATTATTTTTAAAAAGCCCTTAAAATATAGGGTGCTGAGTAACTAAGAGAAGAACGCCTGATGAAAGTGGCAGTAGAAATGAGAGGGATGCAGAATAGACACCACAGTGAATACTTAACCTGGCTCTTCGACCGTTCTAAGGCTTGGCTCGTCCCAGCTTGAGATCATTGCTTAGGTCTTCCTAGGGAGTATTTAAACTAAAGCGAGCCTCTTTTTGTTTATCCCACAGCTGCCATTTTGTCTTAACAATATACTCCTTGAAGGCTTCTAAAGGTAATGCTGATCTCTGTTGAATGCAGACATACCATTGCAGGCTAGATAAGTCCTGCCATCCCTAGGCAACCACTTATCTATGCATTGCCTCTGTAGATTTGCCTCTTCTGGGCATTTCATGTAAATGGAATCATACAGTATCCATTTCTACAGCTCTTTGTGTCTGGCTTCTTTCACTTAGAATATTTTCAAGATTCATCCATGTTACAGGATATATCAATACTTCATTCCTTTTTATTGCTGAATAATATTCCATTGTATGAATATACTACATTTTATTTATCCATTCATCAGTTAATGGACATTTGGGTTGTCTCTACTTTTGGCTATATAAGATAAATGAGTTGCAAATATTTTCTCTCCTTCTCTGTGTTGTCTTTCCACTTTCTTGATAGTGTCCTATGAAGCACAATAGTTGTAAATTCTGATGAAGTTCAATTTATTTTTACTTTTGTTGCTGTGCTTTGGTGTCATACCTAAGAAATCATTGCTTAATCCAAGATCATGAAGATTTCCACATACATTTTCTTCTAAAGGTTTTACAGTTTTAGCTCTCACATTTAAGAGGTTTTGGATCCATTTTCAGTTAATTTTTGTAAATGGTATGAGACAGAGGTCTTACTTTGTCCATGTAGATAGCTAGTTGTCCCAGTACCATTTGTTGAAAAAATTATTCTTCTTCCATCCAATTGCTTGGGCACCCTTGCTGAAAATCAATTGACTATAAATGTGAGGGTTTATTTCTGACTCTCAGTTCTATTCTGTTGATCTATATGTCTGTCCTTGTGCCAATAGCGCACTATCCTGCTTACTGTAGTTTTGTACTAAGTTTTTTAGTTGGGAATTGTGAGTTATTCTTCTATTTCAAGATTGTTTTGGCTATTCTGGATCTCTTGAATTTTCATATGAATTTTAGGGTCAGCTTGTCAATTTCTACAAAGAAACCAGCTAGGGTTTTGAGAGGGATTGCATTGAATCTGTGGACCTATTGAAAGAGTACCGCCATCGTAACAATATTGTCTTTCCATCAGCGAACATGGAGTGTCTTTCCATTTGTTTAGGTCTTCTTTAGTTTCTTTCAGTAATATTTTGTAATTTTCAGGGTATATACTTTGCACTTCTTTTCTTAAATTTATTCCTGAGTATTTTATTCCTTTTGATGCTATTGTAAATGGAATTGTTTATTTAATTTCATTTTCACATTGCTCATTGCAAGTGTATAGAAATACAGTTGGTCTTACATACTGATTTTGTATCTTACAATCTTGCCAAACTCGTTTTTCAGCTCTAGCAGTATTTTTTTAGTGGTTTCCTTAGGATTTTCTATATACAAGTTCACGTCATCTGCAAATAGAGACAGTTTTACTTCTTTCCCATCTTAGTGCCTTTTATTTTTTTCTTGCCTAACTGCCTAATTCACTGCAGTACGGTATTGAATACAAGTGGTAAAGGTGAACATCCTTGTCTTGTTCCTAGTCTTAGGGAGAAAGCATTCAGTCTTTCACCACTAAGTATGATGTTACCTGTGGGTTTTTCATATATCCCCTTTATCAGATTGAGAAAGTTTCTTTCTATTCCTAGTTTGTGGAGATTTCTTTTTTTTAATTTATTAAAGGGTGTTGGATTTTGTCAAATACTTTCCTGCACTTTTGCATCTATAATCATAAGGAATATTGGTCTGTAGTTTTCTTTTGTTGTAATCTCCTTTTTAAAATCTCAAATTGCAACTTTATTTTTCAAATACTCAAGAACCTAGAAATCAACTTATTTATTAACTTCTAAGGTACTTGTGTTAGGAAGAGTTCTATATTACCACATTTATTCTGTACCTTCAATACTTCAAATCCAATAAAATGCTGTTTTAGTATTCCTGAAAGCAATTGTATTTGTGTAATGCTCGCACAGGAAAACGAATTGTATGATGGCATTTGAAGAATGAAAAAGCAAAATGACATTGTCACAACCATTTCTGCCTTCACTGTACGTGCCTTTTCCTTTCATTAATAGAATCTATAATAATGGCAAGGAGAGATATAGGAAAATTTATCATAGACACAGTAGCTTTTATAGAAATTTGGAATTTAGCAGATGTTTTATGTAAGTCAAAACATCCACCTATATAACAGAAGTATTTGCAGAGTTTTCTGGTTTTAGTTGCAGGGTCATATTGGCCTCATAGAATGAATTGGGAAGTTCTCCCTTTTTTTCTGTTTTTTGGGGAAGAGTTTGTGAAGAATTGGTATTATTTCTTCTTTAAATATCTGTAGAATTCACCAGTGATGCAATCTGTGCCTGAGGTTTTTCTGTGGATAGTTTTAAAATTATTAATTGTTTTAAAACATAGGTTTTATCAGGACTTCCCTGGCGGCACAGTGGTTAAGAATCCACCTGCCAATGCAGGGGACACAGGTTCGATCCCTGGTCTGGGAAGATCCCACATGCTGCGGAGCAACTAAGCCCATGCACCACAACTACTGAGCCTGCACTCTACAGCCCATGAGTCACAACTACTGAGCCCATGTGCCACAACTACTGAAGCCCACGCGCCTAGAGCCCGTGCTCTGCAACAAGAAAAGCCACCGCAATGAGAAGCCCATGCACCACAACAAAGAGTAGCCCCCGCTCATTGCAATTAGAGAAAGCCCGCACAGCAACAAAGACCCAACGCAGCCAAAAATAAATAAGTAAATTAAAAAAAAAATAGGTTTTATTACTATTCAGGTATGGTGAGGCCATTTGATCAGGAGATGATTGCCGTTGAAAAGATAGTTTGTTACTCATAGTTCTCAAGTTCCCACACATATGGGGGCGATAACAGGGTCAGTCAGGAGGCAAAAGGAACAAGGGGAAAACATTGGCATGAACCCTTTTGTTTTTCCCTTGGCAGCCAGTGCAAGCAGGTTTAGGGTTAGCTATTTTGAATAATTTCAGCAGGTTCTGGGGCCTGGACCTGGGGTGATTAGGGCAGATAACATATGAGAGAAGAAAAGAGAGCAAGTATATATTTACAGAGTTTGTTATATTTTCCTTCTTGTTTACCTTTCCAGGCCTCTTCATTTGATCCTGTGGCTTTGGTGTCGTTTCCTTACTCTAATATAGCTTTTCTCCCACCCACTTTGTGCTCTTATTGTTAAATACACTATGTTTCTATATGCTGAATGCCCATCAGTACAATTACATACATATTGTTTTATACAATTGCTTTTCAAATAGGAGAAGAAATATGCATTTATCCTTTCTTATCATTACTGACATAATTATCTCTCCTGGTGCTCTTTGCTTTTTGTGTGTGGAATCAAATTATTCTCTATGGTCACTTGCTTTCAGCTTGAAGAACTCTCTCTAGTGTTTCTTGTAAGATGAGCCTATATATTTTTTATTAAATCTTTGTTGTTTTTCACTTAATAATGTACCATGCCATTTCCCATTAACTCTTCTTCAAAAACACAGCTTATTACACCTACATGATGTTTCATGGCCAACATATATCTATTATCCTAAGAGGTTATTTTCAACTTTTCATTATTACAAATGATGCTATCATAAACATCTTTGTATATGCATCCTTTAGGAAACATTCTTTTTTAAAGTAGGTAATTAATCTGAGAATACAATTATATCTAAAACCATTCAGACTCCCTTCAGAGGTGTTCTCCCTGCCCATCCCCATCTCCTTCTCAAATGTAATGATTCTTATAGTCTTGGTGTGTGTACATTTTCATGTACTCCCTATGCATTGAGAGAGAGAAGAAAGGAAGGAGGGAAGGAGGGAGGGAGGGAGGGAGAGAGAGAAAAAGAGAGAGAGAGAAAGGGGAAGAGAGAGAAAGAGAGATGCGTTTTGTTTGTTTTGGCACTGGTTTCAGATTAACATCAGTGGGATCATCCTGTGTGTCCTGATTTTCACCTTGTTTACTTTAATTAACAACAGGTCTAGGAGATCTTTCCATATCATAATTTGAACTGATTCTTTTTTTAACTGCTATGTAGAATTCCAGAGCCATTTAACAAACATTTATTGAGTCCCACTGTGTGTCAGAGTCTGGGGATTCAGAGACTATTTTCTCATGAAGTTTTACTGTCACAGTGTGGATGTGCTAAATTTAATATTCCCATTTTGATGAATGTGTAGGTTTTTTCCCAAAGACAGATGCTTAGAAGAGGAATTACTGAGTCAAAATATATGAAAATTTAAAAGTATTTTGACATGTAATATAAAATTACCTTCCAGGAAGGGAGACCAGTTTATATTCCCAAGGGGAATGCTAGCCTGCTAATTTGGTAGATGGAAAATTTCAGTTTAAATTTGCATTTTTTATATTACTACTGAGATTGACTATTTTTCCATATTTATTAGCCAACTGTATTTTCTTTATGGATTGTTAAAAAGTTTTTTTTTTTGCCGAACTTTTAATAAGGTCTATTTTCATGTTTTATTATTTATTTGCATAAATATTTAATATATTATGAATATTTTTCTTTTGTAGTTTTTGTTGCAAATGTTCCTTCCTATTTGTTTTTTGTATCTAATTTTTTAAATGACTCCTTGATGGACAAAAAGATTTTATTTTTTAAATGTTTCATTTTAATGGCGTCAAAGTGTCCATTTTTTCTCTTTTTTTCCCATTGTATTTATACTTACAGAGTCCTTCCATAAATCAAGATAAGGTAGAAAACCATATGTTTATTTAGCTATTGGTTTCATTTTTAACATCAAACTTTTTAATCTACCTGAAAAAAATTACTACTTTAACTTTATTATTTTTTCCCCAAACTGTTCTCATACAAATTACTGAATGACTCCTATGCTCACTGTATCTGATGCCGCAGAACTCTATCTCCATACAGCCACTTAAGACCCTTTTTTTTTTACAGTTTTTACTTTCATCATTGATCCCACTCCTATTTTTATGTACCATAGACACCTACCTTAAAATGTGTTATATAAGTCCTCATATAATATATACATTCTTATAAAATAAGGGTTGCTTGTTGCACGTGCTTAGAATATATATTCAGTGTAAAATCCCACAGATCATTCTGTGTTTTACTGTATGTCTCACTAGAGCTGTGTCTATTTTGTACATCTTTTCAAATAATGCATTGTTGGTTTATTCATGTCCTCTATTTTATTTCTGTCTCTACCTTTATTATTTCTTCCTTACATTTCACCAGGCTTATTTAATTTTTTTTTCCAATTCCACAAATTAAGAGTTCAGATTATTTTCTTTCAATTTCCTGTTTTCTAATAAATGTATCTAAAGCTATAAACTCTCTTTTTGGTACTACTTTAACTGTATTTCATAATTTCTTTCACGTAGCATTTCCAGTGTTTTTAATTCCAAGCATTTTTTTTTCCAAGCATTTTTAATGCTCCTTACAGCTTCTGCTTTAATCCAAGCATGACTTTAGTAGAATATATTTTAGTTTTCAGACACAAAGAATAATTTTTAATATCCTTTTGTTATTGGTTTCTAATTTTGTTAGAATATTATTGGTAAGATGTTAACTGTACTTTGTTAAGATTGCCTTTGTAATTAATTTTTTTTTTTTTTTTTTTTTTTTGCGGTACGCGGGCCTCTCACTGTTGTGGCCTCTCCCGTTGCGGAGCACAGGCTCCGGACGCGCAGGCTGAGCGGCCATGGCTCACGGGCCCAGCCGCTGCGCGGCATGTAGAATCCTCCCGGACTGGGGCACTAACCCGTGTACCCCGCATCGGCAGGCGGACTCGCAAGCACTGCGCCACCAGGGTAGTCCTATGATTAATTTTTGTGGGTGTTCTATGTTGCTTGGAATGAATATGCATTACCTGCTTGTTCCATGTTTGAGTTTATTATTTGTTTTTTCAAATAAACCATACATTTGTGTGTGTGTGTATGAGTGTGTGTATGTGTTTTGTTTTTTTTATTTTTTGTTTTTAGTCTGCTTGACCTAAGAGTTTCTGCCAAGGACATTTGAAATATCCAGCAGCAATTATATCTTCTGTTTCTCCCCATAGTTCTGTCAGCTGTTATTTTATTTAGTGGGGAGATGATCACAGTCATTATATTTTATTGAACTTGGTTCCTTTCTCTAATGCATGATGTCCCTTGTTATCCCTTGTGCTTTTTGGCCTTGAATTCCGTTTTGTCTGACAACAAATATTTCTAAGTAATTTACTTTCCTTAATCTTGTAGCATCCTTCTATATTTATTTCTCTTCTTTTAAGAGTTTCTTCAAAAAGGTCTTGATAGGATAAACCTTCTGAGTCTTTTTTTCTTTTTTATTGCATACACTCACATGGAAAAGATAATTTAGCTGGTTATAAATTTCAACATAAGGCATCTCGGTTTTGTTTTTCCCTAATCCTCTTTGGCAGTCTCTAAGGGCTTTCAAGCTGAAAAAAATTTCCTTAATCTGGTAAATTCTGTCATCCCTTCAAACATTTCCTCCCCTTTGTTTTTTCTCCTTTTGGGATTCCTATTGAAATGGAAGATCTCCTAGCTCAGCAATTTTTTCTTTAGGTGTATTTCTTGAGTTATTAATCTCATTTATTGAGTTATTTTTATAAATCATGTTCCAACTATCACTTTTTTTTGTAGCCAGGTTTTCCACTTGGTTCTTTACTCTATTAGTTCTGATATCATGTTACCACTATTGTCTCTTATTTGTTTGAAGATTTTTATGCTTATTTAGCAATAGTTATTTATCTACTCATTAATTCTGTTTCTTCTCTTTTTGTTGTCTTTCTTTCTTTTATAGCGATGCTCTTCTTTTCAGGTTTCTATTCCACTGGGAGCATCAGCTTCAGTGTATGGCAATATGTACTGGGGAGCTGTTAGGCCTTGGGTTATGGTGGGTCAGGTCCTGGGAGGGCGTGGGGCTCCACCCTCAGGATGGAGAGTGCCCCTCACCCTCCCATCCCTGTCCCATAGTATGGGCTTGAGCAACCTTTGTTGTCTCCTGCCCACCACCCATAGAGCAGGTCACCTGTCCCTTCGGGAACCTCCATTACTTCTGTCCTTCACTCGAGCTTTTTCCAAGAGTTTCTCTCACCTAGGGATGGGCAGAAGAGCAGGAGGGAGTACCTGGTGCCCAGCCAGTCCACCTGTACCTGTTGTTTTCTCCTTCTCACCCAGCCAGCTCCAGGGCCATCTGCCAATGTGTTACCCTGCCAACCTGGCACTACAGGGTGGGTGCCGCTGTTTTTCTGTTTCTCTAGAGGCATCAGGCACACAATCCACCCAGGATATTGTGAGAGAGAAGGAACGCAACTCCTAAATAACCCCTGGCCGGGAGGCCAGGCCTCCTGGATTGTCCTGTCTCCCCGCACTGGCCCTGTCCTCCAGGAGGTTCTCGCAGTGTTCCTGTGGGGTTTGCAGAGCAGCACACATCCCTCATGTTCTGGCCCATGGCTGCTCTGAACTCATCCCCTGCTGCTCACCAGTCCCAGCCCCTTCCTGTTCCTGGAGGCATCAGACACATTCCCTCCCAGGGTCCCTGTGCTGTTGACTTTTGCTCCTCTGCCCAGAGGACTCTTCTACCTGCTGGAATCTGGTGGGAGGAATTCCTTACCTCCTTCAGGTCTCTGCTCAGTGAGGCCTTCTCTGAGCGTGCCCCACGAACACAGGCCTGGTCTTTCCCCATCCTGCCAGGGCCCGACACCCTCCAGATAATACAAAGAGTCATTTTGTTAAGTTGTCCCTTCTGCCAATGCCACTGAGATTTTGATTAGGATGGGGGGCGGGTCTTAGGTATTTTATTGGAATTGCATTAAATATGAATTTGGACAGAATTAGCCATTTTACAATAGTTCAGACTCTTTTATTGAAAGAATGTGCTAAGTATGTTAGTTTCCCAGGCTGCTGTAACAAAGTATCACAATGGGGTGGCTTAAAATAAGAGAAATTTATTCTCTTACAGTTCTGAGGCTAGAAGTCCAAAACCAAGGTGTTGCCAGGGCCATGCTCTCTCTGAAGCCTCTGGAGAAGTGTCCTTTGTTGCCTCTTTCTAGCTTCTTGTGGTCGCCTGTGATTCTTGGAGTTCCTTGGCTTGTAGCTGCATCGTTCCAATCTACGCCTTTATAATCACATGGTCATCTTCCTTTTGTGTGTGTCTGTGTCCAAATTTCCTTCTTCTTATAGAAGGATACCAATCATTGGATTAGGACCCACCTAATCCAGCATGATTTCATTTTAGCAAAGACCCTATTTCCAAATAAGGCTATAGTCACAGGTTTCGGGGAGACATTATAGGGGGGCACTATTCAATACAGTACAGTAAGTCCCTCTCTTTTTGTATCTTTGCGGCTGTTTGGGAAGGGGATAGATACCTAGTTTTTTAAACCATCATGTTTTTGAACTGGTCATTACTATGAAAGGAATGCATTTTGGATAGTGGAAGTAGAAGACCCCACCTGATGCCTACTAAGCTCTCCTGTTAGTAGACATGAGATTCCCATCAGTAGAATCAGAAAGAGGTTGTTAATAAAGACAGGACCATTATTTCTACCCTGCAGAGGACTTGTTCTTCTGTCCTTTTGTGTTAGTAGATAACTACGTATTTTTTGATCAGATAAATTCTTTTTGACTTGGTACACAGAAGTGACTTTCTGGACTGACGTAAATTAATTTTAGTGTGAGTTAATCAGAAGGTTCAGCAGTAGGTGGGGCAGACCCAGGCATATGGAACTGACACCTCAGGTGATGGAAGAGCAACAGTGGGAGGAGGGAAGAGGGATTCTGAGAGAAGCGGTTGTTTCCATCTCAGGTGCTGTAGCCATTCATTCAGCCTCCAGGCAGAGAGAGTAATTGGATGCTGAGAGTAGTGATAAAAACACATGCTTGACTCTGACACTTAGCAGTTGACCTCTGGGTAAGCATCTTATAGTCATTGAGGCTTAGTGTTCTCATCTGGAAAATGGAGCCCTAATACCTCAGAATGTGGTTGTTAGAAGTTTACGAGATAATATAGAGAGAATTCCAAGTACAGTGTCTGGTCCATGACAGGTGTTTAAAAAATATTAGTTCCTTCCCCCAGACACTCCTCAATCTTTTCCCTTTCCATTGAAACGTTAAAAACAATGGGTAAGAGAATGAATGCTGCAATTTTCAGGGAATGTGAATATCTTGATATTACATCTACAATTCTATTTCTCGTTATATCCTAGCCATGTTTCTTTCAGTTATTGCCAAGTCGGGAACACAATTGGCAATTAACTTGGTGCATGGGTATCTGAAATGCAAGGAAAACCAATCAAGGAAAACACGCTTTACTCTTTCATTCTTGTTCTTCTGCATTTTAGCCCAAGCCTTTTACTTTCTCAAACTGTCTCATTTTGTCACGTATCCGGCTCCTAGAGCATAAGCAGGTGGTGGGTAGAGGTAGTCCCCTTTGTATAGAAACATTTATAGCGTCTATTCCCAGAGTTACATGGCACATTTTCACTTTGTTCCTCTTGTCCTTTCACTCCGCTTTCACACTTTTGGAAAACAGCTGCTGTTGTTAGCTCTTCTAGGTACCCTTGTGAACACTGGGAATCGTCCTATTGTCAAAATCTTTGCAGCTGGCTCGTGGCTAGTATTTCGTAAGCCATTCTGAAAATTTTAATAGCCCTTAGTTTTTCATGTCAGTTGTGTTTCCTGTCTTACAGATAATTGTGAGTCATGGTCAAGGCTTGGTTGGCCCAACTCTTTCCTTTTTCACGTGACTTTAAGACGTGCTGGGAATTCAGATTCCTAAGGCTGATAGAAACTAATTCTTTTCTGTTTGGTGTTACAACTTTCCTCAAAGACATTATTATTTATTCCACTTCTACGCATTGATTTGTCCTTGACAGCTGTGTGATTTATCCTTCTGATATGCGTGGCTGTTTTCTAAATTTTCTTCTTTTTTTATTTCTTTGTGAATGATTCTTAAAGAGCTTTGGACTTTTGAGTGGGTACCAGACTTTTCAATTTCACGGACCAATGAGAAAGAAAACAAAAAAGTTGAGGACTGAAATCGTGTTGCCAACATTTTATTTTGCCAAGAGTATATATTTGAAAACTACAACCCACCGCTTTCTACCATTGTCATTTCATAAAAGAACATTTTAACATCAAAGCAAGTAAGGAAGGAATCCTGCAATAAATGACAGTCTTTTAAGTGGAATGCATTTAAAAAAAAACGTGCTACATTGTCCTTTTTCTCTTTTTGCCTGGATCCAGTGAAAGTCTCTACAAAGACATGTGAGAACTGCTACCTTCAGAGCCTGATCTATATCCTCTCACATGCTGGCTTGGAACGTTTTCTGTTACCTTCATTGTGTCAAAGTTTTTCCTACCTGGCATTTTCCCCTCACGCTCCAGCAGTATTCAAAGACCTCTCCCTCTGGCAGAGGCTTCAGTGCCACACTGGAGAGCCTTGATTGTCAATGCTGCGAGGCTAGACGTCAAAGGAGCTGGTGGTAGAGAAAGCCCAGCAGAGGCGGCAGCTGTTAGCTCTGAGGACACAGAGAAGCTGTTTGCTGTCGTTCCAGAGCTATCTCATCATTTGTTGTGCACAAAGGTGGCTTTACAATTCTCAATCCTTGTTCTTCTCCCCCAGGCCAGGAGAACCCAATGTCTTTCATGGTGCCATGACTCAAGATCTTTGCCATTTGTCTTCCTTTCCTTCAGGGCTTTCAATAGTTTTTTTGTGTCATAGACCGTTTCAATGTCAAATACAAAATGCAGGCCTCCATAGAGCAAGGATCCCTACCCTTTTGGCTTTGATTAGATTTTCTTTCTGAATTCCAAATAACAGGCTCTGCAAAATTGGGAAGAAGTGTCAGGTGTGGCTGGAATTTCCTCTCCGCACTCTCCATTTCAGTTCCATCCACCTTTCCTCCTGAGAGCTGGTGACTTTGTGCTGTCATTTGCTCTTCTTCCAGAGGACAAATAATCTGATCAAACCACTCATAGTAAGGAGCTAGAAGCGTAATTTCCCCCCTGCCGGATGTTCTTACACACTGTGAAGCAGAAAGAGAGCTCACCTTTGGAGTCTGAAGGAGTTAATTCCAGCCCTGGCTGTAGTTGTTGCTATGGGACTTGGGCAATTGATATAGTTTCTCTGAGATTCTGTTTCTTCATCAACAAAATGAGAATGATAATCATATCTATCTCACAGGCTTGATGTCAAAATTAAACGCGATTGCGAGTAGTCAAAATACTTTGTAATCTGAAAAGTGTTTTGATTATTTGTTAGTCTTTTCCTTGGGTTGTAAACAGTAGAAACCTACTTGAGCTAGCTTGAGTAAGGATACTGGGTTTGACCAAGTCTCATATAAGGCAAGATTGCGGGCCTGTGGGAAATCAAGAGGTTCTCTTCCTCTTGGAGATCCTTCTAGTGTTCAGTATCTCCTGCTCTCCTTCATAGACGCCCAGTTAAGTTGAATTTCCTAGCCCTCCTTACTTCTAGGTGGAGCTATGTGACTGTGGGAAGAAGTGATATAGGCCTCTTCTAGGCCTGGTTACAAAATGTCCCATGTGATTTTCTATGTTCCCTCCCTTCTATATTGGGATGGGGTAGAATGATGCCCAGCGGATCTTGAAACCACAAGACTGTGGAGACATGAGATGAGATGAGAACATCCTGGGTCCCTGAGTCACCGCTTGGAGAGAGCTGCACGGGAGAGCCACCCAACCAAAAACATTAGTGTTGGACTTTGTGTGAACAAGAAATAAACTGGTATTGTGCGCAGTCACTGAGATTTGGGATGGTTTCTTACAGTAGTTAGTCTACCCTAATACACCGTATCTTGAGTCTGCTTCCCCCTATCCCCCGGCATCATTTATTTCCCTTGCTGCACACCAGCCTTCTCTGCCTTCTTATTCATCACAGTGGAAAATGGCCACCAGCAAAAGCAACCAAGTTGACCCCTCTTCTGTTCAAGAGAAAGGCTTGATCGCAACTAAGACACATTTCATATTTCAAATTCCTTTGAGAGAACTGAGTTAAGTCCAGCTGGTTTTGGATGCTATCTGTGAGGTTAAGGAAGAGGGGCAGTTTCCAGAAAGGCAGTGCTGGGGAGCCAGCTCCAAACATACTTACCACAGTGCTCTATACCTGTGATAACATTTTAAAAAAGGAACATGGGAGGAGTGGAGACATACTTTTCTTCTTACATACCCCCCAAAATAATGAGTCTCTAAGGAAGGCTTGGCTTTTCAGTCATCAGGTAATGGTTTACTTCTTGGGGCAGGATAGCCTTTCCCGATTGCCCTCAAACAATATTGGTTTAATGTAACAATATTGCCCATCCAG
Organism: Stenella coeruleoalba; assembly: GCF_951394435.1. NCBI lineage: Eukaryota > Metazoa > Chordata > Mammalia > Artiodactyla > Delphinidae > Stenella > Stenella coeruleoalba. Next base: position 26,909,455 of record NC_137157.1, on the reverse strand, counting down.
TGTCATGAGGCACTGGGTTAGGGGCTGCATGTTCTGCACCACACCAGGCACGATGGCCATGCTAATATCTGCAGGAGGTAAGGGGCAGGAATCATTGTCGGGTACATTGGTACTTCAAGTGGGATGCAGCAAAGCCCATAAAGTGACCTTGGGATGGTGTCGTCTGAGATGGCAGACAAGAATAGGAGTTTGATTCCTTCCAAAGCACGGAATGAATATCACAAAACAAAAAAGTAGCTCACAGAAACGTCTGCTTTTCTGTGTAAACAATTCGCCATATCAACGTCACCTCCCACCACCTAAAAGGCGGAAGTCAAGTTTCTGAGGTGGCGCACAAGGCCCTTGGTGAGTGGCTCTTTCCAGCCTGACCTCCCAGTGGGTCCTCACACACTCCGTCCACTAGCCTCTAACCAGACTGAACCAGGAGCATTTCCCTGAGAGGATCATGTGCTCTAAAGCCTCAGTTTTCAGTGTATGCTTTCCCCTCTGCCTGAACTATCCCTTTACCCTTACCTACAAAGAATCCTGCCTGATGTCAGGACTCAGCTCCAGCACACCTTCCAGGACTAGCAACCCATAGTTAGTGTTAAGCCATCTCTCTTTCCTGCTCCATTGTAATAGCTAAATATGCCTTGTTTTTTTAAACGACATTTTTTCTAAGTGCAAAATCAAAAAAGGTTAATGCTACCAACTTTGAAAAGTTCAAATAAGTCCAAAAAACAAAATAAAAATCTCCCATCATCCCACCCTTCAGGGGGAATATATGTGCAGTACACACACACACACACAGAGCACACAACACATGTACATATACATATAATTTCCAAAAATATTTTGCTTTTGTACTTGCTTTTCCCTCTTAACAAATGTATCATGAAATTCCTATTTATCTACAAAACAATTTTTAATGAATATGTAATAACTTGTGGATATCCCGTAATTTATTTGAGCAAACTTATTGTTGGATGTTTTTGATTGTTTCTAATTTTTCATTGTAGTAAATAATTCTGGGATGAATAACCTTGGATGTAAATCTTTGCATATCTCTCTGGTTATTTCTTTAGGATAAAAACCTAGAAAGAGAGTTACTGGGTCAAAGGGTATGCAAAAAAGATCCAAAGGCAAGAAAGCAAAGAAAGTTACTGTCTTGGGTCCCTTTCTCAGAAAGAGGAAAACTTTCCGAGGAACCCTCCTCCCCAGAAGATTACTCTTTTGTCTCAGGGACAGAATTGCATCATGTGTATATGCAGAAACCAGGTACTGGCAAGGGAAGGGAGACTACCTTTGGCTTAGACCACCCAGATGTATCCTATCACACCCAATATCTCAAAAAAATGGCCTTTTGTTATTAAGGAAGAGTTGAGAGTAGCTGTTTTATTTCACATATTGTACAAATATTCCTATCCTTTCAAAAGTGACTGTGTTTTACTTTCTGAACCCTTCAGAGCCCAAGGCTGTGTCTGCCATATAGTCAACCCCAAATAAAGGCTTGTCAGATGAATGAAGCCTACATATACATGTACCTATATACATGTATATAGTTTTGTGTGTGTTTTGTAGTAATAAGTAAGAACAGGCGGGAGAGTGGTTCACCATACAATTGAACTCTAGAGACTGGATAGTTGTGGCATATAGACTCAAGGCAGCCTGGAAACAGAATAAGAGATTTTCCCAGGACATATCAGGCAATTACATATCCAAAACTCAGCCTACTTTTCTATTAGTTCAATGTATTTTCCATTGGTCAGCTTTTGAATCAGTTTTACAATGACCATTACGATTCCATCCTTATTTAAGCCAAAAGAGCTTTGATGGGCTATGGAGAAAAATATCCATCATCTGGAGAAATAAAGCAACCCAGATATTAATTATAGAATTGTTCACCTTGACAGAGATCCTTATGTGAATGAGTCCTTGTATAATTATTATTAGAATGAATTTGCTGTGAGAAGAAGCCGTCATGGTCTCTTAAGGCTAGAGTTACAGAACTCCGGGGAGCAATAAAAAGAAATATCAGTCTATTTGTTGAAGAATTAATATGGTAAGTCATCAGTTTGAATCCTGAGGTTTATAGCAACTGAATAAGTGTTTGTGTGTAGGGGGCACTGCTGTAAGCTTCTTTTGACAATGGAAGGCTTGGAAGTTTGTCTTACAAACCCAGGACCTTGCGTGAGAAAAGTGCAAGTTTTTAAATTTCTTGATTAAAAATAAAAAATGAATTTTTTTTTTGGATTAGGGACAGAAGTTAAGAACAGCCTTCTAATGGAGCCTTAAATAAATGAACCAGGCTTCCTTTTTTATGTGGTTAATGATGTACATCAGCACAGTCATATATTAGCATCATCCTCCAAGATGATGAATAATTATGCACCCTTTGGTCCATCAATAACTGACTACCTCTGCGTCTCTATTCCTGCCCTACAGATAAGTTCATCTGTACCATTTTCTAGATTCCACATATATGCCTTAATATAAGATATTTGTTTTTCTCTTTCTGACTTCTCTCTGCATGACAGACTCTAGGTCCATCCACATCTCTACAAATGAGACTTGTGGACACAGGCAGGGAAGGGGAGGGTGGGATGAACTGGGAGATTAGCAATGACATATATACACTACCATGTGTAAAATAGATAGCTAGTGGGAACCTGCTACATAGCACAGGGAGCTCAGCTCAGCTCTCTGTGATAACCTAGATGGGTGGGATTGGGTAGGTGGGAGGGAGGTCCAAGAGGGAGGGGATACATGTATACATATAGCTGATTCACTTCATTGTACAGCAGAAACGAACACAATATTGTAAAGAAATTATACTCCAATAAAAAAAATAACCGACTACCTAGTTAACGTTAACATAACCAACCTTCCTGTGAAAACAGTTATTTAGATGTGTAATTATTGATAATGCAATTGAATTTATTTTTACAATAATTTATCTAAATCTAACAGTTTTTATGGTCTGCTTTTTAAAAAAATAAACCATAGGGAATGAATGCATCAAATCGCTCTTTCTTAGCTTTACTGGGATTTTTCAATAATTAAACATTGAAATGACTTTTGTTTGAAGGAGATGTGGACTGTTCAAGGCTGTGTAATTGATTATGAAATTCAATAATTGACTGCAAAATTCTATAATCCTCCATCATCTAGACATGAGAGCAATCAATGACAAGCTGATGAGAATTAACGAGTGAATTACAAAGTGTTAAGTGTTAAAATTCATTGGCACTCAGGTGTGTGAAGAGATTACAGAAATGCACTGGTAAGAAAAGAGCCATATGATTCTGCCACCATTGTCCTCTCCTTGCCTCACCCAGACAGAGTCTCTGAGCGTGGGTAGTCATCCCCAGAGCCCAAGCCTTGCCTGCTCACTTTTTTTTTTTTTTTTTTTTGTGGTACGCGGGCCTCTCACTGTTGTGGCGTCTCCCGTTGCGGAGCACAGGCTCCGGACGCGCAGGCTCGGCGGCCATGGCTCACGGGCCCAGCCGCTCCGCGGCACGTGGGATCTTCCCGGACCGGGGCGCGAACCTGTGTCGCCTGCATCGGCAGGCGGACTCTCAACCACTGCGCCACCAGGGAAGCCCTGCCTGCTCACTTTGATATAATGTTCAGAGGTGGAGGGTTAAGTTTGGACTGATGTTATGGACTGAATGTTTGTGTGTCCCTCCTCCTCCACCCCGTACTCCCAAATTCATATGATGAAGCCCTAACCTTCAATGTCATGGTATTTGGAGAAGGGGTCTTTGGGTTAGGTTAGATCATGAAGGTGGGTCCTCATGATGGGATTAGTGCCCTTACAAGAAGAGAAAGAGACAGCAGAGTGCTCTGTTATGTGAGGACACAATGAAAAGGTGGCCAGAAAGAGAGCTCTCACTGGGAATCGAATTGGCCAGCACCTTAATCTTGGACTTCTCAGCCTCCAGAACTGTGAGAAATAAATGTCATAGGTTTAAGGCACACAGTCTATGGTATTTTGTTATGGCAGCCTGGGATAAGACAGACTGAGATCTAGGCTTCTGAGGATTTGATGAACAAACTGGACTTCTCAGGTGTATTGTCCCATGACTATACCTTTCTTTGTATTAATATCTTTCCTCATTTTTATTAGCAACCTTATCACACTTCATCAGCACTTATAGAATATGCAATTTGGCTTCATTACTTTATTGCCTAAGTATTTATTAAACATATACTAATGTAGCCACTCTGGCCTTCAGCTTTGAATAAGATATGAAGGTGACTAAGCATCAGTCATTGCAATTGATAATTTACACCTCAGTTTACACCTGAGTCGTAAAAAAATAACTGACAATAGAGGACTGTGAACTAGGTGCTATGGGAACCCAGGGAGTGCGACTTCCAGTGCATTCCAGGAAGGCTTTCAAGAGGGGTGACTTTTGAATTTTACTAAATAACAAAAATGCGTATGAAAATTAATATTAACACTCTAAATTATGAAACATATTAAACATACAGGAGACACAGAAAATACTATAACTGACATCCGTATATCCACTATTCAAATGCAATACAAGTAAGCTTTGTTTTAGATAGCTCCCCCTTACTCTTTATTTTTAATTTTTAGAAATAAAATGCAATAGTTACAGGTTAAGTTCCATCCTTCATCCCTTTATTTTTTCCTCATCCAGAAGTAATATCTATCCTGAAATTGATGAGTGTCATCATATATATTTTGCAATGCTTACGACATAGGTGAGTGTGTATACATAGAATTGTTATATGTATGTTTTAAATGCACTTCATAGTGTTCTAAAATTTGCAATCTTGTTGTTAGCAATGTTTTTGAGATTTAGTCACATGTAGATAGGCTATTCCTCTACTTTTTCTGGGGGTGCTGTGAATCACTAATGAAATAAACTTTCTTATCAATGTCTCACGTGCATTTGAAAGAGTATTCTCTAGTTTAGATGCCTGCAAATGGAGCTTTTAAAACCCATTTTAAAGAAATTCTCAGACTACATTTTAATCATTTCAAGAAAGTGTTGTTCTAACCCATGGAACTGCTTCATCACTTGAACACAAACTGCAGTATGAATCTTGCTGGTAACGAAACAACACAATCATTATTTATTCAGGCTTCCTATATGCCAGGCACGGTTATATGTGGTATATATGAATTACTTCTTTCATATATAACTTCACTTGCTCTTTTTTAAATTTCAACTTTATTTGTATAACAAAAAGCTTTCATTTTAATGAAGTCCAACTTATTTTCTTTTCATGGATCATGCTTTTTTAAAATTATCACTGTAGGGGCTTCCCTGGTGGTGCAGTGGTTGAGAGTCCGCCTGCCGATGCAGGGGACACGGCTTCGTGCCCCGGTCCGGGAAGATCCCACATGCCGCGGAGCAGCTGGGCCCGTGAGCCATGGCCGCTGAGCCTGCGCGTCCGGAGCCTGTGCTCCGCAACGGGAGAGGCCACAACAGTGAGAGGCCCGCGTACCGCAAAAACAAAATAAAAATAAGTTATCACTGTAGCATAAAATTTCCTACCTTAAGCATTTTAAAGCATTGGTCCCCAACCTCTCTGGCACCAGGGACTGGTTTTGTGGAAGACGATTTTTCCATGGATTGGGGGTAGGGGGTGGGAGGGTTGGGGGTGGAGGATGGTTCAGGCGGTAATGTTAGTGATGGGGAGCGATGGGGAGCGGCAGATGAAGCTTCGCTCGCTCGACCGCCTCTCACCTCCTGCTGTGCCATCCTGTTCCTAACAGGCTGTGGACTGGTACTGGTCTGCGGCCTGAGGGTTGGGGACTCCTGTTTTAAAGTATACAGTACAGTAGTGTTAATTATAAGCACATTGTTGTGCAACAGATCTCTAGAAAGTTTTCATCTTGCAAGACTAAAACTCTGTACCCATTGAACCAATAGCTCCCCATTTCTCCTTCCCCAGCAGCCCTTCGTAACGACAGTCAACTTTCTGTTTCTATGCATTTGACTACTTTCTTACATCAGGTAAGTACAGTATTCTGTTCTGTGGTTGGCTTATATCACTTAGCATAATGTCTTCAAAGTTTACCTATGTTGTAGTGTGTGACAGGATTTCCATCTTTTTTAAGGCTGAATAATATGGTATTGTATGCAGATATCACATTTTGTTAATCCATCCGTCTGCCATCGACATTTGGGTTGCTTCCACCTCTTGGCTATTTCGAATAATGCTGCAATGAACATGGATGTGGACATATCTCTTTGAGATCCTGTTTTCACTTCTTTTGGATGTATACCCAGAAGTGGCACTGCTGGTCATATGGTAGTTCTATTTTTAATTTTTTGAGGAACCTCCATGCTGTTTTCCGTAGCGGCTGAACTATTTTACATTCCCACCAACAGTGCACAATGATTCCAATTTCTCCACATTCTCACCAGGACTTGTATTTTCTGTGTTTTGGAGAGTTGCCATCCCTTGAATGTGAGGTGGTATCTCATTGTGGTTTTGATTTGCATTTTTCTCATGGTTAGTGATCTTGAGCATCTTTTCATATGCTTGTTGAACATTTGTACATCTTCTATGGAGAAATGTCTGTTCAAGTCCTTTGCCAATTTTTTCTTTTTATTCTGATTTTAATTTTTTAAAAATAATTTTTATACAGTTTTAAAGATTATACTCCATTAACACTTATTAATATTTGCTATATACCCCTGTTGTACAATACATCCTTGTAGCCTATCTTACACCCAGTAGTTTGTACCCCCGCCCTTATATGGACCCCCTCCCCTCCCCACTGGTAAACACTAGTTTGTTCTCTATATCTGTGAGTCTGCTTCTTTTTTTGTTATATTGACTAGTTTGTTGTATTTTTTAGATTCTATATATGTGATATCATACACTGTTTGTCTTCTCTATCTGATTTATTTCACTTAGCATAATGCCCTCCAAGTCCATCCATGTTGCTGCAAATGGCAAAATGTCATTCTTTATGGCTGAGTAGTATTCCACTGTGCGTGTGTGTGTGTGTGTGTGTGTGTGTGTGTGTACATATACACATATATGTATGTGTATATATTGTATTCCATTGTATATATATATATATATATATCTCACATCTTCTTCATCCATTCATCTGTTGATGGACACTTCCATATCTTACCAATTGTAAATCATGCTGCTATGAACATTGGGTTGCATGTATCTTTTTGAATTGGACATTTGTATATCTTCTTTGGAGATTCGTCTGTTCAAGTGCTTTGCCCATTTAAAAAAAAAACTGGGCTATTTGTTTATTTTGTTACTGACTTTCAGGGGTTCTTTGTATATTCTGGATATTAACCGTCTATCAGATATATTGTGTGCAGGTATTTTCTCCCATTCCGTAGGTTGCCTTTCACTCTGTTGATTGTTTCTCGTGCTGCGTAGAGGTCTTTAAATCTGAGGTAGTCTCATTTGTCCATTTTTGCTTTTGTTGCTTGTGCTTTTGGTGTCATATGAGGCAGATCTTGAGATGATTATAACACAGTGACTAGAATTAAAATCAAGCTTTCCAGAAGTTAGCGCTCACAGAAAACAATGTTGGGGAGATGGGATCTGTGCTCCAATTTGAGATGGCAGTTTTATTTCCTTACTGGGGTCTCCCTTTTCTTCCATCCTTACCTTCAGGACCTGCTACCACCTGTTAATCAAGACTTTCATGGCTTGAGGTTCCATTAAATTGGGTCTTGAGGACAGAAATTTAGTTTAGGGACGAGTTAAGAAACCTGCCTGAACCATGATGAGCCACCTGCAGAGCTGGACTTGAACTTAATCTGGCTACATTGCCCCTGCTCTAAACTACCTCATGCACCACCCTTCAGTCACTGAAGACCCAAGTAAAAAGAGGGGCCTTGGGATGCTTATCATGGCTAACAGTTATTGAAGGCTTCCTACATATCAGGCACAGCTCCTTAAATCCTCACAACAACCCTATTCAATTATTAGCCCATTTTACAGATGAAGAAACTGAGGCACCAAGGAATTAAGTTACTTGCCCAAAGCCACATGGTTTTTAAGTGGTGAGGAGGGATTTCAATCTAGGCAGTCTCCAGAGTCTGGTCTCTCAACCATTATCTTCCCCTGGGTGAAGCCAGGTACCTCACCCACATTTCTGAAATGATTCGGAAGCCTTATTTGTCTGGGAGTGAGGGCCACCTGGGTTAAGAGCCACCTCCACAAAGTTATCAGTCAATCCTGGGCTCCTGGGAACACAGAGAACAGGCTGTGTTGAGATTTGAGCTCCAGACAGTCCCTGGCTTTGCTGCAGGAACTGTCCAGGCAACAACCCAGTTGCTTGATGACAATTTCTCTCAGGCATATCATATGTTCAAGCCAGAAAGTAGGGCTGGCTACATGATTTACAGGGCTCAGGGCAAAATCAAAATGCAGGTCCCTTTGTTCAAAAAGCCAGAAAAGAAGTGCCAGTACATTTGTTAAAATATGAAGCCTTTTCCTCTTTCACAATCTCTCTCAACATGTCATGATATTTTTGGTGTGCTATTTAATGTCTTTCTAAGTAAAGAAAATTTTAAATTATTAGCATAAATCTTACTATTCATCTTTACATCATGCAATGCCAGTTTTAAATGCAAATATCGGAGCATTTAATTCATGTGTGGAATCACAGAAATCACACAACTTATATTTCGTATCTCCTACATGCATATGTGTTTTGTTCTTATCATAACCGTGGAAATGCTGCACAAAACTAAACTAACTCAATTGTTTTAATTTCACTTCTTAATATGCACACTTTCTATCAACACTCTATGGAAGCTGGCAGCTTTCGTAATATTATATTTGCTTTGAGTCTCACTAAATTTCCACACATCATGGGTCTGAAATTTTGTGTGAATGGGACAGCAAGGAACTATGAGCATGCATACTGTGCATGTCTTATCTGTTCATATGCACACTCTATTGTCCCATTAGATTTCACTTATAAAACACAAGTTCAAAGGTGAAATATTATGAATTTCAAGACAGTGACATTAGAGCATTAAACTAAGCGTGGGGTCCTTCTGATCAGAGCATGAGGTGGTGTGTGACTATACACGTCTCATGCTCAGGAAGACCACCTTGCTAGAAGGGACTTCAGGCCTTCACTGAAGCTCACCCATTTGCTTCAGTGGGAATACATAGGCCGGAGCAAGGTTACTTCCGGCACCTCCTACATCAACCAGAATTAGGTCCATCTTGAGCCTCTAATGGAAACGCATGACATTCCTAATTATCCAACTCTAAAATTCAGAGCTGGAAAGGGCAGCTCTTAGCTCTTTGTCTCTCTTTTTTTAATGAAGCCTGTGTTTTTAAATACAGGAAAACAGAATACTGTAACGAACTTCAATTAATTTCAGAACAAATCATTGTTAATATTTTGTTTTTTCGAAGCCTTTTTTTAAAATTTTTTTATTTAAAGAACTGGGACATTTTAGGTAAGAATGAGGTACTCTTTATCCTCCACCCCCAATCAAATTCCACACTCTCTTTAGAGGCAGCCGTTACTGTGAATTTGGTGTATATCCTTCCAAGCCATTTAAAAATATTTTTACTTATATATAGTAACCATAAACAAGACAGATTTTTCTGTATACGTGTTTGGTTATTTCCTTAAGATTTATACAGTGGTATCTTATAATACATATTATTCTGCAACTTGCTTTTATCCTCATGCAACGTTGTATTTTTGAGATCTATCTTAATATATAGTACTAGTTTACTCCTATTAAATGCTATAGTGCATTTTATGAAAGTGCCGCGTTTTAGTTATTTACTACCCTGGTGGATGGTATAGTTGTTTCCAGAAGTTCACCGTTGTAAACAATTCTGCAACGAACATGTTTTTTGCACATGTGAGAGAGTTTCTCTAGGATGGGATGTGCCGTGTGCCAAAGTGCTGTCCAGAGAGGTTGTACTAACGTACTCTCACATTGGCAGTGTATGAGAGTTTGCACTTCACCGCACCCTGGACAGTGCTGAAGAGTGTTAGAGTTTTTTCATTCTTTTTTTTTTTTTTTTTTGCTGTACGCGGGCCTCTCACTGTCGTGGCCTCTCCCGCTGCGGAGCACAGGCTCCGGACGCGCAGGCTCAGCGGCCATGGCTCACGGGCCCAGCCTCTCCGCGGCATGTGGGATCTTCCCGGACCGGGGCACGAAGCCGTGTCCCCTGCATCGGCAGGCGGACTCTCAACCACTGCGCCACCAGGGAAGCCCCAGAGTTTTTTCATTCTTTTCCCCACATTTTATGGACTCTAAAAACCTCAGGACTTGGGCAGAAACAGTTCTAGAGCCTAGGACTCCTCATTCCCAACACAGGGCTTAGGAATCAGTTTAAATATTCACCGTTTATGCTCTTTTTCCTCTACTTTGAACAACACTTTCAGAGACATTTTAAGTTAATTGACAAAGTTCTGGGCCTGGAGTTTGGCTTTTGCCCTGACACTCCCCCTCACCCCAAGTCTGGTGGTGAGGGGATGCAGCCAGTCTATCCTCCATTTCAAAAGCCTCCTGAAAACACGACTGCTTGTCCTGCTGTGTTTTTCTGAGTGTGTGTGGTGAATGGGGGAGAAGTGTCAGGGGAGAAATTATATACTGTTATTTGAAGAGTCTGGGGCACTTTAAGACAGGGCTGGAGATAAAATTCAAGGAACAGTTGAATTTTAAAAGTTTCATCAGAATAGGCTCAGGCGTTATTAATGCAATTGAGGAGAAAGGTTGTTTGGATAGAGGTGCTGAACAATTCAAATCTGGAAGGTTGATGTGACTTTGCTAGTATGAAAACAGCCTGTGTTTTTACATATCAACATAATTACTTCTATACAAATCATGTATCACGCTATAGAACTCATTGTTCAAAGACAATATACATGAAAAGAAATCCTCCTTCCTTTACCCTGTTCAGGGGACTTTCTGTTGGCTGAAAGGGCGGAAAGGATACGTATTCATCCACAAAGTTTTATAGACATGAATTAAAGCTTAAGTCTTCTCCCAGAGGAACACTGGCCTGGAATTAAGCCCTGCATTTATGAATAATGCAGAGAGACACCAGGGAAAAGGGCAGCATGATGGGTGGGTCTCTGTGTAGCCACACTCCACGAAGCTCTCCTTTACTTAACCCAGACCTGGGTTTGTTTACTCACGAGCTAATTGACCTTTAAGCCTTAGTGTTCTCATCTGAAAATGAGGATAATAATAATTCTGACTTCACAGGACTGTTGTGACAATTAAAAGAGATAATGCATTTGAAGTGCCAAGCATATAGGAAGCACCTGATAAATGCCAGCTCTCCTTATTATTAGTTTCTACCCTCTCTGAATTCTTAAAAGGCTTTTGGTGGAGTGCCTCATCATTTAGTTTGCTACAGTTTCTTCTAAGTTAATCGTACCTCTCTTATGCATCATTGATCTTATGAAGGAGATAACTGTGTTAATATCTAAACCTGCACCTTTACAATGTACAAAATGTGTCTAAAGATATTCTTTTACATGTCTTTTGAATCTCCCACTTGCCCAGCCCACAGCTGAACACAGATGAGGCACTCTACAATATGTACTGATGGATTGATGGTTCTTTGTCGGAGAGATAACCCCTCTAGAAGTTACTGCAATGATTGTGAATCAAAGAGCTTCACTTTTTTTTTTCAAAGAGCTGCACTTTGAAGAAAGCACAGTGCATTTTAAAACATACTAAAAGAAAGCTTCTCATCTTGACAATTTTTGTCTGCTAGATTAAATACAAAATGATTTTTAATCCTTTTTTTTTTATGGGAGCACTCTGGTGAGGTTAAAAAGTACCTGTGGCACACTGTCCCTTTTTGAAGAGGAAAACACAATACTGTAAAGGTTCGTGGAGCACATTGCTAAGCAACAGAACCAGGTCTGGACTGCACAGGAGTAAAAATTCTTTGTTCAGTATGATGAAGAATTATGAAATGGAAAATCCTTAATAGAATCTTACCTGCAACAATAACACTCATTATTTTTCAAAGCACTAATCAGCAGTTGATAACTAATTTTCATGGGAGTCTCCAAAAATAACTCACAGTTCTGTTCTCTGAGTAAAAGAGTTCAGCAAGAAGGTTTTGAATATTCATTTGTATGGAAGACATGGATCTGCCATCTGGATTTCAACTCACCATTCCCTGTGTTCTAGGATTAATCCAGGATTATAAAAATGCATCTCAAGTAATTTCAATACTGCTTAATCTTGATGGAAATGTGTTTATCACATAATTTAAAACAGTGGCCTCCAGACAGCATCACCTGGGAACATGTTAGAAATGCAAAATCTTGAGCCCCATCCATCCCGGGTCTACTGGATCAGAGAATCTGGGATCAGGACCCAGCGCTCTGCTTTCCTCCTGGTGATTCTCATGTTGTATAAAGTTTGAGAACTTAGAGAATCAGGATAACTGTGTGAAACACATAAAAGTAGACAGTGAAGAGATAAATTCAGTTTGGCACTAGTGGATCATCTTGAACCACTGATGAACTGTTGGACCATTTTGAACTGGGAATAAAATTATAGTTGTAATTCAGAAAGTAACTGCAGAGGAAAAAAGCACATGTAAGGGAGGAGAGTCTTCAAGGTAGCTTTCAATTACTTCCTGCTGAAATTGGAGCCAACTATAAATGCCTTCCACCAGTTGCATCTGTGACAATCAATGTTTGAAGAGTTTATTTACCAAGAATATATAATAATTTTTCTCTTATTTTTCCCCAGAGACATGAAGGAGAAATGATGTCCATTGCTTATTACATGAGAGATTGGTAACCTGAAATGTTTTAAATAAAGTATAAAGTCTAGAAAAAATATGTGCACATCAATATCATAAACTTGGCATAATCCTGAAAGTTTGAAGTCGTGAGTATTAACTTAGGAAAAATGACTGAAAGGGTTATTGCTCAGTTACATATTGAGAACTAAATTCGGTAAATGATGTAATTTCATTCTACCAGCTACTAGCCCTGCAGCCACAAGTCACTTTACCTCTCTGTGCCTCCTTTTATACTTGTGTGAAATAAGAGGTCATTTCTTAGTTCCTTTCCATTTCCAGAATTTTGTGATTGTATAAATAATGGACACTCTGTGAAATACCTCACATTTTTTTTCAAAGAGAGATATGCACTAGCTCACTTGACCTTTACGAGAACCAGGTCCTTCTGTACAGTAAAAGAAATGTTTAACTTTGTAGACCTGAATATTAGAAAGCATGTAACAATCATTATAAGTTCTGCAGAAGGTTCAGACATTTAATAATTAACTAACTTGGAAAATGCTGTTTTGGATAGCGTCTTGCTGTGCTTGCAGGATGTGTATCCTAGGAAGAATGTTCTTGTGTAGCCAAGACTTGATCTCCATGTGCTCGCCAAGTGAACACTATCTCTGTTACCTTCCAGGAGAGGGATATGAGCTCTAAGTTGAGGCTAAGCTGCCCTGACCTTACTCTCCTGGGTGAATGTTCCCAGGGAACCTGGCCCATCTGAAGGGAGCATAGTATCAGTAGGCAACCTAACCTTGGTTGGGACTTAGGTCTCTGGGATAAGACTGATTTGTATTTGAATTCTGGCTCTGCCACTTGGCTAGTTGTACCTACTTCATAAGGCTGTGCAAGGATTGAACAAAACTAGATGAGATGGTGTGTGTAAAGAATGTCCATAGTTCCTGGCGTATGTAAATGTTCAATAATTATTAGCTTTAAAAGTTAAGGTTAAAACTGTTGAGGGAAACTGGAAAATTTAAATTGGGTCTCAATGAATATATTACTTTACTTAAAAACCTGTGTTGTTTTGCATTCTGCTTATTTTTCATGTTCAAATGCATTTTAGGCTTATTAGCTAATTGATTCATTGACTTCTTATTTAAAGAACTATTTATTGAGCACCTATATGTGTCACATTCTCTTGTAGACAGTGGAAGTATGACAGCAAACAAGAGAGCAAAAATCTCTTTTTTAATGGGGAGAGATGAAAATACTCCCCTTCCCAATAAACAAACAAATAAATAAAAAATTAACTGGTAGTGATAAATGCTAAGAAAAAAAATAAAACAAGGTGATGTGCTTGAGTCTGGGAGCAATTTTAGATCAGGTGTTCAGAGAAGGCTTCTCTAAGAAGGTGATATTTAAGATGTCACCTGAATAACAAGATAGAGCAAAGTTCTGGAGTCTGAGCAAGACATGGTAGTGATTTATATGAGGGTAGTGGTGGTTAGAATGGAGAGATGTGATTGGATTAGGAGATGTTACAGTGATAGAATCAGTAGGACTTAATAATGGATTGGATGGGAGGCGTGAGGGAATGAGAGGAATCAAGGATGTCTTTGAATCAAGGATGTCTTTGAATAAAGGTTGTCTCCAGTCTTTGGCTTGATGGGATGGTGGTACCATTTACAGAAGTGGAGCAGGTTGGGGAGAGGTGGGTTGAGGGTAAGAAGAGTCCGGAGCCTAGATTTGGGAAGATTAAATTTGAGTTGCCTATTGAACTCCAAGTGGAGATGTCAAGTAGACAACTGGATACATGAGGACAGGACTAAACATTTGGGAGATTTTTTTTGCCTTTGCATAATATTTAATGGAGTGGGTTGGTTGAGAATACTTAGGGAAAAGAGTACTGTTAGGAAAGAGGAGAAATTCTAGGAGCATTCTTAAAATTTCAGATACTTACGACTCATAACAAAATCTTATAGTAATAACATATAGCCCTTGTAAAGTTTGCTACATAAAAATGTACTGAGAGGAATTTTTGACTTTCTTACGTTCTTTAGTATACATAAGTGGGGACCAAAAAGAAGTCTGGTTGTGATACATTGGTCTTATATACATTCATTTGATCCATATTTTTGAGTGCCTACTGCAAGGTACCATATTATGTACTAGTGTAAAATGAAACCAATAGAACAGTCATATTGTTAGTCAAACATATTTACTGAGCATATGCTGTGTACATACTACTAGATGATTTGAGAAGAAACCACAAAAATGGAAAATCAATTCTCTGTCCCTAAGAGAAGACAGTCTGAAACTGCCACTCAAAAGGAGAACAGCGGGCTTCCCTGGTGGCACAGTGGTTGAGAATCTGCCTGCCAATGCAGGGGACACGGGTTCGAGCCCTGGTCTGGGAAGATCCCACATGCCGCGGAGCAACTAGGCCTGTGAACCACAATTGCTGAGCCTGCGTGTCTGGAGCCTGTGCTCCGCAACAAGAGAGGCCGCGATAGTGAGAGGCCTGTGCACCGCGATGAAGAGTGGCCCCCACTTGCTGCAACCAGAGAAAGCCCTCGCACAGAAATGAAGACCCAACACAGCCATAAATAAATAAATAAACTTTAAGAAAAGGAGAACAAACCACTCAAAAGTCATAAGGAGAGGGTGTTTCCTTTTCCTTTTGCGTATCTGATGCTCTTAGGCCATTAGGAGAAATCTATGTAGGCCAAATGAACTTGGTGAAGTAGGCCACAGTTCATAATCCATTTTGTCTTTTCCCCTCGCTTCTACTTCTGGTCAATGGAGAGCTTCCCTGGGTGGAGAGAAACTTATTTTAGCCCATGTCATACTTCTAGTTGACTGGTCCTCCAAGCATCCCAGCATTCATATTCTCATTATCTGGGGAGAAGAGACATAAAGAATCCATCAGCACTTGTAATGGCTAATTTCTTTGCCCTATTAACTCAAACACAGTTTCCCTGAAGAACAGTCCTAATTTGTTCAAAATTCTATACTTCCTGTATAGCTAGTGGATGGAGTGGATGGATTGGATGCATGCCCACTTATCAGTGCAGATGGGAAGGAAGGGAAGCACCCTCTTCTGGGCTAATGGTTGTATTTGCTTTATTAAGACCCAGCCTAACCTTTTGGAGGCTTGTTACCAGAAAGAACAGTCTAGCATCAATTATGCTGAAACAAAAATCATTATATTTAGTAGTCATTGTCTAATTTCTAAGTGGACTTTATTAAATAAATCCAGATAAAAGCTTAGTTCATTCAACTACATGGTGCATTTGCTGATAAATCATCCAGGCAGACTCATGATGATGTAGTTCTTCTTGGAAAGAAATTCTCAGTACAGTAAAGTCCATGTGAAGTTTTTTTTTGTCGTCAGTGTGGCCAACTGGTAATAGAAATACTTAGGGTTTTTTTTGGTGGGAGGCAAAATAATTTCTTTGTGTTTTATGATGTCAAATTCTGTGGTCTCAGCCAAATACTTGGCCATACGCTTAAACAGGTTCAAACATTTTGTTGTTCATTGAGAAACATTTTGACCCTTTTCCCTGATACCAGCATAGCTTGCTTCTGTGTCATTTTGCTTGAACAAGAATGGAAGGTTAGCTACTAAATTGTTCATCACAAAATGTTGAAAATCCCTTTATATATTCTATCTGAAGTGTATGGATTTCTCTTCAATCAGTGATACATGATGTCATCCCAGTAGATATTTAGCAGAAAGAAAATTCAGCTATTAAATTTTACCATTCAGAATACTTAGGTTCGGTTGTTAGCGGGTACTTGGGAGGGTCTAAATGGCATCCATTTACTGGTCTCTTTCAGTCACTGCATTTGGTTATATCACCAGAAAGTCGGTACCTAGACTGTATTATCTTGTGCTTTATGGTGGGTCAATACCGAGAATGTACATTTGAAGAACATTTTGGTATCTTCTACAAAAGAACACAGGAAAATCATAGTTTATTAGTTTATTTGATGTTCCTTATATAAAGAATCATATGATAAATTCCTTCTTGAAACTAGTGTCGACATATTAGTCTTTTTGGATGACTCAGTATGCTTTCTTTCTTTGAGAGATAGGAACTATACAACACAAATGGTTTTCTTTTTTTATTGTGAATGCCAGGAAACTAAGAACTTATTTTAGCAAGTCCTAATATCTTTAGGTATCCTAATATTTTAAATTCTCAACTGGTTTCTTATCCATCTTTTAAATGTGTGTAGTACAGTTTTATACCTACTGCAATATTTTGGGGGAAGAAAAATAGGAGAGGTCACTTCCTCAAAGAGGCTTTTCTCTGAAGACTCCATTGAAATCAGCTCCCCTCCTCCAGCCCCCTGGACTGGTTTTTCTTATCAAAGCACTCTTCCTTTATTGCATTTACAATAATTTGTAATTATCAATTTTATTTGTTTCCTTATTTATTTATTTTTTTGCGGTACAGGGGCCTCTCACTGTTGTGGCCTCTCCTGTTGCGGAGCACAGGCTCCGGACGCGCAGGCTCCGTGGCCGTGGCTCACGGGCCCAGCCTCTCCGCGGCATGTGGGATCTTCCCGGACCAGGGCACGAACCCGTGTCCCCTGCATCGGCAGGCGGACTCTCAACCACTGCGCCACCAGGGAAGCCCCGGCCATTCTAATAGATGTGATTTCCATCTTTTTTAAGGCTGAATTATATATATACAATATATATATTATGTATTATATATATAAATTTATATTACATTTCTTTATGCTGAATGATATTTATATCTATCTATGTATATATGTATCACATTTTCTTTTTCCATTCATCTGTCATGAATATTTAGGTTGATTCCATATCTTGGCTCTTGTGTGTAATGCTGCAATGAACATGGGAGTGCAGACATCTCTTTGAGACACTGATTTCATTTCCTTTGTATCTATAACCAGAAGTGGAATTGCTGGATCACATGATAGTCCTATTTTTAATTTTTGAGGGCTCTCCATACTGTTTTCCATATGGCTATACCATTAGAAATGTGTGACTTTTTTTTAAACTCAAGAGTTTAAGGGTATTTTATTTAGTCTCCAAACTTATGGGATTTAAGGAAGCTATTCTTTTGTTAAAATTTCCAATTTTACTGTAAAATGATAGAGTACATAGTTTGTAGGCTATTGATTTTTTGAATTTATTGAAGTTTCTTTGTGAATTAATTCATGACCTATTTCTG
The DNA here is from genome assembly GCF_951394435.1 of Stenella coeruleoalba. Taxonomy (NCBI): domain Eukaryota; kingdom Metazoa; phylum Chordata; class Mammalia; order Artiodactyla; family Delphinidae; genus Stenella; species Stenella coeruleoalba. The sequence goes on along the minus strand of NC_137157.1, from coordinate 26,891,549 downwards.
TAACTGTTTCACATATGCTTGAAAAGAATCTGTTTTTCTCCATGGCATAATTTCCACATCTATGAAACAAGAAGAACCAAAAATATCCAACTCCTTTGATTTTTGTTTTGGAGGTTGCCAAACCAAAGACCAAAATGAAAGAAAATACAACACTTGTTCTTTTTGACTCTTTCTTTGGCAAACTCACAATGGGTATATCTTGACACAAGAAAGCACGTAGGGGACAGAGAAAAAGGAAAATATCTGTCCTTCCTGAAAACAGATTTGTTACCACTGAGTAACAGGTGCTTAATCCTCTGTGGGGGCATAATTCCAGCCTATAGAGAGGAACTAGATGGAGTGAAGGAGCAACCACCTGTGTTAGTGATTCTGATCTGTGTTTGATTCCTTCAGGACCTGCTGGCCTTGGATATTTATAAAAGTGAAGCTGAGCCTTTGGCGTGCTACTCAGACTATCATTATATGCTAGGGTGGGGTGGTGGTCCTCCAACAGGCTGATTGATAGCAGCTGGCTAGCCAATCAGAGAGCCAGCCTAGTCATTTAGGGGGCAGCATGGATGCTTAGCTCAATTTTCCAAAAGGGGAATTTGATGGCCAAGGGCTTCACCTTATGGTTTTAGGTGAGATCCTTAATAGCCAACCTCTCAAGTTCTTCACCGTAAGAACTCCATGTGCCTCAGCTCCTGCACTGTCTCTGCTCATGCCATCTCTCACTCTCTTCTCTTCTGTGAGCTCTCATGGAACCCACTGTTGGCTTACCACCTCCCCCTGTACGTCATCAGCAATGTCTCCTTCTCTTTCCTAGGAGATCTCAAGCCTTTCCAAATACAATGAGTCATTAAGAAGCATTTTTAAAATATGTAGTTTTATATGGGTGTTTTTGGTGTTATTTGTTTCAACTTTGCTATTTGTTTGAAAGTTATCAAAGTTTACAGTTGGAAAAAATCCTTTTTTTTTCCTTCCCCCAAAGTCAGTAACCTCAGCTATTGACACTATCGCAAGAGCTTTGTACTTTATCTGGATGAAGACAGAATATTGCTAACACCTGTCCACCAACAGGAGGAAAATCTTGCCCAGGAAAGGATGGCAGTTCCAGAGTGAAAGAAGATGGTGAGAGTGAAGAGAGTACCTGGAACTCAAGAGTATCAAGAATAGGAGGTGGCACCAGAATGATTTACTAATATTTTGGCTGTCATTAGAATAGTAGACACTTCACCATACAGGGGTGTGTCATGTACTGTGTACTGGAAAGGGCATGAAATCAGAGGGACCTGGTTATAATTCAGGTTTTGCTATATATTAGCTTTGAGATTTTGGCTAAGACACTTGACCACTTTGATTCCATGGTCCTCACATGTGGAACGTGTAAAATGCTAATGATAATAATAATACTTGCCACCCAATGTAAAAATATTGTCACTGGCATAGTAAAATGGCATATTGGTATAGTAACCCTTTAAACTTGTTACAAAAGTTAGAATGTTTTGAGGAGGGAGGTTTAGAAGTGCTTTCCATTGATTTGCTTACAAAGATATTTTCATCTTCCACTAGAAGTGTTGGCTATGAAAAACCTCTATAGAAATAATGATTTTTGAGGTTTTCTTCTGTTACTGTCAACCACTTTTAGCAGGTGTACAACTTTCTGTGTATGTCACCCAATTGACTTAAAAGTGATTTAATGAATGTATTTACTGATTGCCTCATTTCATAAAGGAATCTGAGTAAGGACCCTCAATTTAACATTCTTTTCTCTTTATATATTTGGAGCAGGCATTTATCTTGCCTTCCAACTCCAAACTACATGCCCCAGACACACTTACTGCTAATGTCCCTAATTCCTCATGACAAATCCCTATCTGTGCAGAATAACTGGTTGCTTGCTGTAACTGAATCCTGACTGATTGATTTGTACACTTTTTTGGGGCAGGACCCCTGTGATATAGAGGAATGAACTTGCATTTTAGTGGGGGGAAAACAGATGATAAACAAATAATTAAGTAAAAGTTTTAGTAACTGATATGTCCTTCAGGTAAAAATAAAGCTGGAAAAGGGGATGTGGAGCGCAGGAGGTGAATGTTGTGAGTTTAAATACCGTGGTGGTGGGTACTGCAGTTTTAAATACAAGTGGTCATGGAAGGCTTCCCTGATAAGGTGACTTTTGAGACCCGACTATTATGTCAATTGGGTACAAGTCCCTGGTGGAGTTCATGTGTTAAAATGCAATTATCCAATTACTCCTTTCCTTAGATAACTCCCTAAATGACGCTATTTTCCATCTCCAGGTGGTTATATTCTCTACCCACAGCAAACATGGCGGAAAAGGCTTCATCCTGATATCTGGGCCACCAATAAAGATGGCCACAGCACTTCCTGTGTTTGCCCTTAACAAAGATGGCGACAATACTTCCTGTTCGGGGCTTTTGCCTTCAACAAAAATGGTGTTTACGGTACAGGTTCCCTGACACTTTGGATGTCCGGTTGCAGTTTTTTTTTTTTTTTCCTTAGGATACGTGTTTGCAGACGTAAGTAACAGGATCCCAGAACCCCCGTATGCATCTTTTCTCGAAGGCCCCGCGCCGCGGCGTCTGTGGCCTGGGCCCTGCGTGGCTCCCCCGCCCGCTAACTTGCTCGCGGCGTTCCCGAGCCGCTCGGGCTGGGGTGGCGGTGGAGGTGCTCGGGGCCCTGCTCTCCCCTCGGTCTTCTCTGCAGGTCATTCCCAGCACCCGCTTTATAGCGGGTCAGGTGGCCCCTAAAATCTTTCATAGTTCTTCCCGTTCCTAATGCCACAGGGCTTCAGCTGGCGAGGCGGGAAATAAAAAGTTCCACATCGGCGGGGACAGCCCAAAGGGCACATTTTCCTGCTCACCTGCCGCCTCTCGGGGTCGCCCGCTGTGGCTCTACTTTCTGTGGGTGTCATAAAGCTCCATTTGCCGCCCCCCGTCTCCCTTCCCCGCCACTTACCCTCTTAGCCGTCCCTCTGCTCACTGGTGCAGTGGTCTTAGAAACAAGCCTTCCATGGCGTGTGGACATTAAAAAAAAATCTTTTAAAGGAAAAAAAAAAGCACAACATTAAACGTCCCGTGCATGTGTGGCTATGACAGTGTTGTGATGGAGATTCGAAATTCTTCCAGAGGAGGGCTGGAGTCTGTGACTATATATAAGATTTACTGTAGACTGGGCATGAATGCCTAGTGTTCTCCTTGAAGGCAAGGGTGTATAGGCCTTTTCTCTTAGGGAAAAAGATCCTTAAACTTATTGGTACCTGCCGGTTTATTGCCCCACTTCCATTGATGATCAGGTTCTGCAGATGCCCTCGGTCTTAAGGGCACTTGTGTGCATATTGGCGGTTTCTGCGGTAATGGGGTATCTCTGATGAACGCAATGTTAAAGGAAAAGCACTATTTCTTCTCAAGTATGTTAGAATGAAATGCTCCTCTGTAATCCTCAGGTAAAAGTTGCTTTTTTTTTTTTTTAGAAGATGTTGGGGGTAGGAGTTTATTACTTTATTTATTTTTGCTGTGTTGGGTCTTCGTTTTTGTGCGAGGGCTTTCTCTACTTGTGGCAAGCCGGGGGCCATTCTTCATTGCGGTGCGGGGGCCTCTCACCATCGCGGCCTCTCTTGTTGCGGAGCACAGGCTCCAGACGCGCTGGCTCAGTAGTTGTGGCCCAAGGGCCTAGTTGCTCCGCGGCATGTGGGATCCTCCCAGACCAGGGCTCGAACCCGTGTCCCCTGCATTAGCAGGCAGACTCTCAACCACTGTGCCACCAGGGAAGCCCCCAAAGTTGCTTTTTAAGCAGGGTCTCTAATCCACTTTTCCCCAAATCTCTTTATGGAACAAGGAATGGAGCTAGGACCCCATTGTGTGGAAAGTAAAAGCAGAGAAGATGATTCATGTTCTGAAGCATTCGAAGTTAATTCAGCTTGGCTTAACAGCCGTGTGTTAAACACCATGGCCTGGCGTTCTGCTAGGGTTCAAAGATGCCCGTGACCTTAAGGAGCTTGCATTGTAAGACACTATCTTTAGAGGCTCATCAGGCTTCCTGTGATCTGAGCTACCATTTTGTGTCTTCCCAGGGGGAGATGGAGGCTAGAGACAAGCAAGTGCTTCGCTCCCTTCGCCTCGAGCTGGGTGCAGAGGTACTGGTGGAGGGACTGGTCCTCCAGTATCTTTACCAGGAAGGGGTCTTGACGGAAAGCCATGTTCAAGAAATTAAAGCTCAAACCACAGGCCTCCGGAAAACAATGCTTCTGCTGGATATCCTACCTACCAGGGGTCCTAAAGCATTCGATGCCTTCCTAGATTCCCTGCAAGAATTCCCCTGGGTAAGGGAGAAACTGGAGAAGGCAAGAGAAGAAGCCATGGTTGAGCTGCCTGCAGGTAGGCCTCAAAAAGATCATTCCAGACCACCTCCAAGATTGTTGGAACTGTGCCCTTTGGATTTGAAGTTGGGGTTTTAGGCTGGGTGGGGGTTGGCAGGTCCTGAAAGTGGGAAAGGAGTTTGGTTTGCAGGCATGTGGCGCTGGAGGGACTGGTTGAGGAGATGGAGTTAGGAAGTGCAGGGAAGGAGGGAGGAATGGAACACGATTGAGAGGGTGACGAGGGAGCTCAGAGAATACATTTAGAAATGCTTCCAGGGAAAGTTGGCAAGTCACTTGGGAGGCCTGTTCTCATCAGAGAGCCAGGTCATATCTCAGCCCTTGGCATTGGGAGCCATTTGGAAAGTGCAGATGGGAAAGCAGGCTTTAGGCTTCCTGATAACTGATTCGTGGGGTGCCAGAGTGGCCGGCCGGGAAAGGTCAGACTCATGAAGAAGGGGACAGCCTCTAGGAAGGCACGCCTTGCACCTGTTCCCTGGGCTGTCCTGCATGGCCAAAAGGGATTATTTGGAAGGCTGGCTTAGTTTGTTTTTAAAGACTATTGATTTAAAGTCATCCTTTTTAGTTTGGCTTTGTTCAGACACCTGGAGTATTTAATTTTATAAGGACAGTAGTTTTTTTTGGGGGGGGGAGGTGTCTTATTTTGATTTTAAGGAACGTTGGAAGCTATAGAAAAGAGAAACAGTCCTAGTGCTATCAGCCTGGCTTGTAGCAGGAAGATGTGAGATGAAACACTTATTTCTTCTCAACACCTCCCATGACAGTCTACTTTTTACAGAGATTGAGGAGCAGAGAACTGAACTGGCAAAAAAAAAAAAAGAAGGAAAAAAGAAAGTTGACTTGTAAATTTTTAACAGAGTTAGGAAATTGACATTCTTAGTTTTTTATAGCAGTGATAGTTAGACCTACCCCAACTCAGGGATCTCCAGAATTTGTTGTTGCTGTTTTTCAAATACCAATATAACTAGTAAAAACACAAATGCCGGTAATAAAGAAACTACTTTTATTATTTTTGCCCCATGGACCTCATATTTTGAATGATTTTCCAGACCACATGATAAGTAATCATGACTAATTCTTCTAATATTTTTATTAATGACATATGTCTGAATATTTGATCAACATGAGATAACTGGGTGACTTAGGAAGGCCTGGGAAAATCCCAGTGGAAAAAGCAAAAATATTTTCATTTCCTTGCATGGCCAAATTACAGGTAAATGTATGTTCCAGGCTTTTTGAAATACTGAAAAAAGCTGGCCTTTGAGGACCGCAGGAATTTTCAGGTTGGATTGTTCTTACAAAATAAAATACTCCAGGTGTGTGAACAAAGCCAAACTGAAGTAGGTAAAATGTTTCTACCGCTTGATTGAAAGCAGAATATATAACATAGAAGTGGGGAGATGTTAAAAGAAATATTAGGGTGTCCGATATCTTTTCATGGTATTTGACTTAGAGGTTCCTCTTGGCAACACATAGTTGGAAATAACAAAACAGGCAAAGCTGAAAGCCTGTTACTACTGAAATACTTAATTTAATTTTATAATCATTGTAGGTGTTGTAAATAGTATGATTGTATGTTGTTCAAAGAGATGTGACCCCGTTTTCATTTCTTCTGATTCATTCAAAGAACAAGAAAAGTTATTTTTACCAAATGGTGAAAGTTACAATGATGTTAAAGAAAAAAAAGAAAAACATATATATTTTTAAGTGAGCAGTATGAAACATTGCGGAGCAGGAAAAAATTCAGTGTATCTGTGCTGAAGTTTGGAAAAATAACGTTAATACGTTAATTCTGTGGAAGTGGTCAAATGGAACGATAGGTTGGCTACTGCACAAATGAAGTCCTCTCAATTGTTTTACTTCTTGTTGAGTAACACTGCTACTGAAAAAAATATCCTGAAGAGAGAATTTGATTTACATAGCGTTCTGTATACTTTCCACAGTGGCAGTTACACAAACTCACTTTTTAAATAGTTTTTGTTAATTACTGAATATTTTAAGTAAGATTACAAAATATAAGTAAGGTGTGAAGAACAATGGTACAGTGAACACCTGTCTCCCCATCACTCAGTTAAAAAATATTACATGGGGCTTCCCTGGTGGCGCAGTGGTTGAGAGTCCGCCTGCCAAAGCAGGGGACACAGGTTTGTGCCCTGGTCTGGGAAGATCCCACATGCCGCGGAGCGGCTGGGCCCGTGAGCCATGGCCGCTGAGCCTGTGCCTCTGGAGCCTGTGCTCCACAACGGGAGAGGCCACAACAGTGAGAGGCCAGCGTACTGCAAAAAAAAAAAAAAATTACATGGCCTTTGAGGACCCCTGGGTGCTCCTCTCAATCCTAGCTCATCCCCAACCTCCGCTCACCGATAAACCTTGAATTTGGAGTTTATCATTTCCTTCTTCACTTTGTAATTTTCCATCTCATAAAACTCACTTTTAAAATCCACATATGTTATGGAAAATTCACTACACCATAAGTTTCAGCAATATCTATATACGTAAGGCGTGGAGGAAATGGTATATTTTAAAGGAGTTGTTAGTTAACAGCCTTCTTTATTTGAGACCTTAAACTTTGTGTTAAATTAACTTGATGGCTGTATTTTAATTATGAAATTAAATTAGGACTTAATTAATTGGAAACCTATTTTTTTTTAAATCCTGGAAAGACTATATTAGACTTGAAATGCCTTAGTTTTAATGTAAAAAATGCGAATGGACCCAGAGGCCTATTTTCCAGGACCCCAGTGCTTCTCCAGTGTCGGAGTAATTTTAACAAGGTTTTAAATAGTCCATTTAAATTTTTGTAAAGGTATGTTTGAACTTTGAAGAATTAGAATGTAGGAAAATGTGGTGCTTATGTATGTATGTGTATACAATAACCTCTTCTGACTTTTTACTCATTTCAGTCGCAGTTATTAATTAATTTGTACAGGTTTGGTGGTCTTCTCTTGGGAGGCTTTGTAAACGAATGGGGAGGAATGGCTTTCTCTTTGGCCGAGAGGTCTATCCTGATTGATCTGAATGAACTGATGTTATTTTATAAAAAGTTTTCTTGTTTTGGTCTTTTCAGAGATTCCTGGTTTTCCTCTTGTTTGCTGGTTACCTTTTGTGTTTCACTTGTAAACTTTGAGCTACTTCAGAGGCCTTCTTTGGTGATTGATCCCGGTTAGTTGCTTTTAATTTCTATTCTGGGTGTCATTTTTTGTTTATTTATTTTTAATTTTTATTTTATTTTTTAATAGACACCTAGCCATTTTATTTTATTCTATTCTTGGCTGTACCGTGTGGCATGTGGGATCTTAGTTTCCCCACCAGGGATAGAACCCATGCCCCCTGCAGTGGAAGCCCTGAGTCTTAACCACTGGACCGCCACGGAGGTCCCTGGGTGTCATTTTTTAGAGAAGAATCAAGTTGTATCTTGATTCTCTCTATTCTTCTAAACCATGCCCCCAGGAAATTCCAAAACATTAAAAAAAAAAAAAGTTAAACTTTTGATTCTCTCAGTGTGCCTAGATGACTGGTATCCCTATCCCTATTAAAAAAAAAAAAAAAGACCAAGATGTTAATGGATAATTGATTTTGTGTTTTTCCTCACCTTATAAAGACACTTATATTTTATTATTTTTTAATCTTTTTTTATAAATTTATTTTATTTATTTATTTTTGGCTGCGTTGGGTCTTCGTTGCTGCGCGCGGACTTTCTCTACTTGCAGCGGGCGGGGGCTACTCTTCGTTGCGGTGCACAGGGTTCTCATTGCGGTGGCTTCTCTTGTTGCAAAGCACAGGCTCTAGGCGTGCGGGCTTCAGTAGTTGTGGCTCGCGGGCTCTAGAGCGCAGGCTCAGTAGTTGTGGCACAGGGGCTTAGTTGCTCCGCAGCATGTGGGATCTTCCTGGACCAGGGCTCGAACCCATGTCCCCTGCACTGGCAGGCAGATTCTTAACTCCTGCACCACCAGGGAAGCCCAAGACTCTTATATTTTAAAAGAGGAATTCTGGCAATAAAATGACTTAATCCTGCTTGGCACCATGGAAGGCACACTTCATGGTATGTCCCCTACTGGACAAGGTCACGTAGTAGACACTAGATTAGCTGGAAATCCTCCCTGGGCTCCTGGCAGGTCACTTAGGAGATGAGGATAGTGCTGAATCTGGGTAAAGGCAGCATGTGTCTTCCTGCCTGGCTTCCCACTACTCATGGGCCCTGTCTAGGCTGACAAGCTCGCTCTGGTGCCTGAGCTAATCTGGATCTGGAAAGGAGGTTTGTCAGCAGCCCCTGTCTCACCAGCTGGTAGGACTTAGCCTTAGGTCATGGTGGGAGTGACTTCTGGGCCCAAGGACTCCCTGTTCTACCATGTTGGCCCTGGCTGTGGGATTGGGTCTCTGCCATGATTCCCACTTAACAGTCAGCCTGGCAACCCTTCCTTTAACCCCAGTCTTTTTTAGGCTTGGGAGTTTTTTTTTTTTTCTTTCTTCCTAGGCTAAATTTCTGCTTTATATTCTCTTAGCCACCAGCAAGGATGAAAGATAAATATCTTATAATGCAGCTCAGTAACTCCTATTTTAGCATCAGATGCCTCAACTCTGGCCTGCTGGAGTAGCTGTCCTGGGGCTGACATTTGTTGTAGCCTTGCCTGAGCTTGAGCTGGTCCTCGCCATGGACCCTGTGCCCTGGACTCTGTGGCTGTCCTCACTGGAGCAGGATGTAGGGCTGGCCTGTTTCCCCTCTGCCCAGAGGGTCCAGGGCTCAGCCTGTCCCTTTTGGAGCTGGCCTCGTGTGACCACGTAGAGCTACGTCAGCCGCTGTTTTGAGATATACTCTGGCTGTCAGATGTATACTTGGATACATCTGAAGTTACTGAGCAATAAAGTTACTGAGCAATAAAAAAGCAATGAAGTTTTTACTCTAGGTATTGTAATAGGTTTATTAGAGAGATTTCTAGCCTGGGACTCTTTAATCATACCATGAATCCATACCTACTCTGGGTATGGTAATTTCAGTGTTGTCTTAGTTCATCAGCTTGTGGTCTGTCCAGGCACTTCCACTGTGGCTGAGTAGTGTTCACTCTGTGTCATCCTGTGTCTTAGAGAGGGGATGGTGGGTCAGCATTCAGAGCAAGACCCCTCCTTGTGCTAAGGGCAGATTCTACAGAGAGCCCAGGTTTCTACGTGTCTCCAATATGATTATCATATACTTCCTGAGGACCAACTAGATGCCAGGCACTAGGTGATAAAGATACATGAAGATCTCCAGATCAGCTGAGAAGACTCGTTCATTCATTCAACAGATATTAGTCTTGACCACGTGCCAGACATTGGGTGCTGGGTACATCGTAGTAAACAAAGCGCCTGCCCTTCTGGAGCTCACTATATTCTGTGGTCTGATGGGGACCGACAACGAGCAAGTGAATAAATAATACATCAGGTGGTGAGAGTGCTTTGAAGAACAGTGTGCGTGGTGTTGAGGAAGGGCTTTCCGTAGTATGTGGGGTGGTCAGAGAAAGCTTCTCTGATGAGAGGACGTTGAGTAGAGACCTGAATTCTTCAATAGAGTGGATACCTGGAGGAAGAGCTTTCAGATAGAGGAACCACGAGTGCAAAGGAACTCAAGTGGAGCCCCAGTGACAGGGTGCCTAGAGCCCAGGCCCTTCTGGGAGAATAATCTTTCTCCCAGAGAGATGCTACGTCATATTGCCGGTTGTAAAGGCCCAGTCTCGACTGTTTGTCCTTGTGGTTCCCAGAATGTGAGATGTGTGCACAGCCATGATCTTGGGTGGCTCTTAAAATGATTTTAGATGATATGTGGACATGGGATTAGATCACAAGGTGAAAGAGCTATTTCCTTTTTCTTTCTGTTTCAATCCTGATAACATCCAAGTGAAAACCTCCATTTGGTACAAGTGTTTCTGTAACATCTCTTGACACTTGCCGATTTTTCTTCGTAACAGACAGCAAAAGCTCCTCATGCTTAAAGCCTTCTGTAGACAACAGTATTTAGTTACAATTTAGTTGTTTTGCTTGTTTTTTCCCCTTGTATCAATTTGATGGTTTTATGACATTGTGACATTATGGCAAGTAAAACTGTTTTCTGTTTACTTTAAAATACATTGTATTTAAGTAAAAATGAGTCAACATAAAGAAAAAGACTAAGAAAATAATAATGGTATGACAATATGGCAAAAAGTGTGCAGATGCGTGTCATGTATTTTCTCATTTGAAAAGAGCGACAGGAGTTTGGGGCAGGAAGCATCATCTGGCTGGCACAGTTGGGGCAGGAAGGCTCTGGCTCTAGTTCAAATGGAAGATAACACCATATTCAAGGTACTTTACTGTTTTGCGTATTCAGTGGATGCACAGTGGCTGGGAACTGGTTAAATTTATTAGCAGAATTGCCAGAATGACTTAATTTTAAGTTGTCTAATTTGTAAACGCATTCGCTTGCTGATGTAACAAGTCAGCAAAATGGAGACACATCCCAGTATTCCAGACTTTAAGACTGGGAGGGTGATGGTCGCAGATCATCTCATTTTTCTCTGAGAAAACGGAGTGCTAGAGAGATTAAGACAACTTGCCCATGATCACACAGCTAGTTAATGTAATTTATTGCCAGGACTGGAACCCAGGCCTCCCGACTCTGGATTTAAGACTTTTGCTATGCAGTCTTGGCTCCCTGCTGGGTTTGAAATGGAATTGTATTATGCTGTAGTGTTAATCATTGAAATTAGCCTTTAAAAAAATCGTACTAATGCTTTTTTCTTCATTTTAAGAGGAAAATTTCAAGGGCTTTTAGAGGTATACTGGGATGAGATTTTACTAAAATATTTAATTTTTTTCAGTGCCAATTTTAATCATTTAAAAGGAAATTTTGATGGGTCAGTACTGCATTTTGTCAGAAGACTCCACCCCTCACCCCCCCACCCCCTTCTGCAAGGCTGACATACAGAAAGGGCGGAAGACTTTTATCAAGTATTTATGGGACTGATGAAATAATGCATCTGTTGGCAGCAAACTGCAGCTCTTTCTAGGAATAGCAAACCGTGTGACAGGTCTCTCCTCAGCAGGGATGCCTCCATATCCATCTAAAAAATGGATTTAATGTTCTTTCCTTTTAGAAATTCTCACTGTGACATTTTTTTCTCCCTCCTGTGGATGTATGGGTCGCTTGGCTACATCAATCACCCTACTGACCCTCAGGGTTGATTTAGCTCAGTGTTGTTTAACTCTGGCTTTTAAAAAAAGCCTAATGATCCTCAGGCTTCACCCCAGGCCAGTTCATGCCAAAATCTGTGGAGGTGGGGTCTGGGCACAAACACGCATACGCAGGCACAGACACCTTCCTAGGTTAATTTTGAAGTGCAGCCAGGATTGAGAACCTTGAGATCCGACCAGCAGATCGTGCACATGGCTCCTTTCTCACTTATTGCTCCCTGGGTATGGGCCTCCCAAAGCTGTGTGCTTGCTTGAAGAGTTGCTGTTGTTTTCAGGTGGGGGAAGGTGGAAGGGAGCTAGGAATAGGATGTAGAAGGATAGATAGCTTTGTTTTAAATCTGTGCTCACCATTGTTGTTAATTCTTTGAATTCCCTGAACGTTGTTGCTTAAGAAGGTTCTAGCATCGCAGACCCCATGCAGGTGTGACTCTACCACCAACATTAGACTCCATTAGCGCTCCTTGGGGATTCATAGGCTACGTGTTCACAGATCAAAACTGAAGAGAGGGTTTTGAACTATCTGGTGAATTCGGATTTGGGGGAATTCCATTCATTGTCTATTCACATTGTTTAGTAATTACAGACCATCCACAATACTGTGTGCCCTGTAGATCAAGCTATGTCCAAATGGAGACAGAACCTGCTGGAGGAGAGTGAGTTGGGTGCTGCTCTCAGCTACAGAGGGAGCTGAAGATGGCTTGAGGATGGATGAGAGGAGGAGAGACAAATGGCCAGTCGGGAAGACTGGGACTGGCTTAGTCTGTCCATCTGTGGGTTGGTCAGACAATCTGCCCACAGTTTCTGTTTATAATTAAAAATGAATTTTAATCTTTTCTGTGTCTTACCAAGAACCTCAAATAATACCAGTGAAATAATAATCATAGTATTTATCAGCAGCTTAACTTATCATGTGCCAGGCACTGTTCCAGGTCCTTTGCATTTATTAATTCATTTAATCCTGACAGTAACTTAATGAGGTAGAAAGTATTATTACCCTCATTGCACAGAGATGTGAAGTCACTTGCTCAAGGTCATACAATGTAGTTAAGCCAAATTTGCAATCTAGGCACTTTGACTTCAAAGCCTGCTGCTTCATGTCCTGTAAAGACTCTTTCTCAAAATTTGCTTTTCTCTCCTCCCGAATTCTGATAACCTGTGGCTGCTTCAGAGCCTGTTATTTACCAGCCCCCACGTTTTCCTCCCCGCCTACTCCAGGCTCTCCCAGACATGCAGCCGCAGGGTCTTTTTCTTTCCCACCTATTGTCCAAAGACTAATTTCTGGTTGGTCTCTCTCTCCCATCTCTCATTTTATCCTTTTTGGGGGTGGGGTGGGGAGGGGGAGGGTCTAATGTGAAGCCATAGGGGGTCAAGGGACAGGGCCCTTGGGTTGCTTCCATCCCACTTGCAACCTTGAGAGTAAAAAAACTCAGTCTTCTTGGCTGTGATCAGGAGATGGTGTGTTGGCTCTCCTGGTCCTGGAATCAGGTCCCACTTTTCCAGCTCCTAAATCATGCTATGGAAAGTCATCAGTTGCAATAACCAGCTTTTCTGGTGGCGTGGCCTCAGAGTTTAACTGTACGTTTAGCAAGGTAGTGTTCTCTTTTCATGGGTATAGTTCAAACTTGTAGGCTGCTGTTGTAGCTAGCTGCAGGAATGTTTGCCTTTACTTAATTTTAATAGGCAGCTGTGTTTATACTTGTTCCTCTGTTTGAGCAGTAAGGAGTATATGAATATGATTCTTTGGAGGACTTTTCCCCCAGAGGAAAAAAAGAGTACATTGTGCTTTTCCAAACAGTAAATTTTAATTGAGAAGGAAATGTAACTTCTAGAAGTTTGGGGCAGGTTTTAGTCTTAGGCTTTACTTTTGTTAGCATTATAAAAGAAATCTTAACTCCTTGTGAGAAGCGCCAAGTTGACAATTCCTGGAAATGTTCATGTTCTATTTATGCTCAGCACCATAGCAGAGAGGGTGGCGACACTGTTACCAAAATAAAACTGCTGAGATGTAGTAAGTGGCAAACGAGAGCTTATGGTTTTATAACCTAAATATAAGACTTTTAAAGCATCTCTCAGTCCCACCATTTGTCCGTAAGGTATATGGGGGCTGAGTGGTAATGATGCAGTTGTTATGGAGAATTACAGAGCAAGCAGAGCACATCTGTTGGGACTTGCCCTGTTGTTAGAACTGGGGAAGGTGAGAGCCGGAAGGTACCTCAGAGACTTTACAGATGAGGGAACTAAGAGATGCGTATCAGTCAAACATGTATGTGGGCTCTTTGGTTCAACCAGTAGACCTCTTGCTAACATAAGCAAAAGTGGAAATTTCTCTAACGTGCACTGGGTAGTTCACAACTTTGAAGTAGTTGCTAAAATTTCAGGGCTCAGTAAAGGCAGGAGTCAGGCAACCCTGGGGATTTCTGGGCATTGATGACCATCTCCAGCTCAGTTCCTCCACTTTGTCTTCTCTCGACGTTCAGAGTCTGGTTGGCCTAGGCTGAGTCATGAGCCCTTCCCTTAGGACACCAGAGTCACCTGGAGTGGGGAAGGGACAGTTCCAAAAGGAAGAGGTGAAAGCTCATTCGTGCTTTGTGATACTGGGGCTGGACCCTGCAAACATTTCTCCTTTGTCAGGTGGTGCAGTGTTAGTTTTCATCAGTATCATGCCCATTCTTTTTATATTTAACAGGTTCTACACTTGTGGGCCTGGAAAGAACTGGTAGCCCTTTAAGGAAGGAGAATGTTCTACATCTTTTTTCTTTTTCTTTTTTTTTAAAAATAAATTTATTTATTTATTTATTTTTGGCTGCGTTGGGTCTTCGTTGCTGTGCACGGGCTTTCTCTAGTTGCAGTGAGCAGGGCCTACTCTTCCTTGTGGTGTGCAGGCTTCTCATTGAGGTGGCTTCTCTTGTTGTGGAGCGTGGACCCCAGGCATGCGGGCCTCAGTAGCTGTGGCACGCGGGCTCAGCAGTTGTGGCTCACGAGCTCTAGAGCGCAGGCTCAGTAGTTGTGGCGCATGGGCTCAGTTGCTCCGCGGCACGTGGGATCCTCCCGGACCAGGGCTCAAACGCGTGTTCCCTGCATTGGCAGGCGGATTCCCAACCACTGTGCCACCAGGGAAGTCCCTGTTCTACATCTTAATATAGCAAGGCCCAGGTTGAAGGCCAGAGGTAGTAGGAAGAGTAAAGGAGAACAGTTTTTGAAAGAAGATAGGTCTTCTAAAACCTTTTCAAAATCAGACGATATTGGGGGGAAAAATGGATTGAGAATGTTGAAGTAGAGAGGAGGTTAGAAGGAGAATTTGGATTGAGTTCTAGCCTAAGGGCTTTACATATATAAACTCACTTTATCCTCATAGACCTTTGAAGTAGGTACTATTACTGTCAGTAGGTAAATCGCCCAGAGTCACACAGCTCAATAGTAGCAGAGCTGAGATTCGAACACTGACAGTCTGGTCTTCCAGTCTTATTGATCACTAGGCAATTCCAGTTCTCGGTTCTGATTGGAGTCATGCGCCTTAGATTACCTGACCTGGGCTAGGCACAGCTTCTTTATTTCCTGACCCCTTTTTGCCTTGGGTCTCACCTGTGGCCAACATTTTCATGCTTTTTTTGTTGTTGTTGTTTGTTTTTTATACAGTTTACCAAATGGGAGATTAAAAGATATACCAAAGAGGATAAAAAATGTTTTTTAAGAAATGTGATTAGACAAAGATTTTAAGAGATTGACATGGCAATTTTTGTTTGTTGAGTCTTTAAACTCTTCTCTCCCCTTTCAATTTCTTTTTATTCTCAATTAGTCTCAATTTGATGGTGCCATGGGAAAATGTGCTTTTTTCAGGCCTCTCCTATTTGTTTGAGCCCTTTTATTCCTTCATGTGTCTGTCAGGATCCATTCTAGAGACAAAAACCACTAGTTATTTGAATAAGGAAAATTTAATATAAAGAATTATACACTAGTAAAAAGTTAACAATGGTTAACTACTGACAGAGGTAAAAGAGGTCTCCAAGGAATACAGGAATAGCAAGTGGAAGAAGCTCCTTTTTCTAGGGCTGCAAGAGAGTACAGGTTGAAGGCCTTACGAGCTTGCACGAGGCCCCTCTCCACTCCCAAGGCTGTGGTTCAGACCTCACTGGAGGTGAGGTGACTGCCACATGAGTATGCAGCCTGCCGGTGGCCAGGGAACTAGCCGGAGGTTCCAGGCTGGAGCTGGTCTGTAGGAGCTGCCCACCAGGTTGAGAAGCTTGTTAGAGAATGTGGGTAGAGCAGAGTTGATTCTCAGAAAGCAGACTGCTGAGTGGTAGAGAAATTCCCTGGATAGTGAGCACCTTTTGTTTCCCAAACACCACTGGCAGTAGTACACTTCAGGGGGGATAAAGCATCCCAAACCAGAATGAAAAGCCCCTTCCTCTGCAATGGCCTTGCAGTATCCCTCTAGTGCCCTCTACTGATGAAAACTAACACTGCACCACCTGACAAAGGAGAAATGTTTGCAGGGTCCAGCCCCAGTATCACAAAGCAGGGCAAATAGGGTGAATACATTGTATTAGCAAGAAGTAATACATTGGTAATTGGTGCACCTCATCTGTAAAAGGATGATAGTACATAAATCCCGAAGTACTTTTTAGACGCTGATTCATTCATTCATTCATTAGGCAACATTTTTTATCTACCATTGCTGGCTGTTCTGCTAAGGCTTTGAGATTATGATTGTCATTGTCTATTTTTCTTTGTTCCTCCCTGCAAAAAGAGTGCAGTCTTCTCTAAGGCAGAGGCTGTGTTTTTTTTTTTTTTTTTTTTTTTGCGGTGTGCGGGCCTCTCACTGTTGTGGCCCCTCCCGTTGCGGAGCACAGGCTCCGGACGCGCAGGCTCAGCAGCCATGGCTCACGGGCCCAGCCGCTCCACAGCATGTGGGATCTTCCCGGACCGGGGCATCGGCAGGCGGACTCCCAACCACTGCGCCACCAGGGAAGCCCAGAGGCTGTTTTTTTTTTTTTTTTTGCGGTATGTGGGCCTCTCACTGTTCTGGCCTCTCCCGTTGCGGAGCACAGGCTCCGGACGCACAGTCTCAGCGGCCATGGCTCACGGGCCCAGCTGCTCCGCGGCATGTGGGATCCTCCCGGACCGGGGCACGAACCCGTGTCCCCTGCATCGGCAGGCGGACTCTCAACCACTGCGCCACCAGGGAAGCCCAGAGGCTGTTTTTTTCTCTGTACTTGCAGAATCTGTCTAGCATAGTGCTAGATACATGTTAATCCTCAGGTTTATTGAATGAATGAAGGAATGACTATAAAAATGAATGTAAAGGCAGAGTAGTACCCTCAAAGAGTTTGTTTATTTTAATTTATTCTAGGTTTTTTTTGGCCGTGCCACACAGCTTGTGGGATCTTAGTTCCCTGACCAGGAATCGAACCTGGGGCCTCAGCA
The DNA here is from genome assembly GCF_951394435.1 of Stenella coeruleoalba. Taxonomy (NCBI): domain Eukaryota; kingdom Metazoa; phylum Chordata; class Mammalia; order Artiodactyla; family Delphinidae; genus Stenella; species Stenella coeruleoalba. The sequence continues at coordinate 26,874,544 of NC_137157.1, read as the reverse complement.
GTGAAAGCGCCAAATCCTAACCACTGGACTGCCAGGGAATTCCCATCAGAGAGTTTAAATTGCAACTGGGGAAAGGTAGAGGCAAGTACTTAAGTACTGATATAATACAGTATTCTGGTTATCTTTTGTTGTGTAACAAGCTACTCCAAAACTTAGTGGCTTAAAATAACAGTCCTGTATTTTACCCATGAATGTGCAGTCTGGCCAGGGCTCAGGTGGGACAGCTCATTTCTGTTTCACCCCGTGCCAATTGCGGTGGTTTACCTGGGGCTGGAGGATCCATTTCCCAGGTGGGTTGCTCACATTTCTGGTAAATTGGTGCTGCTTGTTGGTTTCTCTCCACGTAGGCCTTTCTACAGGTAGCTGGGGTTTCCTCACAGTATGGTGGTTGTGTTTCAAAGGGCAGGGAGTAGAAGCTGCTTGTTTCTTAAGTCCTGGATCCGGATACTGGCATAGTGTTGGCTTTCACTGTGTTCTTTCAGTTAAGCTGTCCCAAAGCCCAGATTCAAAGAGAGGAGATAGAGACCTCACATTTCCTGGGGGGTATGTCAATCATTTTGGGGCCTTACTGTACTTATCAGATATAGTGGTTTAAAATATGTATATTTCTTATCATAAATGGGAAATTAGCTGCCCTGTATGAAAGTGACTTGTAAATTAATAACAAATGTTATTTGATGTTGTTAATGTTTAACAAGAAAGTTTTAAAAAGTGAAAATGGATTTTCTTTCCGAATATAAAAGCAACACGTATTTGTTGTTTAAAAAAAAAGCTCTAGAAAGATATCAAGAAAATGGAAATCACCCATAATCTTATTGCCCAGAGATAACCACGGTTTATAATAAATGAGTAGTGAAATGCAATATTTGGGTTTTTACCACAGGAAATTTTGTTTTAGAAGCTCTTTCTTTTCTGAGCGCTAGTCATTTTGAGAAAGTTATTGATACTAACACTGAAATCCATGGGATGCCAAATAAAGAAAAAAATTCAGATTATATGTGTGTGTGTAAAAATATATACTTTTCTTCAGAGAGTGAAACTTTCTGAATCAACCTGAAGTAGTCTTTTCACATTATTATGAAGGCTCGTTGCTATTTCAATTAGCAGAGGGTGGGTGTGGGAGCCCTGGACTTAAATGACCTTCTCCAGTGACTCTTAGGGAACTACGAGTGGTATTTTTCACTCTGCCATTTAAAGTATTTTTCTGTTTATCTTTCTGTGAGTATTCTATTTCAAAGTATTGCACTAGATTATTATATAACCTGATTTTTTCAAAGTCTCCTGTCTGTATGCTTTTAAATACTACTACATTTCTAAATCTTTCTTCTTCACTGTTTTTCCCAAACTGTTGGGCTATAGGTGATTAAGCCTTTGCCTGTGGCGTGTTAAGATATATTGATGTCCTTCAAATTGACTAGATTGGTAAATATGTTAGTGTTCTGAATTGTAGATTAGATTTTTTCCCCCTTGCTCTTGGAAAGGCATTCCGAATACTTTTTTTTTTTTTTAAACAAATCAGTATATTTCAAAGAAACTGTTAAAACCTTTGGCAGAATAGACATATCCCACGCCCCTCACTCTTTATTACCAGGGTAATACCATAAACCATTGTAGGAGGGGCTGGATAAGTCAGAGAAAAGAGCAGGTGTGAGAAACACCAGAACTTTGCTTCCTGCATGATTTCAGCAAACACTTATTGAATATCTACTACGTGCCAGGAGTTAAACAGGTATACAAAAGTTAAGGTATAATCCCTGCCCTCAAGGTGCTCCAGATAAATGAGATGATACGTGTAAAGTACTTAGAACAGAGCCTGGCATATATTACACATTCAGTTAATGTTTGCTGAATGTTAGTAAAATTCCATAGGAGGCATACAACTAGGAAAAAATGTCTAAAAAGTCGTCTTAGGGAGACAATAATGAAAATAAGGTTGAGAAGCACTGGATGGGGAAGGACTTGTTACCTGATTGGACCCTGGGCTGAGGGAGACGGAGGATTCTGGGATGACGCCCAGGTTTCTGGTTTGGACACATTGAAATTCACCAAGACCGGATACACAGGAGGTATGGTTGATGTACAGATTATGCTCGTTGAATTTAAGCTAGTAGTGACTCACAGGTATTGGGCACTTATTGTGAGCCAGCTCCTTTAGGTGCTGTACATTTGTCAGTAGTGCGAAGTAGACACTATAATATTATTGTTCCCGTTTTAAAGATTAGGAAGCTGAGACCCAGCCCAGGGCCACATAGCATTTCCTTTAGTGAAAATGCTTGGTAAGCTTTTGGAGATGTGGGTCTAGGTTCAGGATGGAGTCCTGCTTCTACCTTTTGTTTGCTGTTTGACCTTGGGGATTATTATTATTTTTTTCTCTGAATATAATTCCTTTGTTTATAAAATAGAGCTGCCTCTTGCTCTTCTCCAAGAGTAGTTGTTCACGTTAAATGAGAGGAGATATGAACACATCTTCTAAAGCGTATGTGTATATGTAGGTAGTATTTTTTTTTTTTTTCCCGGCACGCGGGCCTCTCACTCTTGTGGCCTCTCCCGTCGCGGAGCACAGGCTCCGGACGCACAGGCTCAGCGGCCATGGCTCACGGGCCCAGCCGCTCTGCAGCATGTGGGATCTTCCCGGACCGGGGCACGAACCCGTGTCCCCTGCATCGGCAGGCGGACTCTCAACCACTGCGCCACCAGGGAAGCCCTGTAGGTAGTATTTTTAATGTTAGCTGGTACCCCACAGTAAATGCTGTTTTCTCCCTTGCTGTACTTCTTACCTTTCTCCTCTGTGTTCAGGTAGCTCCCAGGGGTGTTGGAAGGACAGAGTGAGAGCCTCCCACCCCCTCCCTCCACCATTTTTGTTGCAACTACGTCCATGTTGTCTGATTCTTCCCCATCATCCATCCCAGAAGATGACTAAGGAAGCTTTTATTTCCATGGGTTTTCATGAACCTCCTCCCATCTAAACACAGTGATTCACTTCTCAAGCTGTAGTCATTTGACTTCTGCCCCTTACAGCTGTTTTCACAGAGGTCATCGGTGACCTTTGGTTAGGTCGATCGACGTTTTTCAGGTTGCCACTTGCTGTCTTGGCAGCATCTGACGTTGGGGGCCACTCTCTCATTCTTGATGTTGCCTCCTTCCTTGGTCCTGTTTTTCCTTCTGCCTCTCCATCTACATTTCTCAACTTCTTCTTAGTCTGCTTGCCTCTTAAATGCTTGTCTTCTCCTGAGTTCTGTCACATCCTTCCTCTCCTCTCACTGGCACCATTCTTCTTGGGCAAAGCCCATCTGTACTCATGGCTCGATGACCACTTCAGTAAGAACTGCTTCTAAATCTCTGTCTCCAGCCCAAATAGATAGCTGCACTCCAGTCCTCGGTACCTTAGCTCAACATGGCCAAAATACGACCCCTCATTTCACACATCAAACTTCCTCCTCCTCAGTGATACTTATTTTTCTCCAATTCAAAAATATATTCCTATATATGGGCTTTATTTATTTATTTATTTTTTTGAGTTCCCCAACCAGGGATTGAACCTGTGCCCCCTGCAGTGGAAGCATGGAGTCTTAACCACTGGACAGCCAGAGAAGTCCCAAAAGTGGGCTTTTTTAAATTGTTATTTTATTTTATTATTTTTTTAAAGCACTTATTCCGGACATCACTTCTTTCCTGAAGCTTTGCATGACCCCTTCATGGCTAGCTGAGAAACTCCTCTTGTGTGTTTCCAGAGGGCTTGGGGCATGTTTCTGTTATGGCACATCCTGTTAGAGTTTTGTCCTCAAGCATACTCTGAGTTTGGTGAGGGCAAGAACTTAGTTTTACAACCTTATAGACTCAGAACCTAACATGTTGCCAGATACCTAGTGGGCCCAATAAACATTAGTTGAATGAGTGATCTGTGGTAGCCTTATTTGCTCCCCTCGCTTCCCTCTTAATCTCTAAGTACCATAACTATTTATATTAGTTTGCTAGGGCTGCCATAATAAAATACCCAGGCTATGTGGCTTAAACAACAGAAATTTATTTTCTCACAGTTCTGCAGGCCGGAAGTCCAAGATCAAATTGTCAGCAGGTTTGCTTTCTTCTGAGGCCCCCTTGGCTTGTAGATGACTGGCCTCCTGCTGCCTCTTCACATAGTCATCCCCCGGTGTGTGCATCCCGGTGTCTCTCTGTGTGTCCTCATTTCCTCTCTTATCAGGATACCAGGCAGGTTGGATTAAGGCCACCCTAATGGCCTCATTTTAACTCAGTTACGTCTGTAAAGACTCCAAGTACAATCACAGTCTTAGGTATTAGGGGTTAGGGTTTCAACATATGAATTTTGGAGAGTCCGTTCAGCCCATAACACTATTATTGCTTTTTGAAAAACTTTATCTTAGTTTTCAGCTCATCCTGGATAGGCAGCAGATAATAACTCTTTAGTTCTTGACCCTCCGTGAAAGTGATTCTTTGGCATTTCTTAATCGTTTCTATTTAGTGTTTGCTGAATACCAGCCATTAGCCATTCATTTTACCAAACTTAAAACAGAGTTTGTTCTGGTCCCTGTGTAGCATAAGTTCTGAACTGTCTGTCTGGGTATTAATCCATTTTATCAGCATTATTAGTAACTGTTGTAATAATGAAATCTCACATGGGGGGTGGTGTTCCTTAACTTCCTTATTGCTGAAAATTCCAGTTGTGGAGGTACAGGTTAAGTATAGGAGTGGGTACAGCAGTCAGAACCCTTGAAGCCCAGCTCTGCCCAGGGCCAAATCATTTTAAAGATGAGGGGAATTCAAAGACTGAAGATTTGAGGCTTTCAGTATCGGCCCCTTTGAACTGATGTTCCTAGGAACACTGTACAAAGTAAAAGCAAAATGAAAATCACCCCCTCCAGCATGCACATATCACAGGAGACTTCTAACAACACGACTCCTTGCCTGCTAAGAGAATAGTTTTGTGCACATAGTAAGTAGCCTTGGTTCTTCAGTTCTGGGCTCCTTCATTAATCTGCAGTTCAGCTTTCTTACAGTTTAATCTATAGCCCATCCCCTGGGCTAGTTACTAGCTGACTTCCGTTTTACCCCTTCATTTCGCACAAGTGCCCTAGAGTCTTGGCCTCCTGCTGCTTTCTTCTTTTCTCCCCTCCCCAAGTACTCCCCCGCCCCCCAGCTGTCACCTCCTTTGCTTGGGTTCCTCTCCCTCAGGCTACAGTCTCGTAATCTCTCACGGGCATCCCTTCTCCTCCTGTTTCATTCGCCTTCTGTTCCTTACTTCTTTCCTTCTCCAACGGACTTCTCCTTTGAGACACAGGCTGAACAGTTTCTAAGCTCATTTTGACTTTTCATTGCTACTTACCTTTGCTGTAAAGCAGGGGTTGGCAAACTATGGCCAAATCCTTGTGAGCCAAATTCAGTCTACTCCTTGTTGTAGCATGGCCTGTGAGCTAAGCATGGTCCTTCTATTTTTAAAGAATTGAAACAAAAACGAAACAAAAGAAGAAGAAGATTTCATGACCTGTGAAAATTATATGACATTCAGATTTAGTGTCTATAAATAAAGTTTGCTTGGAAGGCAGCCGCGCTTGTTTGTTTATCTGTTGTCTGTGGCCGCTTTCACGCCGTGCCAGCAGAGCTGCGTAGCTGCAGTAGAGACCCTGTGGCCCGCAAAGACTAAAAAATATTTACTCTGGGCCTTTACAGATGAAGTCTGCCCATTCTTCGTATAAAGAGTGAGAAGGGCCGGAAAATAGTCTTGCACGACAGGAATCAGCTTTGTTTACCTTTCTTTTCTTGGTGCTCACCAGAGGGCTGGATTAAAGCTAATGCTTAGTTCTAAAATTGTTTTGAGAGTCAAAACCGGAGAGGCCTTTCTTCAGGGCAGACTTTTCCTGTGAAAGTATGTCATTATCTTTGCCCTTTCTTTTGACTAAAATTTTGCCAGAAGAGATTTGTCATACCAGAGCCATTGAACCTTTTCTTTCATTTCTAAAATTGTACATAAGAGAAGAAGAGTTAGGTAAACCAAACAGATAAAACTCCTTTGTACTCTGCACAGTCACACCAGGATTAAATTTCAGCTTAACGTGTATATTCACTCATGGTTTAGTCTCAAGATTTTTAAGTATTAGGGTGATGAGATAATTTTAGCATTTAAGTACTAACCACAAAAATAGTTGAGCAAGGTTTGCAGTCATGAGCATTTGCCTTTTGTTCCCATCCATTAGGTATTTTGTGTATTTTTTTTTTACAACCCCCCACCTTGTCTTTGTTTTCATGTCTTTTAAAGGAAATTATCACTGACACTCAAACCTCCTGACAAGTAATGCCAAGCAAGGGTAAGAATTTCTTCCCATTCGTTCAGAGATAGCCATTGTGCTATTTCTGTCTATTATTCAGAAGTGTGGCTGTATTGGGTTTCTCAACCCCTTAAGGCATTTGTTAACAATACATTTTGAGTGTTCACAGAGTGCTGTGGGCTCCAAAAGGTATCAGAGGATTTCATCAGAAATAGAAGGTAGAACAAGGAGTCTGTAATCGCTACCACAAGAGAGGGGTGACATGTATGTGAAATTCTGAACATTTAACAGGAGGCTACAAAGAAAGACCAATGGATGGAGGTCCACCAGAGCATGCAACACGAAGGCATGGTCTCAGTGGGGTGGGGAGGATAAAGTAGGAAGTGCTTCTAGGGTGACACTGGGTTTTATGGAATGTAGTCATTGCTCACTCGGGAAGAAGCCAGTCCAGACAGAGTAGATGCTGAGTACTTTCTCCTAGACATCTTCTCAGGGTGCCTTGCTGGATCATTAAACCCATCATGTTGCAAATGGAACGAATTTTTCCCGATAAATCCAGCTCCTCCTCCTGCCTTTAGTCTTCTCATTCATGTCATTTTTGTTTTCTGAGTTATATACCTGCCCTCTTTACAAAGTAGGTTCTTGAATGAGTGGGTTCTGTGAGGGGAAGGACAGCACATAGATTGTTTGGTTCAAAGGAAGAATTGATATATTTTTTTAAAAAGAGAGAGAGAGAGACAGGTGAGAGAAGATGAGTTGGTGGATGCTCTTGTTTTCTAAGGATTGGATTTGGGCTCGATAGGGTAGTGGAGTGAGGCTGGAGTGTGAGGAAACTGGCCTAGGGAGAGAGAAGAACTCTCCCAACTCCCATCTTCCAGGGCTGACTTCAGTAACTGCCCCATATCTTCCTGATTTCCCCAGATTTTAGTTGAGATTAGAGACTTGCGTTGCATTACTCATCGTAACTAAGAAAATCCTTCCTGAGTTGGCTTCAGGTTGGTGCAGCTGCTAGGTCCTGATAGTGATAGGCTTTGACGGGGGACTGAAAATCCCACATTCGAGGTGGCATCCAACTGTGGCTCTACCTGACATGACTCTGCAGTTTCCCTTGTGAAAGGGAAATGTCTCCACCTGTTCTTTGACTCCTTTTCATGGTCTTCTTGCCTCCAGGCTTCCCTCCAGGCTTCTTAGAGCATGGTTCACACTGTCCCACTGTTCCCTCCACCCTTCCTGTACACTCTACGAAACAAACAAGCAAGCAAAAACCCCACAGCCCTTTTCAGGCCAGCATGCCGTATAGGTGCTGTGGTGGCCTGCGAATGGGAATGCAGCTGTTGGTCTTTGGCATTATTGATGGTTCTCTGCAGGGCCATGAGAGCAGTGGTCCTGGACAAATAGGATAAACTCTCCCACTCCGAGGTCACTGGTTTTTCCGCCCTCTGGGCCATTCAGATTTGGTAAGCTCCATTCTGATTCATTCCACAAAGGCTTAAATCATTTACATTGTTTTGTTCAACTCACTCAGGAAAGGAAAGCATAGACATTTTAATTGTTTTACTACAGTGTTTCACACCTGCTACAGACTCCCACAGCCAGCCAAATGCAGATCTTGGCTGCAAGGTTGCTGACTGCATGCTGTGTTCTTGAGGGCAGAAGTGAAAACCGCCCAGGACAAAACAGCAGTTTCCCTTTAGAAGGTGAAGGGGAGCAGAACAGGCTGCCCCCAGATGTGCTCCTTTGGCATGTGGATTATTTTGAGCTGAAGAGAATCAAGGCCCAGCGGACTGAAGAAGAACTTTTAGCTCTCCCTTAACTATCTACAAGAATTTAGACAGGGGGCCTGGCCCAGAAAGAGAGCTATTACCAGAGATAACTTTTTATCAGAATGACCTTATCTGTTTGGCAGGGCAAATATCTATTTACCGAACATCTGGTCTTCTTATTGTCCTGAGAATTACTCTCTTCCTCTTTGAAGCCCCAGACTCCTAGCCCATTCTTTAGCTCAGGAATCTATATAAGGCTCAATCTCCCTGCTCACCCTTGGGTCTCATATTTTTATGGGGCTCCAGTACATGTAAAATTAAATTTCTTTTTCTGCTGCTAATCTGTCTTAGGTCAATTTAATTATTAGGCCAGCCAAAGAACCTAGAAAGGAAGAAGGAAAATCTTTTCCTCCCCTGCAAAAGTAAGAAAACAGGTACCATGAAGGAAAGAGGTGCCAATTAGGTATTGCTTTTTTTTTCCATATAAGATCCTTTTAATTTAAAGAACATTTGAAACAACAAGGATTTACTGTATAGCACATGGAACTATATTCAATATATTGTAATAACTTACAATGGAAAAGAATCTGAAGCTGTACACCTGAAACTAACACAGTATTGTAAATCAACTATAGTTTAATTTAAAAAAAGAACTTCTGAGTAATTGAGAATATAATCAAAAGGACTAGAAATCAGGTGATCTAGGCTCAGATGTTTCCTGTTTCCTACTAGTTCTGTGTCCTTAGACAAGATTTAAAAAAGAAAAAACTTTTTACTTTGAAATAATTTAAGACAAGTGTAGTAAAACAGTTCCCAGGTACCCTACACTCAGTCCCCATTCCCCTCCCACCCCACAATGAAAATATCTTACATAACCATAGTCCACTGCCAAAACCAGGAAACTGACATTGATTTAATACTATTAAATACATTATTGGGATAGTTTTTACGTGTACTCTGCGTGTGTGTGTGCAGCTCTATGAAATTATGTCACATGTGTAGATTCGTGTATGCTTTTGGTTTTTTTTTTTTGTGGTACGCGGGCCTCTCACTGTTGTGACCCCTCCCGTTGCGGAGCACAGGCTCCGGACGCGCAGGCTGAGCGGCCATGGCTCACTGGCCCAGCCGCTTCACGGCATGTGGCATCTTCCCAGACCGGGGCATGAACCCATGTCCCCTGCATTGGCAGGTGGACTCTCAACCACTGTGCCACCAGGGAAGCCCTGCTTTTGGTTTTTAATGCACACTTATCTTGAAATTATTTTGAGCCTTTGTGTAAATAATTAATAGTAGCAAAATAGCAAAACTGGAAATTATTAATTTGGAAATCTGAATTTAACACTCTTAATTAAAAGACTTCTGGATTAGGAAGTAGAAGGTCAGGTTCTAATTCCATCTCTCCAACTGGAGAAGAAATGAGGGAGCTATACCAAACAGAAATCTTGATTCCCGTGGTTCCAGCCAGGCACGTAGAACTCATCCTTCTTTCATCTTGCGCTGCACCAACCGTCCTCCCCAGTATCTATCCCATGAGCAGGGCTTCTAAAATATCCCCCACATCTGTCTGCTAGTCTCCTTCCCTTGCCTGGATGACTGCAGTAGCCTCACGTGGACTCCCTGTACCATCCATTTTCCATACAGCAGCCACAACCATCTTTTAAAAATACAAACCAGATTATGTTGTTGCTCTGCGTAAATCCTCCTCCAGTGGCTTCCCATTGCCCCGAGAATCCGATCGGAGCTCCTGCCCAGAGCCATGAGGCCACTGTGGTGGGCTGCTCCCATCCCATTGACGTTCTCCTGCCTTATCACTGTGCTACAGCCCCGCAGGCCTCCGTTGTCTGTCCAGTTGGCCACCGTAGTCCTCCTTGTGGGCTTTGTTCTAGCTCTTCCCTCGGTCGGGTATGCCCAGCTCCTAGTTTTGCTGTGAACTAGCCCCTTCTGGACACTTATTTAGGTGTCAGTCCAAATTAGACACCTCCCAAGTCACTTTCTATCGTATCATCATCCTGCTTTATTTCCTCCATAGCATCTAACATAATCTGAAACCAACCTCTGCACTTGATTGGACTTGTTTTTACTTGGCTAGTGAGTTACCCTTCCTTCAACTGTAAGCTCCTTGAGAAGTGGGGTTGCAGTAACTGTTTGGTTCACCCTCCATCCCAGAGCCAAGGACAGTGCCTGCCCCATAGAAGGCATCAGTAATTATTTTTTGAGTAGGTGCATTAAAGCACCAGGTAATCACAGAGGTTCTTGAAATTGAAAAAAATTACTTAATTAAGTGAAATAATTTGATGCTTAAGATTATTAATTTTTAGGGCTTCCCTGGTGGCGCAGTGGTTGAGAGTCTGCCTGCCGATGCAGGGGACACGGGTTCGTGCCCCGGTCCGGGAAGATCCCACATGCTGCGGAGTGGCTGGGCCCGTGAGCCATGGCTGCTGAGCCTGTGCGTCCGGAGCCTGTGCTCCGCAACGGGAGAGGCCACAACAGTGAGAGGCCCGTGTACTGCAAAGGAAAAAAAAAAAAAAAAAGATTATTAATTTTTTCCCATATTTAGGACTCTGAGAACATTTTGATTAAATTCCTGTATACTATGGATTCCCTTTTGTGTGCCCATGTGTTAGTAACAGGTCTTTTGCGGAGGCAGGACCATTTCAAATGGGAAAGAGAAGTCCTCTGTACCCTGGTGATAGGTTCCTGTTTGCCTGAACATGTCAGACAGACCACCTTAGTGCTTTTAAGTGGTAAAGTTGAAACCCCCCCATTCACTTCCCCCCCCATCAGCTGAGCTTTTGCATTAGAGACACCATTGAGCAGGTTTTCATACAGAAGGTGCAAGAAACTTAGTATCATGTGGTTTGGCATTTAGTCAGACTTGCTTTCATTATTTAGTTTAGGTTGAACACATCCCTTTTCTTTTGAATTTAACATGTAAGAAAAGCTCCCAGAACTGGAAGACATGGAGCTGCTAATGTTCTGACTTAAATGGAAAGAACAGAATTTATGTCCTCTGCTTCATTTTTTAAATTCTTAAATTTTAAGAATTTAAGAAAAATTTAAATTCTTAAATTTTAAGAATTTAAGAAAAATCATTTCTTAAATTCCTGTTTAGCTTCCACTTTATTGATTGTCAGAGCCACATAACCAAAATGTCACTCTATTTACTTTTGATGGTGTTACCAGCCACTTGTGCCATTTAAGCGGTTTTAGAAATGTAATGTAGTATAGGAATATAAATACATATGTTTTTAGACATGTGTTATGCTGAATTAGTGATTTACTGCTGCTGAAGGAATGGTTTTTGTGTGAAAGAAATGGTTAGTCTTTCACTGACTATTCTTACCAGAGGTTAATAATACACTTTCTCTTTGATTAAATTCTCGAGTTCTCTTTAGAAAAATGCATGTACCCATATAGCTTCCAGTGACATAAATGTTGATCTTTTGGTTCCTTTTGTTATGTTTTTATTGTTGTTACTGCTAATGAATTAATTTCCAAGCAAATATATACTTGTAAATCTGGAAGATGATATTTTTCTCTTAAAAGCATTTTGCCATTTTCACATTGTTATGCCCCTAGCTTATAGGGTATTTTCTTGATAAGACATTTTCTTCTGTGGATTTTTTTAAAATGGTGTAGTCGTAGGGAGTGTGATCATATTATGAAAAATGTGAGTGACAGAATATGATTAGATGTACTTCAAAGTCATAGTCTGTGTGAAAAATTGATGCTTTAAAGCATTTATGACCAAAATTTGTTCTTTTGGGGTTACCCTCTCCCCCCTCCTCAGGTGCTCTTAAGGTTTCTATATTTTTTTGTGAACCAAACATGACTTGAAGAAGGTAGTGGGGGGGAGGGAGGAGTTGGAGGGGTATAAAATGAGCAGGCTGCTTTCCCAGGAGCCTCTCACTTGCAGGGTCTGAAATGACTGCTTTTGGGGAGAAGTGATATTCACACTGAGGGAGGTGAAAATACCTGCCCATTTTGAGGAGCTTTTGCTTTCATAATAGAACTTCATTGTACAAACAAAAGGATGTTTTAAAGGAGAGGACCATTTGTAATTGAGTGTTTTCCATTCAGGTAGCATCTGACAGAGAATAATTTTCAGAGATTTTTAGTATTGCATGCAATCATAGCTTAGCAGTTGGATCTTATTAATTGTTTTTTTGGCTGCACTGCACAGCTATCGTGATCTTAGTTCCCCGGACCAGGAATCGAACCTGGACTCCCTGCAGTGGAAGCATGGAGTCCTAACTGCTGGACCACCAGGGAATTCCCGGTGGAAATGTACACATTTCATTTCTGTTTTAAGTCCCACCCATGCTTTTTAAGTAGTGTAGTAAACTGTTTTCTTACCTGCAGGGTGACTGAGTGAAACTATGTATAATTTGCCCAATAGTAATTCTGCGATCTGTATAATCCAATGTATGCTATGGCTTTTTGCACTGGATAACTTTCAGAGGACTTTTGTTTTGGCCTGCAATCTTACTAGTAAGATTGATTCAGGGTACTCATTCAAAGTCACCTAATTTGTCTTCCTCATGTCCTAAGAATCAAATCTCTGAGCAGAGCAGCCGCTGGATACAGGACAAACCTTGGACTGTGTGTATCTGTCATTTTAAAAAACGATTGGGGGAGAGACACTCTGTAAGTAGTGATGTTCTATGATGTTTTTTTTTTTAATAAAAAAAACGATTGCTATCTAACAAACTACCCCAAAACTTGGCAGGTTCAAACAACCATTTTATTTTGAAGGTTAGGGATTCAGGAAGGGCTCAGCTGGGTGGTTTGTCTTTGATCCGTGTGCTGTGCTGTCAGTTGAGGTGGTTGGAGCTGGAGGATCTGCTTCTCAGATGCCTTTTTCACTCATATGTCTGGTTCTGGGGTCGGGATGGCTGATGGTCGATGCTGGCTCTTGGCAGGGGGCTCAGTTGGGAGCTGTTAGTCTGAACACTGCCACATGCTTCTCCATGTGCTTGGGTTACTCACAACATGGCAGCTGGGTTTTTAGAGGGAGCATTCCCAAAAGGTGTGGGTGGAAACTTTAAGGCTCAAGACTTCTTATGACATAGCCCTGTAAGTCCCAGAATACCACTTTCCCTGCATTTTATTGGTCGAGTAAGTCACTAAGACTGACCCAGACTCAAAGTGAGGGGAATTATCCTCCACCTTTCAGTGGGAGAAGAAGCAAAGAATTTAAGGCCAAGTTTAATGGCTGATGATGGAATCACATCAGGATAGCATTTATTTAATCTCAATTTATGCCTCTCCTAAGGTTCAAGTGGCTTAAAGTACATATACTAATAAGTAGTTTCATGTACTGGTACCCCCATTCCAAGTGGGGGCACCAATTAAACACCATCTCTGAGGTCCTCCATTCCAGTCATGTAGTGCCCTAAAAGTGGCATGACTGTAATCTCATCTCATAATATCTAGAAAGATGTCAGTCCTCTGAGTCATTGTGCAAACTAGTTTGTCGAAAGAGTTCAAAGGAATCATAGATCTTACAGCTGGAAGGGACTCTAAGGGATTACATCATCATTATTACCTTCCAAAGAGATTTATTGAGCTCTACTGGGTGCCAGACCCTGGGAATGCAGAGGCGAATATGACAGAATTCTTGCCCTTGAGACATAGTTGAGAAAATAGGACTGATACGTAAGAGATGAATAGAAATTCATAGACTGAGTGGCAAATACAAGTACAGGTGAAATGTGTACAGAAAGAGAAGTGATCAGTAGAGGCTGTTGGGTCTGGGAAGAGATGTAAAGAGAAAGGCTCCTCATCACAATGAAACATAAAACCCATTACCTGCAAGTCCCTATGTGACCTGGGTCCCTGCTTCCTCTCAGCTCCTTTTCTGCCTCTTGTTTCCTCACTCACTGGCCTCCTTCCTTGAATATGCAGACATTTCAGGACCTCTGCATTTGCTTGTTTCTCTATCTGGAATGCTCTTTCCCCAGATATTCTCATGGCTTCTTTTCTCACTGCAATCAGATCTCTGGTCAGATATGCCCTCCTCAAGCCTTCCCTGACTACTTACCCTGTCTACTTTCTACTTTCTCCATGAAGCCAGGGCCATTGTCTGCCTTGTTCATTATTATATCCTCAGCAACAAGAAGAGTGCCCGGCAAATAACTGGTGCCCAGTAAAAAATGGTTGGATGAATAAATGGGTAAGTGAATGTAGAACCTTGAAACAGGGGAAGGATTTAGCAAAGTGAAGAACAGATGATGTTGCTGGCTGCCTGCAAGGTAGAGTGAAAGAGAAACGAAAGTGTACATGGTACATTCATAAATTATCTGTTTCAATACCCTGACATCAGGGGTCATTGTTTTATAACCTTGGGTCCTTCATACTACCTTCTTCCTAGCTCTATGTGATAAGCACTAAATTAGGGCTTACACAGGGAGTGATTCATTCAGACTAGAGTGGCTGGGTCATACATGGCCTCAGTTGTAGGAGAACTTGCCATTCCTGAAAAATACTCTGTACTATACCACTTCTTTGTCTTTACTCCTGTTCATATTTCTATCTGAAATATCCCATGTTTTGTTGTGATGTTGAAATTCCACGTGAGTGATCCATTTCCTCCATTGTACTTAATATTTACATGACTTGATTATAACATAAGGACATTCTGCTTCAACTGGATGTATTTGTGTACATGTATTTCTTTCATTTGAATTCACACTCTTAGAGGGCAGAGCCTGGGTCTAATTCATCTTTTATTTACCTATACAGTACATAAGAGATTCTTAATAAAAATGTGTTAAATTTAATTAAATATGAGAAATGAGTGTACTTCAGCTTCTAATGTAAAACAAATGCGTATGCCTAGAAATCAGAAGAGGCAATGCTAAATTCCCAAGGAAACAAAGCAATAATAAAGTATCTTCATGCATGGATTTTCCTGGTCTATTGGATCTGTTTAGCTTCCTCATATTGCATTCATGATTTGCAAAGGGTCTGTAAAATCAACAACTTACACATTTTATTTCGGTTATCTCTTGCTGCATAACATACCATCCTAAAATGTAGTGGCTTAAAACAGTAACAGTTTATTATTTCTCACAATTTTGTGGGTTGGCCAGGCTCAGCTGGGTGGTTGTTTTGCTCCATGTGGTATTGGCTACTGTCATCAATATAGCATATGCTTTTGGTTTTGGAGCTTGGCTGGGACTAGAATGTTCAAGGCACCTTTACTCACATGTCTTGTATTAGCTGTAAACAGGAACAACTTTGCTCTCCTCAATAAGGCCTCATTTCCTCTGGTATCTAGACCAGCCTCCTTAGAGCACGGTGGCTGGATTCCAAGCGTGTCAAAATGGAGGTTGTCACTTCTCTTGAGGCCTAGATCTGGACCTGGCACAGCATCACTTTCACCACATTTTGTTGCTCAAAATGAGTCACAAATTCAGAGGGAGGGGAAGTAAATGTCACCTCTGGATGGAGTGGGGATCATGCACATTCAGGGATGGGAGGAATTATTAATGGCAGTGTTTACAGACTATATACATCAGCATGCTTAGATATTCATTAATATTATCTTTTCAATGAGAATTAGAACATTTTTAGTAGCGTCTCAGGCCTTTGAGTATTATTTGAACCCTTTGGCTTTGAATTTTGAATGGTTTCTAGAGAGAAGTGCTGTGAACATTTTGGGCATAATTCAGTAGCAGCTGAAGACGATCATTGACTGTGTTGACCTTGTTTTTTGCTCTCCTTGCCATTTATATTGTGTTGTACATGTTCCCTTCATTTGTGTGGAAGTTGGAATCACAAGCCAAGAGATCTGAAGGGTGGTCCCGAACTCTTCTCTGGTTCTCAGTGTAACTTAGAGCAGGTGACTCCAGCAGCAGGACAGGTAAGCACAGGCCACAAAGCAAAAGGAAACAAGCCAGTTTGCTCTCGGCTGATATTATAATGTGAAAAGATGGCAGAGGGAAACTTGAATTACTCAGCTGCTGTTTGGCCTCCATCTTCTCTGCCCTAACTGGTTTCTGTGATTCTGTTCTTCCCACATAGCAGCCAGAGATCTTTAAAAAATGTAAATCAAATCATGTCATTCTCCTGCTTAAAACCCCCCAGTGGGTTTCCATTGTACTTGTAATAAAATACAGACTCATCATAAATTGGCTCCTGTTCCCACCTCAGCTTCCCCTCCTATGACTCTTCCCCCCTCTTTATGGTTTAGCCACATTTTGTTTTTTTCTGTTCCTGGAGCCCCCCAGGTTTATCCTGCCAGGTTCATCCCATCTTAGGTCCTTTACACTTGCTGTTGTTCCCTCTCTCTGGAACACTGTTCCTCTAGATCCCTGTGCGGCTGGCTCTAGATGACCTCAGAGAGACCTGTCATGACTCCCAGACTATAGTAGTGCACCAGGCATTCTCCCTCACAATTTCTCTGTTCTGTTCTTTCTAGAACTGAACCCGTTTCTCAATTTTCACGTGTATAAAAATGGGGTTGATAATAACAGAACATACTTCATAAAGCTGTTAGGAGGATTCAATTAGTTAATATTTAGAAGGCTGCCTGGCACATGATATGCTCTCAAGTGTGAGCTGTATTACTATGTCACTCTTTACTACCTGCTCACTTATTTGCTTGTTTATTATCTTTCACCCAGCACTAGATTGTCAGCTCTTTGCAAGCAGGGACTGGTTTTGCCTGTCTTGTTCATGTCCCATTTGTATTCCCATTCTGCTGGCATATACAGTAGATCTTCAATACGTACCTGTAAAATGTAAGAGACTTCTTAGTTGCTCAAAATGAGTGTAAGATTTTTGATCCAGAAGAATTGTATTCCAGGACACTGAAGAAACTTGGGGATAATTAATTATTGTTTTATCTTTATGGAATTTTGAAGAGTGGAGAAATATCACAATTATGAATGAAGGTAGATGCAATCCTGAGTTTCAATAGTGAGGAATATGGGTTCAAAAACCATAGACTGAGGGTTGGGAGGAATTGGGAGACTGGGATTGACACATATACATTACTGATACTATGTATAAAATAGACAACTGATGGGAACATACTGTATAGCACAGGGAACCCTACCTAATGCACTGTGGTAACCTAAATGGGAGGGAAGCCCAGAAGGGAGGGAGTATCTGTATGTGCATGGCTGATGCATTTTGTTGTGCGGTGGAGGCTAACACAACATTGTAAAGCGACCATACTCCAAGAAAAATTAAAAAACAAAAACAAACAAAACAAAACAAACGGAACCCCCCCCCCCCATAGACTGAGAGGGAGCCTCATGCTGTTTGTGGGTAGAGTTCTAGAATGGATTATTGAAAGGATGGTTTGTGAATGCTTAGAACAGTGCTGCTTCGTGGGAAAGTGGGGCACCCTTAGAGAAAGAGACCTAGAAAAATAAATTGTGTTCTTTTCAGGTCACCACTTAGTTTGGTGGCAGAATCAAAATGAGAATAAAGACCCCCTGATTCTGTTCCAAGGGTGTTTTCAAACTGGGATCTTAGAGCTCCTCAAATTCCATACACCATAGAGTCTTTTTGCATGTTTTTATTTTGAGGATTAGCTGGAAAAAAAAACCCACTTTTGAAGACATTTTCTCAGTTGGGGAACATTGACCCCTGGAAGTTAAAGGACATAGTCTCAGAGGTCCATGAGATTTAATTCCGCTCCCCACTCCTTTAAAAGAGATCTGTGCAGTACTCTAGATTAAGAAACTCGGCATTGTGATGTTTTGCCAGTTTACCTGAGTAACCGAACAGTGCATGTTGTCCATGTACAGAAAACAGCACGTTCTTCCATTAGACCTGTGTTGTCCTGTACGGCAGCCTCCCATGTGTGGCTTTTGAACAGTGAAACTGTGGCTGCTTCAAACGGATATGTCCTGCAGTGGAAAGTGCATTCTAGATTTCAAAGACTTAGTACCAAAAAAAAGGGTAAAATATTTCATAATTATTTACTTTATTTTGAGTATCTGTTGAAGTGATCATATTTTTGTCAATTGGGCTACCTAAAAAATATTATTGGGGCTTCCCTGGTGGCACAGTGGTTGAGAGTCCGCCTGCCGATGCAGGGGACACGGGTTCGTGCCCCGGTCCGGGAAGATCCCACATGCCGCGGAGTGGCTGGGCCCGTGAGCCATGGCCGCTGAGCCTGCACATCCGGAGCCTGTGCTCCACAACAGGAGAGGCCACAGCGGTGAGAGGCCCGCGTACCGCAAAAAAAAAAAAAAAATATTAAGAGTAATTGCACCTCATTTTTCTTTTTAAAAATGTGGCTGCTTAGGTCACTAGAAAATTTAAAATTGTGTGTGTGGCTTGCATTGTTGGATGGTGCTGCAGTAAACCTGTTGCTTCTCCCAGGAGGAGAGGTGAAGGAATTGGTGAACATCACTGTGCAGGTGGGGTGATATGACAGCTACCTTCCACCATTTGGATGGCTCTCATTCATAAAAGAGATTCTCTCTGTTGTGTATTTCTCAGAAGGTGGAAGGAAGACAAATGGTAGAAATGTCAGGGTAATATAAGAAACACCTTTCTAAAACAGTTGTCCAGATATGGTTATGGGCTCTTTCTAGAGGTAGTGAATCCCTCATCATTATGCGTAACTCAAGCAGAGGCTAGATAGCTGCTTAATAGGTTATTTGGAGAGAGCTCAGGTGGTTAAAATGAATTCCCCTTCCAATCCTGAGATTCTGATCCTGAAATAAAATCAGGCAGAGGGCTGGTTTTTACAGAAATATAAAATAGATGGGTTCTGTGGACAGGAGAAGAAAACAAAATTTACTTCACTCTTTGTTTCCTTTTCCTTTAAACTTTCATATGAATGTTTTTTAGGAGCTTTGAGGAGCTTTGCGTTCTTGGTTACAGACAACCGTTTGGTTCTCTAAGCCTGGTGCATCTGGTGAGCAGTGTGCATTGGTTAGGAATGTGCTTGCCAACAAGTCAAGCAAACAAACAAAATCCACCAAACTGACAATGGCAAAATAAGTAGAAACTTATTTCAATCATGTAACAGGAAGTCTGGAGGTCAGCTGCTTCTGGCATCGGTTCGTTGGCTCAAAGGCGTCAGGACAAGTGTCTCTGTTCTTCTCTTGGCTTTTGTTTTCCTTCTGGTAGCAAGATGGCTGCAACTACCAACAGTGCATCTGTAAGGCTGGAAGGTAGGGGAAGGAGTAGCTCCTGATGCGTCTGTCCGTTTTATCTGGAAAAGCAATAGTCTTTTCAGAAATTGCCAGCACACTTCCCCCTTTGTTTCAATGGCTAAAAGAGTCATATGGCCATGCCGCTTCCAAATCTGATTCAGGTGCTTTGGGGTCAAGAGGGAAGGACCATCATCCAGTGGCCACTGATGATTTTTGCCTGGGTCGAGTTTTATTCAACATCTCCTTTTTAGAGATGAGAAAACTGAGGACCAGAGACGTTCATGCCTTTGAACTTGTAGGATAGGACTAAGAGGTCTCACTTTGCCCCTTCTACCTCACTAACTTCGTTAGCAAGGACAGCATATTCCCCCCAAATGATAGGGCATGTTGGATATAATTGCCACTATCTTGGATCTTTTTAATGTAGGTTTAGACATTTTGTCTTTCTACGAAAGACTTTTGAGTAGGTGAATGTAACGTGTACAGTAAGGAACAGCCTTATAGTTTTTACGTTTGTCTCCCCATTAATTTGTTGAATTTCCCTATCAGTGTTCCCTGTGCTTCTCTTTTTAAACCAGTGGCCCATTATGAGTACGAGTGGAATAATATATGTGTAAGAATAAAACAATTTTAAGCCACCATGATTACTGGCAGTGTTCAGCTGAGTATCTGATTGTCACCAGCTGCTCTACATACTCCTTGGATATGCAGTTGCATATTCTCAAACCGTTCTGCTTGGAAGGAAAAAAATATTATTGATGGATTAAAAAAATAAAAATTGAACCAGATTCCACTACCTCCTTTAAAGACTCAAGTCCCCCCCACCGCCTGCCTCCTTTCCTGCCCCATTGCTCCTAGCAAAATCCCTTGTGAACTACTTTGGGAAATGATGGTGGTGGCAGTGGTGCGTTGGTATTTGTGAGAGCAAGAAAATGAGAGGTTGGAAATATATAAGAAAATCAAGTTTTGCTGAAGAGGAGAATTGACCTGTGGAGTATTGTAAGGCAAAATGAGGTTGGTGTGTAATAATGGAAAGAATTTGATATATGAAATAGGGTCCATTGTGGGTTGAGAAGCTGGGGACATTTACTTTGACCATTTAGAGGGCAGAGAATTTGATAGGAAACTAGCTAGTTGTGGAATGCTTCCTCTGTCTATACATTTATATATAACTCTCTCTTAATCCTTAAAAACCTCTCTCTATGAGGAAGGTATTTCCCGCATTTTGCAGGGGAGGAAGCTCAGAGAGATGAACTTTTCCAGGGTTTGAAAGCTAATACATCATGGTGGTGTTATTTAAACCCAAGGCTGACTCCAAGACCTGTGACTCTCCTACTGAGTTAGTCTGAATGTTTGCAAAATCTGCAGCTCTGATTGTTTTTGCGGTTAATGTTCTTGAACTGGCAACAAGTAAATAGTTTAGCTATTCGATGACTCTCTCAACTTTTTGGGTTTATTCATTTGAGACCATGTATTATTTATTTGGAGCAATGTATTTTTACATTTAACTACATATTTGACTTTTCTCAGGTCTTACTTTTTGTATTAGTGAACCAAGCTTTACTAGTACTCTTTTTTGGAGGGATACCTCTCTTATCAGGCAAAAATCTTATTCAGATAAACAAATACATGCCATGACAATAAAGAACTACAAGTTATTATTTTTCCCCATTCTTTTCTGCTGTGCATCTTACCAGGTAGAAGTTTAATTTTCATAGCAGGAAAGAACAAGTAGCAACTTTGTGAATTGTGGCATTTGAGATTAGACTGATAAGACAGTGAGTGACCTACAGCAGAGTAGTTAACAGAAAGGAACAGAATTGTTGCCGAAGACAGAGGAAGGTCTGTTGTAACTGGAAGAGTCATCTTTGGCATTTGGCCATCTCAGTTGCATGATAATGCGAAGAAGCAGGAACCTTGGAATTGCTCTTCTTTATATTCCATTCCTGGATAATTACCAACCATACTCAGATCTTGAAAGGTCCTTTTATTTTGTGATTGCATCTTTCAGCAACAACTCTTATTATCCTATTATGCAATTTGTCTCATTTAAGATGCTCAGGTGGGAAAACTCTCAGCCTCAGCATCTGTAAAGATCACTATGATCGAGCATTTTGCGGCACTTGCACTCACTTTGCTGTTGAGCAAAAGCAGGATTCAAGGCAGGTGAATTCTTTCCAGATGTGCTTTTGAATAACTGGACAGATCCCTGGGGTCTCTTCAGGATAACCCAAGTGACTGTGTATTCTTGCCCCCTTTGTCCACACATACCTTCCTGTGGTCACTCTGCAGAGGGCTCTGTAGTTGTGGGATGATTCCACAGCTCATACTGAATCCAGGAGGACAGGTAGATAGTCCTCCAAGCAGTGGATCCCCAAGCTTTCCTAGGTCTGCTTCTTTGGGTACCAGAACCCATCCCTCTCCAGGAGACACGCAGC
This sequence comes from Stenella coeruleoalba, assembly GCF_951394435.1. Classification (NCBI taxonomy): domain Eukaryota; kingdom Metazoa; phylum Chordata; class Mammalia; order Artiodactyla; family Delphinidae; genus Stenella; species Stenella coeruleoalba. The sequence goes on along the minus strand of NC_137157.1, from coordinate 26,852,936 downwards.
AGTTTTGCTTTCATTTGCTTTGGCACCATTTTAGGCATGAAACGGAACCGTTTTCTCCCAGAACATAATGTCCCTGTGTAGAAGTGAGTGATAGCAGTGAGGAGTCTAGAGCCAGGCCTGTTAGTAACTAATGCTGAATGACTCAACCTGACACTGATGGCCATCTCCTGAGGTTACTGAGGAGGGGAGGTATGGGAAGTGTGGTTCCTTTACCCACTGTGCCCAGCCCCCAACTCAGCGATGGGCTGCCAGGAGGGCTGAGCCAGTGGGAGAAGCCAGCACGTGGACAGGGTTTGCTGACGTGTCCTGATGTGGAAGACAGGGCACACCCAGCTCTGTATTAATGGCAGGCATTAGGTCTGAAGGACTGAATGCAGCTTCTAGATGTGCCTCCTCCTTGCCAGGCATGTTCAGGGGAGAAACTGGGACCCACCTTAGGGGTTGGCGTCAGCTCTTTATGAAGCTTTTCCTGACAATACTCTGTATTCCTGGAGGAGGACTTTGTGTTGTTCTCATGGGCTTGCCTCTAACACAGAACTTACGATGCTGTGTTATGCTTGTCTGTTTCCTTTTTTATCTCCCTAGACTGTGAACCCTTGAAGATAGGGATAGTATATCTTATCACTGTTTTAATTCTCAGTGCTTAGGTCATATTATGTGTTCACTAAATGTTTGTTAAATAAATGAAATAGTAACGTTCAGCCCCTTTATTCTGCATGGTACTCCATCCTGTCCAAGGACAGAATTTTATCAGAAATTATATTGATTATCCTCAGTTGGTACTCAGACTAATGAAATACAGTAGCATAGATATGAGTAGAGCTGAAAAATAAAGGTGATTATAAAATACATAGAAATAAACTTAGTAAGAATTAGGCACAATTTATGAGAAAAAGACTTCCAAACTTAGCTGAGGCATATAAAAGAACACTTGAATAAATAAACATATCATGTATATTGGTGAGAAGAGTTATTATAGTAAATGTATCAATATCATTTTTGTCCACATTAGTCTAAAATTTAATGCTATTCCAATAGAACTTGCAATGGGATGATAATTCTGTGGAACTTGATAAGTCCAGAATAATATTGTTTGAGACTAATGAAGAATGAAAAACAGGGGAGAGTTCATCTCATCACATATTAAGACATTGTAAAATATAGTAAATAAAAACAAAATAGCATATAAGATAGAAGGCAGTATAACCTGGATTCCAAAACTTGATGAAGACATTATAAGGAAAAAATATGGACTTCATTAACATAGATGTAAAAATCCTTAACAAAATAATAAGTTGAATCTAGCAAAATGAAAAAAGATAATGCATCATTACCAAATGAAGTTTATCTCAGAAGCTCAAGGTCAGTTTACCATTTGAAAGCCATGTAATTTATCATGTTAACAGAATAAAAGAGAATTTAGAATTAGTCTAAAAACAGACTTGAGTATACATATGGAAACCTGGTACAAATCTACAATCCCTTATTTGAAACATTTGGGGCCAAACATGTTTCAGAATTTAGGGTTTTTAACAACATCTCATAGTCAAATTTGTGTTTGTTTCCACAGCAAAACTGATTAATAGTGACACTAAATGGAATAAATAAAGGCCAGAAATAGCATCAACATTACCTCAGGTAAGGCTTTGCTACCACATAATTTTGGCACCAAACTTTAGAAAACACAAACAGAAAGTTCTTTGTTTTCAAGAGCTTTATGATTTCAGAATCTCAGGGAAGGAATTATCAGCTTTTTAACATAAAGTTGGCACATTTCAAATCAGAGATGAAAGGACTTCTGAGGGGTGTTGGGATTACATACTAGTCATTTAAGAGAAAAAGAAATAAAGTTAAATCCCTGCTTTATAGCAAAATTAATTTTTTTGGCTATGCCACACAGCTTGTGGGATCTTAGTTCCCCAACCAGGGATTGAACCCAGGTCCTCAGCAGTGAAAGTGCAGAGTCCTAACCACTGGACTGCCAGGGAATTCCCAATGATTTATAGAGATTTTACTGTTAAAAAATTAAAGAATCTATAAAAGTGATAGAATAAACTATATACCCAGTCTTTATTTATAATCTTGTGATAGTGGAGATCTTCGTAAGCATTACACCAATGGTAGAAACTAAAGAATTAAAAAATAAAGAAGAAAAAGAAGAGAGAGATTAAACTATGTAAAAATTAACTTCTGTGCAACAAAGAACTCCATAATAAAGTTAAAAATGAATACCAACACGGGAAAAATGTTGGCATCATATATAATAGCAGCCAAAGAGTTATTACCCATAATTTATAACAAGCTCTTACAGATTAATAAACAAAAGATGAATTCTCCAGCACAAAAAAGGACCAATTATATGAAAAGGCAGTTTGCAAGAGAAGAAATACAAATGGCTGCCAATATTCTACCAGTACTCAGACAACAACTAGGACTACTACAGCTTCTGTAGCTACTGCAGCAGCTACAACCAGCCGCTACCATTTACTGAGTGTTTATTGTGCACCAGGGACTGGGCTAAGGGCTTTACACATAATGCTTAAGAAAATACTGAGACAGGTGTAATTATTTACACTTTGCAATGAGGAGTACACGATATAGTGAGTCGAGGCAGCTTGTCCTAGGTCACACGTTTAGCAGGGCTTTTGTAATTCAGAACTGTTTGCCTCCAAAGCGCTTGCTTTTCAGTAGACACTGACTTACTGCCTCCATATATCAATGTACTTATGAAAAGAAAATCAAATGAAAGCAGCCTGAAGTTACCATTTGTTTTGTCTATCAGATTGGCAATGATTTGAAAAGAATACTCATTGCCAGGGAAGGTCAGGATGTGGAGAAGCCTGGTGGGAGTATCAATTGGCATGATCCTTCTGGAAGGCAGTTAGGCAATATGTATCAAAAGCCACATCCTTTGACATAGTGTTTCTACTTCTAGGAATTTATCTGAAAGGACTAATTTGACAAATACTCGTATGTACAAGGATATTCAATTCAATATTGTTTATAAAACCACAAGGTTGAAGGAAACTTACTTGTCCTTCAATGAAAGATTGGTTAAATCAGTTATGGGAGAATTGATGATATAAAGCTATATTTATTAAATTTTGAACATTGTCCTATTCAAATTTATTATTGGATGGAAAAATAAAACAAAACAAAGCAGGTTGCAAAACAGCCCATGTGGTGCAACCCTATATTTGAGAAACTCAAATTGTTTATATATGCATGTATGCCAAGAAAAAAGTCTGGGACGTGGTGTTGACAGTGGTGTAATTATAAGTGATTTATTTTCTTTATATGTTTCTGCAATGTTTATTGATTTATTTTTTGCTGTTACACATATACTCTGATTTTTAAAAAGTACTTAAAAATACATATAATTTCCCCGTGCTGATGGAACATCCCAACTTGAAGATTAAGCACAAAGTTCTGGGGATCTAATCCAGGTCTGTAAATTTACTTTGCTTTTGTTAGGGGGTATTTAGGTACTTTCCATACTTACATTTTACTCTTTGAAAGTTGACACGGGCATGAGTTTACCCATACACATGATTTCCCACATGTTTTTCAAAGAATTGCCAGATTTCTTTTTCACTGATTGTGTTTAAAGTCATAGTTTGCCAGCTCTTTGGTTTACAAAAGCCAGTCGGTGTGAAATTGACGTGAATAAACTTTTTAATAGATATAAGGAAGTCCTATTCATGTTTGCCCAATCAGTAGATCAAGGTCAGATTTCGTTATTGGGCTGACACCTTCTTAATAACAAGTGGAGGTTTTAAAAGTAGGCTTAACAAATGTAGCTGAGGAATCCTGCCCAAGGGAAAGGTTTAGAAAAGTATTTTTTCTGATAGGGAGGCGGCCATGTTGGGGATATCTTAAAAGGCTTGATATAACCTAGAATATACTATGAAACTGTGAAAACTAATATATGGCACGTGAGCAATTTGCACAGTGCTTTTCAACATCTTTCTAGCCACTCAGCATTGTTTAGTGATGAGAATTGTGGACTAAGGAGTGTACATTTTGGTGGTTTTTGAAGATTTGGATATAGGGATTTGAGTTCCACTTGATTGAACTGGCAGTTTAAGAAACAGATTTTTAAATTGCTTACCGAATGAAAAAGGAAAACACTTGTAGTGAAAATGCTGGTCGTAGATAGTTCTAAAGGCCATTTGGGGCAACAGAACGAGGTGACAATCACCGAGAAAGTGGTTAGTAATGGGCTCTTAGAGATAGTGTCTTAATGCAGTTGTTATTTTAAATTATCTTTAAAGTGGTTTATTGACCCTGTTTTTCTGTTTTGACATTCTCTTTCAAAGGTATATAAGTTACACCGATACTATTTGAATAGTGCAACTCTTATGTAGCAGTTAAAGAGGGTGCATTTTGGAGTCAGGCGGACCTGTGTTAAAATCCAAACTCTCCTGCATAGTAGTGTTTTGACCTTTGGCAAGTTACCCAGTCTCTCTAGGTCTCTCTCAGTTTCTTCATCTCAAAAATACCAACCTTACAGGGCTGTTGAGAAGATTAAGTGAGATAATTTTTATAAAGAGCTTAATAGCATCTGACACAAGTACATGCTTAGGTTGCTTTAATGATTATGTATAGTTCAATCTTATTTAGAATATTTTTATAATAATATGTAGTATAATGGAAAGAATGTATGTTGTACTGTCTAATGAACCCACATTTGAACCCTGGCTGTGCCCCTTAATAACCCCATAATCTTGGGCAAGTCACTTATGTGCTGAGCCCGAATTTTCTCCTCCATGAAATGGAGTCCTCCATAATGCTTACTTTGTCAGATGTTGTGAGGATTAGAGATGATAGGCCAAGTGTCAAACTCTGTGTTTGGAGCAAAGTAGATATTCAGTGAATGGTAACTATTGTCATTGCTATGGAAGCTAATAAATATCAAAGAACCTCTTAAGGGCTTTTTATATTTTCCCTCTTTGTTTTTTACCTTTAGTTTCAATTCTTTAAGAAACTGGGTACACATAGCCAGGACTATGCAATATAAGAAAAGCTAAAGAAGTTATATAGAATTGATCATGTACTACATTCGGTAAACCAAAAGAATAAGAGTCTGAAGTGATGGACTGTATTAACAGAGAAGGATGTGTACATAGTGCCTGGCCTTGGGGCCCTTGTCAGGGACTGGTCTCTCAGGAAGAAGCAGCATGAAGGGCAGTGGTTTCATTTCTCATAGTCACCCCCTGTCACTACACTGAGGACGTGTATGTCATGGGCTTCGGATCCTGTGCTGGCTGACCAACTGGCCAGTCCTCTAGAACAGCTGCTGGAGGTGCCTGGTGCACTGGCACTGAGGGCAGGCCCGGCTGGCTGGCAAGCACTTGTGATGTTATGCTAATGAGTCCTTCTGTGGAGGCTGCCCTCCCAGGTGGGCTTTGTCCACACACGGTCCATCTTCCTTCATATTTGCATGGTATGGTGCTTGTTGTATCCATTTGTCTGCCTGTCCTCCTGCCCTCCCTCCCTTCCATCCTTCTTTCCATCCATTCATCCTTCCTTCCATCCATCCATCCATCCATCCATCCATCCTCTAAGTGCTAGCTATAGCAGTGAAAAACAGATAAAATCCTTGCCTCAAGGATCTTACATTTTAGAGATTCAAAGCATATTTATTTATTTACTTACTTGTTTATTTATTTTAGGCTGCGTTGGGTCTTCGTTGCTGTGCGCAGGCTTTCTCTAGTTGCAGCGAGCAGGAACGGGGGCTACACTTTGTTGCGGTGTGCGGGCTTCTCATTGCGGGGGCTTCTCATTACAGAGGCTTCTCATTGCAGAGCATGGGCTCTAGGCGCGCAGGCTTCAGTAGTTGCGGCTCACGGGCTCTAGAGCGCAGGCTCAGTAGTTGTGGCACACGGGCTTAGTTGCTCCGCGGCATGTGGGATCTTCCCGGACCAGGGCTCGAACCCGTGTCCCCTGCATTGGCAGGTAGATTCTTAACCACTGCGCCACCAGGGAAGCCCCTCAAAGCATTTTGAAATGTCAAATGTAGTATCTCATTTGCTTTTTACAATGAGTATGTGAGTTTTGAACTTTTTAGTACTTTTATTTGATAGATGAGGAAGTGGAGATATTTAGAGATGAAATGGCCCACCCAGGATAATAGTACTATGAGTAGAACCCCTTAGTTTTCATTCATGGTTTAGCACCCTTTCTCCTATGACGCTATGCTTTCTATTCTAAATATGTTTTCCTTTATCAGAGCACTTTTTCATACTGTTTTCTTCTTGATATATCAGTCACAGGTAGCCCAGGGAATTTGAGTTCAGTGGACAAGCTTTAACCTTTCAGTCTGTTCCTTTTGTTCTTAGGGTGAGATTTGAATCCAAACTGTCGTCTACAATGCCCCAAAGCATCTGGCTATGCCACCTTCCCAGCTTGTCTTGGGACACTTACCCTCTTATAACCTGCCTTCTTTCCTCACCTCAGAAGCATTGTGTTCTTTCCAACTTCAGGCCTTTGCACATTTTGTTCCCTCTGCTTGGAATGCTTCTCTCTGTTCCCCCTCCTGTCCCTCCATGCCCACCTTCATGGAGTTTCACTCAACTCATAGATCTCAGCTTTAATGCCACTTCTGCGGGGAAGCCTTCCTCATCCCCCAGCCGAAGGTCAGGTCCCTGTGCCATACATACTTTCTCACAGCATCCTGTGGTTTTTCTTCGTAACAAGCCTATCACAATCCATGGATTTGTTTGCTGCCTTCCTCCCGTCTTGGAATGGTTAGAAGATAAGCTCTATGAGGGCAGGAACTCTGGTTATCTTGTTTCCACTACTGTTTCCCCAGCTAGCACTGGGCCTTATATTAGATGCTCCAAAAATATGGAATGGAGAGTGCCTGGAGCAAATTCATGGTTTGTTCAATTTCACATCCCTCTGGAATCTGATTCTAACAATGAAGGCAGCTGATGAAACGGTGTAGGTTACTCATGTTTCATTAACGTTTAAATAAGGCATGGGAAAGCAACTACTAAGGTTTGGAAAGTTAGTAAAGTGGCAGCAAAAAGTGACAAAGGGGAGAAACAAAACTCCATACAGAGCCTGGGGGAAAAGAGAATAAAACAAGTTATTTGTTTTTGTGTCCCTTTCCCACTAAACTTTGAGCAATTTGAAGTCAAGCACCAGAACTTGTTTATGTTTTATATTCTGAAAGAAAGTACAGTGCCGGGCTCATAGTAGCTCTTGAATAAATGTTGAATGAATGAATGATATACTTCTTACCTTTGAAGCTGCCTTCTTGTGTTCTTAAGGCTGAAATTGGAAATAGGAATAGTATGATTTATAGAAAGAATACTGGATTTAGAACCAGATAGATATAGGTTTAAAACTGCATTGAGAATGGGAATAAGTATGCCTACCAAGTGGGCTTATTGGGAGGGTGGTGTATAAAGTGACTGGCACATGTAAGAGGTCCTCGAGAGATCTTAGCTCCCCTTTTCTGCCTCTCTCCCTTTGATCTAGTCCCAGAAAAACTTTTGAGGATTATGGTACCTAAATTGTTAAAATAAATAAAGAGAACTTCAAAGAAAATCATGCCACTGGAGCTATGACATGAATCAGTACGTGGCACTCACATTTATCAGAGCAAGCATGATGCTAGATGCTTAAACAGCAATGCAGGACGTTGTGTAGGAATTGGAGAATAGTGTTCTTATTATTCTTGTCTGTGGTCAGCCTGTTACTAGAAAAAGAAACCAAAATGATTTCTAAGGTCCTTAGGTTCAAACCTTTCTGTTTTGACCTCCGTCATTTATGTTTTTCCCATCTTTACTTACAAACATCACCTAACCCCAGCTCTTCCTCAGATTCTTTCTTCTAATAGTTTTATTTTGTTCTCCACAGTAAATTCTCTCTTTTATTTCCATCAATGGCATTTCAAATACTTTTGATGGGTGGATGGAAGGTGTGTTAAATTTAGATAGATCCACCAATTTCCTTGAGTTCCACACTGATTTCTTTTAGGATGTGACTAGGTAGCCCGATTATTCTCCCGTACCCCAGCTCCCATCCCCATCTAATTATGATACAGAGGACAGAGAAGTGTGACCAGTTTTCCTTTTTCCTCTGAGGATAGAGCAAGAACAAATGGTTTCAGACTACAGCAGGACGGAGTTTGGATCAACCAGCAGGATGTACATGAGCCTTGCACTAGGCTCATTATGTTTAAAAGCTAGAAGTCATTTTACAGCCACATCAGGTTAGTTCTCGTTTATAGCACCTGTTTTTTTTCATGCAAAATATGCAAGGCTCTGGAGATACAAAAACAATTAGTTCCTCGAGGAGTTTGAGTCCAGCAGGGGAGACAGATGCATGAACAGACATGGTACTCTCTGATAGAGGCAGTGCAGGTATGTATACAAGTGACACAGGAGGCAGAGATGGACTCAGATGTGGGACAGGTGAGGAGTGGTGGCATAGGCCGCCTGCTGAATAGTAGAGCTCACTGTGTGGACGGGGTTGGAGAGGCTGTTCTAACTAGAGGAAAAAGCGCGTGGAGAGACACAGAGACATGTACTAGCATGGCGGGTGCAGGGAACTCCAAGTAATTAGATATTGTTTGATTGTCAAGTACGAAGGCTGTTGTGAAGTCTGGCAATGCCAAGGTAGGTTATAGAATTTCTTTCTTTGAAGTCTTAAAACTCAAAATGAAGCATTTATGTCTGCTTAGGATGGTTTGGGTAGTATTTTTGCCAGAGGTAGAGGCAAATACTGTGTGTGTCAGAGAAAGGTCAATGACTATTTCTGTAAATGTTGAAGTTGTATTAAATAATTTAAGAGAAAGGACTCAGACTTTGCACTTTACTGTATTTGCTATTCTGGGATGTACAGTTTTCAAGTCACTTAACTAAGGCACTCTGTTTTGTGGAACTCTTCTCCCTCTTCATGAAACAAATGCATTCATAAAAAGCAGTAGAAATTCAGTGTCCCCCTTTCTCCATTGGAGGGGTGTTTTCTTTTGGAGCAGAGGTAGTTCCCAGGGAATCAGTGTAAGAGTCAGAAAAAAAATGGAGGGTGGCCTCTCCTGGGCCACTCTTGGCTGCCTGGGAGTGAAATGGAACCTCGGATATTGTGTACCTTTAAATCGTCCATGTTGCCTGTTTCACGGCCTCCCCAGGCCAAGGAACTGGCTAGTCAGTTTCTAGTTCTCAGAACTGGAGCAGGACTGCTGTGCTTGCAGTTGCATGCTTTTTATGGAACAGGGAATGTTGTTTAGGGAATTTAGGCAGCTGGAACCTGCCACATTAGCAATTTGGACTAAGGAAAAATTTCAGAGTGAGAAAATACAGCTTATTATATAATTTCACTTGGGTATTTAGGAGGCTGAGAGGGGAGATGAGAGTATTATGAAGGCAAGTAGGAGAGTTTCATAAACAGCTCCCTCCCTCTCTATTCCTTTTTACTGTAAGAGCTGGATTTAAATAGGGTGATCACGTGGCCCATTTTGAAAAGGGCAGTCATGTTCTTCTGCTGTTTCTTAGCTGTTTTGTCAGTTGGAGCAAAACAACAGCGCTGCTCACTTTTTGCAGGGTTAGAGGAAAAAGGAAGGGCTGGCAGAAGAATGGGGTGGGAAGCTAGAGGAGAGAGGAGAGGCCAAGAGTGTCAGACTGTGGGGACGAGGACCTGAAGGAGGCCACTTTGGCCTCAGGGATGGGGCCTGGAACTCTGCCTTTTTGAAGCCTGTTGACGATCTCATCCTAATTTAGCCTTTTGTGGAATCTTCCATGAGATGTGGTTGCCAACTTCAGCCTTCCTAGAGAATAGAGCCTGCTGAATCTGTTATGAAGTCTACCCAGAAGAGTTGGCAAAGCAGGCCCCCTCCTTAGAACCAGGATAACACTGACAGAAGGTGAAAGTCCGCTCCTCCTTTAAGAACACACAGTCAGTGCCTCACACCTGTTTCACCCGCACTGCACAAAAGAAAAAAAAAAACCACCGGCCCTCAGCAAAAACTAAAACTGACGTCACTGTAACCTTTGGTTATTCTTTTTTTGTGCGTAAAGTGTCAACCTCTTGTTTTATCTTGTAAACAATGGAAATCTTATTTCTTCCCAGAAAATTACAAAAGGTAACAGGGACCAGATTCAAACAGAATAAAAATCATAAGTAACCCAGAGAGTCTGGCTTAAAAAAAGAAAAAAAGGAAAAAGAAAGAAAAAAGAACGTGTCCTCTCGGCCTTAAAACTTGTCTTAAAGGGAAATCATTTAGGTTCCTGGTGGCTTCTTTCTTCATCATACTAACTTCTGTTAGCAAAGTATGATTTTGAAAGGATGCAGGGAGCTTGGGAAAGAGAGCTTTATATATTTTTTGTTTTTCCCTTTCTTCTCCCAGCAAAATACAAAGGTATCTGACCGTAAAGATGCTTAAACTGAGCTATTCTGATTGACAATGGTCAGGACATGGAAGTGTGGTGCCCCGAGATGGGCAGCTGCCTGCATAAAGGACCTGGCTGGCTGTACTTTCCACCTCTCTCTCCTACACCCAAACGGGGAGATTTGAGCAGTGGTTAATGTAGCCTCTTCTCCTTTTAAAAAAATGCGTCCCCTGCTCATTTCCAACACAGATTTGAGGTTGTTACTCGCTTATCTTAACAGAACATGTGTCTTGAAAGTATTATTTAATATAGAATATAATGTTATTTAGATCTTATTAAATTATCCTGTTTTTAGGGTATGCCAATGGACTAAATTTGTCTGAACTACTGAGATTTAGATTATCTAACTTTTATTGGCATTGGAGGATTTCTGTAAAAAAAAAGCTATTGAGATTAAATATCAATATCATATAAATCTTTCTAGGAAAATATAATCGAAAGCATCAGGGCTCCTACAGTTGGTGGTTTCTGTTATCTTGGTTCACAGAGCTATGACAATGTCATTGAATTTCAAGAATTCAAAAAGATAAAAATAAAACTCATAGTTTTGAGATGGAGAAAGAGAAAGATCCTGGAAGTTGTCTTCGTTTTTAAAATAGTCATTCTCACCTTAAAAGTACAAAAACTATTTTTCATTTATTAAGAAAAAACCCTGCCAGCTTATACTCCTGAATTAATGCAAAGACCAGTATTTTATAAACACTACTAATAATTGTGGAGGCTACTGTTGACAACTCTGCTTTTGATTTATTGCAAATATGCCTTCAATTTTCTTCCTCATTACCAACGACCTTCTTTAATTATAATAGGACTTTCATACAATATTTGTATTGTTTATTTTGAAGCATCTAACTTTAAAAGAAGTTTACTGATTTTTATGGCAAAAAATACAAATGTTTTTATTTTAGGATACAGACCATAAACTAAAACGTTACTGGGGGAGTTTGGCCAAAGATACAAAAATATATGGGAGGAAAAGTATACTTGCCTAATACTGTGCACATTTTTACAACAGAGCAAATGACATCTGGATTTAGAGTTTTAACTAGTAGTAACCTCATTTGTTTAGTAATGACTTTTAAAATAGAAAAAGAAAAATCTGCCGAAGCAGACCAGGCACTTACTAGATATTGAACTTGGATGAGCTGAAGTTAGTGAAGCAGGGTAATTAGAATAACTTTATCAACATCTAAATATTTCTCCTTTTCTTTAACATTTCAATTAAGTGTGAAGAAGTCCCAGAAATGAGATACCCATTAGCTACATGAAAGGAATTCGGAGGATTATAAGCTAGCCACACTTTTCTATGGCATGAATACTGCTTTTTTCTTTCTTTCTTTTTTTTTTTTTAAATAATTTGGAGGGGATTTTAAAATTTGTTAAGCTTCCCTAACGCTGTGGTTTATCACAGGTTTTGCTTTTAATAAGAAAAAAGAAAAACTTTTAAAAGAAGCTATCTGAATCAATTCATTTTTGTTTGTAGTCAGTCATTTTTGTTTGTTACTGTGATTAAAAATAAGTGGACTATATTTCTGTGAAAACCACATTCTTAATGTCAGTACCTACCTAGAAAATATAGGAGTCATACTTGATCATTCCTAATCATTTTGAAATTCTCTGGTCATTTTTTTTAAGGGCAGCATCGACTAATAATAATTGTGTGGCTCGTTATTTATTCTTGTCAGAGTAGTTTAGTTATTTTTGTATAACTATAGTTTTTTCAAACTAGTTGGAAATGATTCTACTTGTGATTATCAAAGTATGTACATTTGGTAATTTTGTTGTATAAAATACTTAATACCTGTGCAAATCTGTTTGAGTTTCGGTTTTAAAACAGCTCTGTAGTTTGGTGAGTCCTGCAAAGAGTCCGGCTTTCTCCGTGGCCTGCCAGCCAAATAATTTTTGCAGCATTTTCCTTTGCTTTCTTATAAACATTTAAAAAATTTCCTTGCTTTTTCGTAAGTTCAACGGTTACGTTAGAAAGCACTGAAGTTGCTATGAAATTGCCCTTTAGTTTTCCATATATTAGGGAGGAATGATAGATTTTTGCATATCCCCTGTAAGTTGTTAAAACAAATACTGAGGGCTGCTATTCTCATGGAGCTGTATTTGCCCAATTACAGATGAAATGATTATGCCTGACTGTATTGCTTTAAAATGAGTTTTGTTGCTTTCACGCTTAGGCAAAGATATTTAAATTTATTTTTGTTCAGTGTATCATGTAATGTACTTCTCCCCCATCTTGTGCTCCCAAATTTGGGATAAGCATTGAATCCTTTTTGGGCTGCAGGTTGCTGTCTGATTTACTAGAAAGCGTGATGCATGTAAAATAGTGGCTAATGATTATGGAGTCCCACCTTAAAGGTTATCAAGAGAAAAAAGTTAAAATATCAAGGAAGGTGCTACTACAGTCAAAACCTTATTTCCTCTGTAAAACCGTGGTATCTCATAGGAAGACTTGGATCTTATTCTCAGCTACCAAAAATGTTTAAATATGAAAGTAAAGATGACATGAGACTGTGGTACATTGTTCTTAAGGCCCACTGTTCTCAAGGTGCATGGTTATTAATCTTGGTTTGAATGTATAAATTATATAAGATTAATTTGCAGATAGGGTCGATGGAGGTTAGTACATGGGTTTTTAGAATGAGGAAGCTGATAAGGTATTACTCATCAGCCTTTCTGCTTCCGTTTTTGACGCTTTGGAAATGCTGTTAGTTTTACTTTTCTGTGTTCTTAAAGCTGTGGTCAAAGTAAGTAGGCTTAGAGATAAAACTTACATTATTTTCTCCTTTGTAAAATAAGGGGGCTGGACCGTGCTCTTTCTAGGCAGTTTCCAGAGATGTGAATCTCTGGATTCTGAACTCTCACTACTCTTTCGGAGCTCTACCTTTCTACTCTGCACGCCCTGCTTTTTGTTATCTGATTTGCAAGTCAATGTTATGGAAAGTCTCTATTGTAATGCAGACAGCCTCAGCTTCAGGTCTCAGCAGATATCAACAACCCAAACCCGCTATTCAAACCACCTCGGAAAGAAAAATCGTTTTAAAAGATGGCAAACTTTGCTTTCATGTTCACCCAAAACGAAGTTCTCGAGCAGCATCTGGCTGTGCAGAGTAATCCAATCTATTTTAACGCAAAGATTTTCCAAGAAGGCAGGAAACAGTCAAGGGGAAGGCTTTCAGGCATCTGCTGTTTCGTTTCCAGATCCCTTGTGTTAATTTAATGTTTCTAGGGAACCAGGCTCTTTCTTTTTTCTCAGAATCCCTTCTCTAGGAACTGGTGAGTGCGGTGGCGCTGTGCGAATAGCAGATAAAGCAGAGAGCTTGGCTGGGGCGCTCCGCGGTCCTTTGCAGCCTGGTCATCCCGCCACCCCGGGGGCGCCCTGGGTGTGATCTGTGGGTGACTCGGCAGTTTCCCTTCGTTCCTTGCATCTTACGCAAAGGCGGCGCCCGGAGTGACAGAGGTATACTTGAAAGACGTGTTTACTTGCATTTGTCCAATTTGGCCTTAGTGAAAGGTAGCTAGGAAGCGACTGGCTCTTCCTCGCTCTACCAAAACCAGGGAAACTCAGCCAATCTCCAGGAAACAAACCAAACCAAACACAAACCTGAGTGAAGTGTGAATCTTGCATTAAACACTTGGATTTGTGTTCGTGAAGAGAATCCCAGGAAAATTGGCGTTCCTTTCAACAGCCTGCTGCCCATCCTCGGTAAATTAGCAATCACAGGTTGCCGGGAAATTTCTTGTCCTTGTGTGATGAGCAGGTTCGGCAGATTTTGTTTTGAAGGGGCAGACTGTGCTAGTGGAGTCAGGTGTTTGTGCGGCGCCAGAATATTAACACCTTGTGTTCCGGGGCCCTTATCTTCCGGGCAGGGACTCTTTCCCATTCTCGTCTCCCACTTCAGAACCAGAAGGATGCATCCAAACGTCGCCTTTGAAAAGGAATTCTGTAGAATCAAAAACAAAAAAAGGCTGTCCTTCAAAATAGTTTCGTTTTTGGATATTCGTATCTGCCTAGAAACTTAGAATGCTAGTAATTCATGTTGCTGTGAGAATTGCCCTGGTACCTAATGTTAAAGTTTAATGTGTTCACATGTAACTTACCTAGTACTCCGATAATGCCAGTATTCGTATAGCAGCCAATCTAACTGTGTTACTAAGTTGTTGGAATCACAGAATTTGAGTTCGAATGGAGTGTAGAGGTCATTTAGGCCAATTTTTAAATGGAATTGTAAGAATCTCTTTTATAACATTTCTGACCACTTTTTGAGGCATTCCATTCTGTTGCTGGAGAGCTGTAATTATTAAAATGTTATTCCTTTTATTAAATTGAATTCTCTCCTTGGTTCTTGTTCTCCTTTAAATAATAAAAGCCTAAATACCTTTTTTTCATATATTTTAGTGAGTGTGGTATATACTTGAAGATCATGATAAGACAAGAGATTAGCTTCATAGTAATGATAACCACATTTTGGGCTCCAAATTCTTGCTTTGTGCCTTATGAATCTTCTTTTGAACTGCTTAGAAACAACGGCAGAACTTCCCATTTCAAGGTAGTACTTGAGATTAAGCAATAAAATGGTATATTGGCAACAGTTTTCATTTTAAAAATCCCTTTGATTTGATACTTATATCCTAATTTTCTGTTATGGTCGTTTTTGGTTTACTTTTAGTTTTCTATGGAATGTTCTGTGCTTTAGCCGAAATCATTAAATAAAGATAAATAAGTTTACTAGACTCAGAAATGTGCATCTTTTGGCTCTTTTTTGCTTTACCTCTGTACTAGTTTTCTATTGCTGCTATAACAAATCACCACAAAGTTAGTAGCTTACAACAAAACCCATTTATTATCTCACCTTCCTATGGGTCTGAGCTTTGGGCACAGTATGGCTCTTCTGGGTTCTCTGTTCATGTCCTCACAAGGCCCCATGTCAAGATATCAGCAGGTCTGGACTCTTACCTGTAGGTCCTGGGGGAGAATTCAGTTCCATGTGGTTGTAGGACTGATGTCCCATTTCCTTGCTAGCTGGTCTTCCTCAGCTCCACATTCCTTAACTCATACTCCACCACCCCCCATCTTCAGAGTCAATAATAGTGTGTGGAATCCTTTTGCTTTGAATATCTCTGCCTTCCCCTTCTGTTTCGTTCCTATGCTTTTAAAGGACTCATGCAATTCCATTGGGCCCACCTGGATAAAGTCAAATGATTAGTAACCTTAATTACCCAGCAAATTCTTTTCACAGCAGTACCTGACTTAGTGCTTGATTTATGACTATGGGGATGGGAATCTTGGGGGCACATCTTTAGAATTCTGCTTACCATATCCTTCTAGGTACAGCTTTCCTGGGATGGTTATAGTCATAATCCAACATTTTAAAGAGATTTTAAGCATCTTAATTCTCAAAATTTTGCAAAGTGAAATTAGACCTGAAAAAGTCAGGTAGCATTAAATATTACTTACAAAGAATTTTTAGAGGTTTAATAAAACAATAAATGCTTTTTTTAAAAAAATTCAAACTTCTATGTTGCAAAACCTTTCCCAATCTTCTTGTTTTGGGCATTGTATTAAGATAGCATCAGATAGAAGTCAGTTTGTAGTACCAATACTATATATACTACTAATAATTGCATTTAAGAAAGATTGGTTTTCCTCTGCAGTCTCATTTCAGCCTTGGAGAGTTTTTGATATATTCAAATAGAATTCTACTAGAATCCAATTTTGGCTAAGAAACCGGGTCCCATGACCTAGCTGCCACTTACTCATACCTAAAATGTGCTTGAATATGCAACTTCCTAATTGTAGGGCACATGTAAACCCCCTCCTCACTTTTTGTAGAGCTGCATAGTTCTTACAGCTTGGGGTCAGGGGAGTGCAGGCTTACATTATGCATCCTGATTTACTATTTATGAATCCTGATTACCATTCGTTATTTAAATTCTAATTTTTCCTTTCAGAGGTTTTAACTAGACAACTGTTCAGAAGTACGGATTATACATGGGGAAATTCTAGTGCTTTAGAGCTACTGAAAAGAAAAGGCTGATCATCAGATGCAGCAGTAAAACAGAAAGTGTTGGCTCTTGGGGAGTTTTGTGAATACGCTTTAGGACTTTGTCACCTTCTTCCAGCAACTCCAGCGAGTAGGGGGCCTGGTGCAAGAAGTGGCGATCTGCCAGTTTCAGGCTCAGACGTGGTGCTGTGAGACATAACTGATGGTCTGGAGATACAGGGCAGAGGGATAGGCAGCATGTATGCTGAGACTTGAAACTCGTGCCTCCTTAGCCCTCGGGGTGAGGTGATGATCAAATCACAACCACACATCTCGGGTGACTATATATTTGAAACACGCAATTTAGCTAAGGTGCTTCTTTTGCTTTCCCTGATTTATGATTATTTTCATGTAATGAATGATGGTCATGGGCATTCTGATATAGAAGGTTTTAATTAGGGCTCAGGATCTGTGCAATTAATCAAGCAAAATGATTTAGAGTTCTGTTATTACTGAAGTCTTTTCAGCTGGAATTAAGTGGATCCACACCAGTGCATTATTAAGCATACAGTTACTTATTGGTTTATTTATCTGGACTCCACCTTATTATAAAAAGATTTTGAGGAAATTTACACATACATACATACCCACCACCACCACCACATAAAATAAGTAGATGAAGAAATTAGGCAAAAGGAAAATAAATTAGGAGAAAAATAACAAGGCTGCTTTGGGTAGGTTTAATGCAAAGAAAATATAGTATAAAATTCTATACAGGTGCTAGAACTAGGCTATAAATTTGGCTCTGATTTTTTTTCTAGCAGCCAAAACAAAATGGCAGCAAAGTAATCAGCTATAGGATTCATCACATTCATAAAATGATTATAAGAAGATTGGAATTTTCCTTTGAACTCATCTTGTGTTGAAAGGGACATTTTATGCTTTCCTTCTGCTAGAAAGGTTAGCTTTGAATTGCAATTAAACTTATAAAAACATAATTTTGGCAGAAATAAGAATGAACAGAATGGCAGAATGGGAGCAGTTAGCAGGATTTCTAGTATTCCCTCTCTTTTTCTTGGTTCATGTTCTAATGTTCCAGTGCTCTCCTCAGTGCACAGAGAGGTCCAAGAAGATTAGCCGTTCTTTTTGGAAGCTGAAGGCTTCCCTGAAGATTCTGTGAGAATGGGAAGCAGAATCTGATTTTTTTTTTTTTTCAGAATGGAAACCTTTTATCATGAAGAATTTTTTCTTTATTGTATACTTTTATATAGTTTCCAACCCATGAATTAGTGGTGTTCCAAAAGTTCATTTTTAAGTTGCTTGTTTGAAATTAAGAATATATTTTCCCAAAGAAATGATGTTGTCTGTGACCTAATTTCAGACTTGCAATGAACCCAGGGTTCAAGGAGGTTAAATCTGAATAAATACAGGTCTTCAATTCTGTATTCAAAACCTTTGAGGCCAGATTTGCTGACTTTGAGTTTTGTTTTGTTTTGTATTTTGAGAAGGATAATATTGTGCGTATACCCGTTATTACGTCGCACTGCAGTGTGGTCTGGAGCAGGATCCTATAATCAAACACATTAATACTTCTGCAGTGAAACTGATGAATATTCACACTCAGTGGGATAAATAAAAACTATAAATAGCCTCATGTCAGTTCAGGTCGGGTTTTGTCTCCAAATGAATTCAGGCCAAATGAGTTCAGGTCAGGTCAGGTTTTGCTGCCAAATGAGTTATGAAAAAACTTCTGGTTTTCAGAGCGTTTTGGATTTCAGATTAGTGTATCTCTATTATACATTTTTTTAATAAAAAAGCCACTGGTATTATAAACTCTAACCACAATGTAATGTTCTTTTATGGAAAAATGTGTTGAATTCCAATTAGGAAAACCAGAAAGCCATCACTATATTGCAGCCGTACAGCAAGAATGAAGTGTTTCCATTAGGCAGGACTCAGAGCAGAAATGCCCTCCTATGTAACCCAGGAGAGGGCACTTGTCAGGCAGCTGCTAGTGAAGGTTCAAGATCCAGGGCAGGGGACTGGTAAGAAGTATGAGAGAAGGGAGGTGGGAGAACAAGGTGGGACTTCCCCTTCTATTATTCATTTCTCCCCCCCCTTAACTCTTCCTTTCCTGTTAATGCAGGGAGCCCGACAGTGATATGAGGCGTGGCATTTCCCTCCCCTCCACTCCCACCCTTTCCCCAAAACTGCCTATAAAGACACCAAATGGTGTCAGAAATAATAAAGCTTCTAAAGATAGTTAAACTTATGTGTAGATCTTGCCTCTGCCACCCTCTAGCTGTGTGACCTTAGGTGGTTTGCTCAACTTGTGAAATAAAACAAAGAAAAAATCCGATCTGCTTCCTAGGGTGGTTGAGAAGACATTAGGTTCTGAAGTCAGTGTGCTGTTATGTGCAAGTGCCTCACACAGAATGGAGCTCAATAAACGGTGGCATCCTTCACCGTTGTGGTCCCCTCACATATCTTCTGGTAATTCTTTCCTTCTCCCCCTGAACATTGGCTGAGAAGCAGGGAGCCAGGACCCAGTGGAGATGCAGTGTATCTGTGAGCAGGAGGGGACAAGCTTCTCAGGTGATGAGTATGGCGGTTGTGATGGAGAAGTGCTCTGCAAAGGCACGAAGGCCCCAAAGTGTAGGCATTTGTATCTGGCTCAACCAAGGCATCCAGTCCCTCTTTAGGGTCTGATCTAGGCTTGGTAAACCCTCAGACTTGGAAGTTTCTGGAAGAAAAAATCATCTGCAGGCTCTTGTGGGAGTTAGGCTGGAACCAGTTATCTTTGGAGTTTACCTGAAAGCTGTTTGCAGCCATGAGGGTTGATATTGCCCCATGGGCCAGGCTCAACAGGAGTAGAAATAAGACTTTCAAGAAGCCACTAGAAATTTCACAGCTATTCTAGGGCTTTGACACAGGCGCTGCTTGGTGGCACTCTAGCTCTTCATATTGATTACATGAATTCTTTCAATGATATTATGTGCTTAGTTAATGCCAGGTACTGTTCTGGGTATATAATGGTTAATGACATAGGCAAGATCCCTGCTGTCATGGAAACAGATGAGGGTACTGTGTTAGCAAAGAGTAAGACGTGAGTGGGTGGGTGGGTGAGTTGGGGTGGTTAGGGAAGGTCTGTTTGAGGAGGTGACATTGAAGCTGAGACCTGAAGGATGGGTTGGAGGTAGCCATGCCAGGAGCATCCTCGATAGAGGGCCAGCAAGTTCAAAGGTCCTAAGATGGGGAGGAGCTGGTGTGTCCTAGGACCTTTCAGAAGCCGGGTTGGAGCTTCATGAGCAAAGGGGCAAGGATCCGGGGTAGAGGGAAAGGCAGGCTGGGCTAGACCTTGCTGAACCTTGTATGCTCTGGACAGCAATATGAATTTCATTCAGAGAACAGGAAACCCCTGAAGGTTTTTAAGCAGGGGAGGAACATGGTTTGCATAAGTTCACTTGGCCTCTCAAGTGCATGTCATGCGATATTAAAAACTAGGCTAGGCTCCTTTGGGAATATTCCAGTGTTTCCCTTGTTTTTAACTCAAATGTGAAAACTTTGAAGTCACTTGTTTCTCTTTAGTTTTTAGGTTTTCTCTTCAAATCCAATTAACTGTCATCATATATTTAGCTTTTTGGTTAAAGAATGCATAAGCGGTCACCTCTGTAATATTGAGCAAGTCTCCTGTTACCTGGTTTTTGTTTCCTACTATGGCTTTTGTGTGTTTATCTTCCAGCATACCCATCCTTTGCTGCCAGCATTGACATGCTTTCTCTTTTAATCCTTTCTGTTTTCCTCCCTTGGTTTTGCAGTTGTGATAGACTTTTTGTGTTTGTCCATTTCTTGCAGGACTGTTGAGGCATTCTCTCTTGGCTATACTGATTTCCTTTAAAGCACTCTATTCAATATAACAAACCTAACACAGCTTCTTGTACGTAGTAGGTACTCAGTAAAGTTTTGTTATGTGAATGAATAAACAGCAAGATCTGCTGGGCTTTTGTGATGAACCTGAAGATGAATAGGTCCTGTTTATGCCCTTAAGCAGGCCACTTCAGGATCTAAAGTCAGTGTTTTTCATAGGACACTAATAAAGGGACGTAAGTACAGTGTGGAAAGGAACTTTGGAGGATGAATTTGACCCTGAACCTCAGATCCAGCCTCTGTTCTGGCTTTTTATTTAGGTGGATTTTTCAGGGAGAGAAGTATAGTTGTTATTATTATGGACAACTGAATCAGGATTTTATGGACATTAAGAAAAATGTTCTGAAATTTGGTAATAAGATGTTAAGACGGAGATACAGCCTTTCAGAGTCATTGTCTAATAAGACCTAAGAGTCATCTGATTCTCTAGAGAATGTAACTTTGTTTTACTTACTATTTGCTATTAATTAGTCCTCAGACTCTATTAAAGTTAGAACTTACAGAAAATTGTTATGATGCAAATGACTTCTTGCAAGTAGAGAAGATAACCCCAAAGGTTATATTTTATTGCCCTATAGAATATTAACTAGTGTTGTATGTAATTTAGCAATCTTGTTCCAGTATTCTTTTTTTTTAATTTACTGTATCAGTTTCTTTACCACCTTGCTATTTTCCTCATTATGAGTTACGTAAGTCTTTGACATATGTATATTGTATACATATACATATGTATATTTGTATATGTATAATATACTCACTGTATATTTGTATGTGAATTATATTCCTAACCTTTTAAAAACTGTATTTTGACATTCATACTCAGTAAAGTCCTTAGACATGAATGTGCAAGTCACTATCCAAATTTCCTCATTTTATGCTACCATGTAATTCCTGAGTGGAAACATCATGGATGTCACAATAAAGGGCCTTATAGTATGAGGTAGAGGTAAAAATTTTACTTACAGAAAACCTGTACTTTTAGAGGGCATCTGTCCCTGTACTATTTACCATGCTCTTTCTTGTATGGTGGCAAAAGTAAATAAGTAAACTTGAGAGACATTCCACAAATACAAATCTTGCTTTTTTTTTTTTTGCTTTAAAAAAAAGCATGAACATCATTATAGGAAAAAGTAGATTCTGAAATTTTTTAAAAAAATTATTGTTTTTATTTATTTATTTTTGGCTGTGTTGGGTCTTCATTGCTGCGCGTGGGCTTTCTCTAGTTGCAGCGAGTGGGAGCTACTCTTTGTTGTGGTGCGCGGGCTTCTCATTGTGGTGGCTTCTCTTGTTACAGAGCACGGGCTGTAGGTGTGTGGGCTTCAGTAGCTGTGGCACGTGGGCTCAGTAGTTGTGGCTCATGGGCTCTAGAACGCAGGCTCAGTAGCTGTGGCGCACGGGCTTAGTTGCTCTGCGACATGTGGGATCTTCCTGGACCAGGGCTTGAACGCGTGTCCCCTGCATTGGCAGGCGAATTCTTAACCATTGTGCCACCAGGGAAGCCCGATTCTGAAGTACTTACCATAAAGAATCACTAGACCAATAGCGTAGTTAGTCACGAAGTACAGATCACAAAAATCTCACCAATCAGGTTTGAAAGTTCAGCCCTGGATGGTGTTTATTTCCTCAAAGATACTTCACCTGCAGCAAGGGCAGCCTGTCAACAGCTGATGCCATGTTTATAGCCTTTTGGTCTAAACTGGAAGTTCAGTTAAAGTCACTATTAGCTGAACCTACATTAATATGTATTCTGCCCCATTAGAAACTGTTAAGAAAGGGAAGATTAATACTGTATTTAAACAGATGACACATTAAGAGAAGAACTAAGGAAATAAAACATTCATTTATTACCTTTTGGTAAATTATTATTTTTCCATCGCTGCTTAAAGGAATCCTAGTAGTGACCTCAGTCAGGGTTTTAGTATAATGCTTTACACACTTGACTCAGTCTTTATCTTTGCTCCTCTCAGGATAGCTCTGGAGTTTGAATCTCCTTTTCAGAGCTTCGTTCTCAACTTCAGCAGTTTATTTATACTGTAGTCACTTAAGGGTGTTTATATACCTGCTTTGATAGGGACCGTCCTGTTTTATGCTTCTTTTCTCAACATGATTCTCAGTAGGGCTGCTTTTACTCTCAGAAGTGTCCATGTTTTTCATGATAAATTATATGGCCACACTTCTTTGCCCTGGCTAGATGTGGTTAAAGCCTCTTTAGCCCCAATCTTGTCTGCCGCCTTTTGTCTCTCTGCCCTTTTTTTCCTTCTCTACATGTGGCAGGAGCCAAAAAAACATAAGAGTAACAACCAGATGAATGTGTTTCTTCAGTCCTTTCTGCTATCATTTCCCCCCTTTTATAAAGAACAGCCTCGTTTATTTATTCGTATGTCATACTAGCTTGTATTTATTGAGCTCTTGCTGTGCTCCTGACACTGCTCTTTACTAGGATTAACTCAGTTCTCACAACAGTCGTATGAAATACATACTATTCTTATCCCCACTTTACAAGACTGGGTAGGTGAATAACTCGTCTTGGGTCACACAGTATGGAGCATACCTTTGAACCTGGTTAGTCTGACTTCAGAGTCCATGCTGTTGACTACCAGTATATAAGAATTGTTTATTCAAGTGTATGCAGTTGCTGGTCTTAGTATGAATTGATAGCTAACATCTAATGGTTCATTTCAGCGAGCAACCTAACAATATAAAGTTTTACATTAGTAATCTATTGCTGCATAACAAATCACCCCTAAATCTAGCAGCTTAAAACAGTGAGCATATATTATCTCATACAGTTTCTTTTGGTCAGGGATTTGAGAGTTCCTTAGCTGAATAGCTCTGGCTTGGTGTCTCTGATGACATCTCAAGATGTCAGCTGGGACCAGAGTCATTCTTGCATGGCACTGCTGCTTCCAAGATGGTGCACTCATGTGGTATAAGTGCTTAGCATTATGCTTTTTGATGGTGATGTAAGCACCTGGCTTTAAGCTTTAGATTGCTGAGGCATCCATTTCAAAGACATCCATCTTGAATAAATATATTGCCAGCTGTATAGCACTGCTGCTATTAGCAGAACAATGAGATAAGGAACTGGCTGCCTCCACCCATGAAGTTCCCCTTTTATCTGGGTAACCTAGATAACTGACCACCTGAGTGACCCTGCTTCTCCTTTCCCGTGCCCTAATGCTTTACATTTGCCAATAAAGAGTGAACCCGTGAAACCCTAGGCACCCCACCCTCAGACCCTAATAAAGGCAGAGCCCCAGGTCTTTACTTCCTTCTTCTCTCTCTACCCATGACCTCGCTGTGTTGCCCTTGGACATGCTGTGTGCCCTCCAGGACTCGTGAGTGATAAATCTTGTTTTTCAAAGTTCCCTCATGAATTGCTGAAGTGCATCTTGAGATCATAATGAGCACCACAAGGGCTGGACCAGCCACAACACTGGCTTCAATCAGGAAGATGTCCGTGGGGCCTCCTCACAAGTCATACAGACCTAGGTGATGCCGTAGGTATTCCTAGCCATAGCATCGCTATTGAGAGGCTGAGGCTGACACAGCTCACATGGTGTTGGTTGTTGGCAGGTCTCACTTCCTTCCCATTTGGGCTTCTCCCTCAGCTGCTTGAGTGTCCTCACAGTATGGAGGCCAGCTTCCCCCAGAGCGAACAAGCCTGGAGAACAAGGTGGAAGCCAAAATATCTTTTAAAACTTAGTCTAGGGGCTTCCCTGGTGGCGCAGTGGTTGCGAGTCTACCTGCCAAAGCAGGGGACACGGGTTTGTGCCCCGGTCCGGGAGGATCCCACATGCCGCGGAGTGGCTGGGCCCGTGAGCCTGCGCGTCTGGAGCCTGTGCTCCGCAACGGGAGAGGCCACAATGGTGAGAGGCCCGCGTACCGCAAAAAAAACAAACAAAAAAAACTTAGTCTAGGAAGTCACATTTCCCTGTCATTTTTGTGGTATCCTATTGGTTCCCTGGGTCAGGGAGGGGGGTGGGACAGCTACACAGGGTGAATACTAGGAGGAAAGAATCACTGGGTCATTTTGCAGGCTGGATCTTACAAAAGGGCTGATGTATTTTAAAGCAAACAATTTTTAAAATTATTTTTCATATTCTTTTCCATTATGGTTTCTTACAGGGTATTGAATATAGTTCCCTGTGCTATACAATAAGACCTTGTTGTTTATCCATCCTATATATATTAGTTTGCATCTGCTAATCCCAAACCCCTAATCCAACCCTCTCCCACCCCCTCTCCCCCTTGGCAACCACAAGTCTATTCTCCATATCTGTGAGTTTGTTTCTGTTTCATAGATAAGTTCATTTGTGTCATATTTTAGATTCCACATATAAGTGATATGGTATTTGTCTTTCTCTTTCTGACTTCTTCACTTAGTATGATGATCTCTAGTTCCATCCATGTAGCTGCAAATGGCATTTTTCATTCTTTTTTATGGCTGAGTAGTATTCCATTGTATATATATACACTACATTTTCTTTATCCATTCATCTGTAGGTGAACATTTCGGTTGTTTCCATGTCTTGGCTATTGTAAATAGTGCTGCTATAAACATAGGGGTGCACGTATGGTGCATGTATCTTTTCAAATTATGGTTTTATCTGGATATATGCCCAGGAGTAGGATTGCTGGATCATGTGGCAACTCTATTTTTAGTTTTTCGAGGAATCTCCATACTGTTTTCCATAGTGGCTGCACCAATTTACATACCCACCAACAGTATGGGAGCGTTCGCTTTTCTCCACACCCTCTCCAGCATTTGTTATTTGTAGGCTTTTTAATGCTGGCTATTCTGACCAGTGTGAGGTTGTACCTCATTGTAGTTTTGATTTGCATTCCTCTAATAATTAACAGTGTTGAGCCTATTTTCATGTGCCTATTGGACATCTGTATGTCTTCTTTGGAGAAATGTCTGTTTAGGTCTTCTGCCCATTTTTTGATTTTTTTTTTGTTATTGAGTTGTATGAGCTGTTTTTATTTATTTTTTTGTTAAACTTTATTTTTATTTATTTATTTTTGGCTGTGTTGGGTTTTTGTTGCTGCGTGGGCTTTCTCTAGTTGTGGTGAGTGGGGGCTACTCTTCGTTGCAGTGCTCAGTAGTTGTGGCTTGTGGGCTCTAGAACGCAGCTCGGTAGTTGTGGCACACAGGCTTAGTTGCTCCACGGCATGTGGGATCTTCACACACCAGGGCTGGAACCCGTGTCCCCTGCACTGGCAGGTGGATTCTTAACCACTGCGCCACCAGGGAAACCCTGAGCTGTTTTTATATTTTGGGAATTAAGCTCTTGTTGGTCTCATTGTTTGCAGATATTTTCTCCCAGTCCATAGGTTTGTCTTTTCGTTTTGTCTGTGGTTTCCTTTGTTGTGCAAAAGCTTATAAGTTTGATTAGGTCCCATTTGTTTATTTTTGCTTTTATTTCTATTGCCTTGGCAGACTGACCTAAGAAAACATTGGTACGATTTCTGTCAGAGAACGTTTTGCCTATGTTCTCTTCTAGGAGTTATATGGTGTCGTGTCTTATGTTTAAGTCTTTAAGCCATTTTGAGTTTATTTTTTATTTATTTATTTTTTGCGGTACGAGGGCCTCTCACTGTTGTGGCCTCTCCCGTTGTGGAGCACAGGCTCCGGACGCTCAGGCTCAGCGGCCATGGTTCACGGGCCCAGCCGCTCCGCGGTATGTGAGATCTTCCCGGACCGGGGCACGAACCCATGTCCCCTGCATTGGCAGGCGGACTCTCAACCACTGCGCCACCAGGGAAGCCCTTGAGTTTATTTTTGTGTGTGGTGTAAGGGTGTGTTCTAACTTCATTGATTTACATGCAGCTGTCCAGCTTCCCCAGCACCACTTGCTGAAGAGACTGTCTTTTCTCCATTGTGTATTCTTGCCTCCTTTGTCAAAGATTAATTGACCATAGGTGTATGGGTTTATTTCTGGGCTCTCTATTCTGTTCCATTGATCCATATGTCTGTTTTTGTGCCAGTACCATGCTGTTTTGATTACTGTAGCTTTGTGGTATTGTCTGAAGTCTGGGAGGGTTATGCCTCCTGCTTTGTTCTTTTTCCTCAGGGTTGCTTTGGCAATTTGGGTCTTTTGTGGTTCCATGTAAATTTTAGGATTGTTTGTCCTAGTTCTGTGAAAAATGTCATAGATAATTTTATAGGGATTGCATTAAATCTACAGATTGCTTTGGGTAGTATAGCCATTTTAACAATATTAATTCTTCCAGTCCCAGAGCATGGAATAGCTTTCCATTTCTTTGAATCATCTTCAGTTTCCTTTATTAATGTTTTATAGTTCTTAGCATATAAGTCTTTCACTTCCCTGGTCAGGTTTACTCCTAGGTATTTTTTTTTTTTTGGCACGACTTTAAAAGGAATTTTTTTTTAACTTTCCCTTTCTGATATTTCATTGTTAGTATAAGGTAATGCAACTGATTTCTAAAGCAAACAATTTTTCTTTTTAAGATGTTGGGGGTAGGAGTTTATTAATTAATTAATTAATTTTTGCTGTGTTGGGTCTTCGTTTCTGTGTGAGGGCTTTCTCTAGTTGTGGCAAGCGGGGGCCACTCTTCATCGCGGTGTGTGGGCCTCTCACTATCGTGGCCTCTCTTGTTGCAAAACACAGGCTCCAGACGCTCAGGCTCAGTAGTTGTGGCTCACGGGCCTAGTTGCTCCGCGGCATGTGGGATCCTCCCAGACCAGGGCTCGAACCCGTGTCCCCTGTATTAGCAGGCGTATTCTCAACCACTGCGCCACCAGGGCAGCCTTAAAGCAAACAATTTTTAAGGCTTAACATTTTAAAACCTAAAACTTAGATTCTTTTACCCGCAAATTAACAGTAACTTTTTTTTAAGTATACCCATATCTAGTTGTTTTTCTCAGTTTTCTACTGATACTAGAATATTTTTGTATTCGTATAAAAACTGCAGTTACTAGTAATCCTTTGGTACAGACTGAACTCAGAAGTTCTGTCCAAAACTGTGTGGTGACAAAGGGGCAGCTCCTGAAAACCTGATAACAATAAACAGAGTGCACATAGGCACCTAACTCTGAAGAAAGTAGTGAGGAAACAGGAAATAAGATAGTTTTTTGCCTTCAGAGGTTTGAGGTGAAGTGGCAGGCAAGTAACTGCCAGCAGTGTACTTGAGGGAGCCTTGAAAGCATGTTTACTTGCCAAGGGTGGGCCATGAATGTTTTCCTGGATACTTGTTCCCTCTGAACTCCAGTGGAGGGTAAAGTAGAGTCTTTGCTGAAGGTTTCCAGGTAGGATTCCAAAGTACAGTTAGCATTAAAGATTGGGGATGGTGACCATCTAGCTTACTCATAATGTGGCGACCCTTTGGGTCACTTATAAGGCCTTTCTGTTTAGGACTGCTAAGGATGTCAGCCATGTTAATATTAAAGGCAGGGAATTTAGGTTGTGATAGTGATCACTGAGGAATTTTGGTAGCTCATTTTGTCAAGTACTGAGACCACACCCCCTGTTAAGTCTTCAGGAGAAAGAGACTGGTCAAATTAACACTGTTTAGGCTATGAGAGCCTGAGACCCCTGTGAATTAGTGGGTTAGCAGACATGAGGCACTTGGACACATACTTTTACTAAGGGCTGTAGCTTTTACTTATCTTGGGTAAGATACACTCCAACCAGTTAGGATGAAGGCTATATCTGATGGTAAAATGGATAAAGCTCCTGAGTGTTACCTTATCCCTCACAAAGGAGTGGTGGGCTTATGAGGCCACATGTCAGAGGAGTCCTGCATCTCCCCTATGCAGGCTTTTATCTCCTGATTTGGAAGGTCCTTCACCTGTGTCCTAGCTTCATCTTGTACCCTACAGAACAATGCAGGCTTAGGGCAGAGCTGGCGTAAGTTGCTTATTCCAGGGCTTTTCTTGTTCACTGCCACATCCTCAGCATCCAGAACAGGGCCTGATAGGTAAGAGATGCTCAAGAAATATTTTTTGAATGAAGAAGGGCACAATCTTCCCAAGTAGTGGGTAGCCATTATGTACGGGATAAAAGAGGGAGGAGCAATCCAAAGAGGAAATGGGTCCAATGGGAAAAAGCTAATGAGATATGCTATACAGGCATAAAACCATAACCTCTTAGCTTGTTAGGTATCAGAGAATTTCCAAGTAGTGAGGATACATAGCCTCCCTGCCTTCATCTGTAATAGTATGCCTCCTTTCTCCTCCTGGCATACCTGCAGGTGGGAAGCCTTGAGCGCCCTCTTGAGGCTGAACACGCCACTGACAGAAATAATTCAACTTAACCAGAAGATTAATTTCTTTAAAAGTGAGTCATTATATTTGCTCACTTTATTACCATTGTCTTGGAGGAATCCATTTTTCATCTAAGGGATGAATGAATTGTAACCTTTTAAGCACAATCACTTAAAACTATTCCAACCATTTTGTTGGAAACTTTACTAAAGCATTGTATATTTCCCCATCTTCTTAATAAAGTATTTGGAATATCGTCTAATGTTTTCCTGTTATTTCAGGATCGTTTTGGAAATACCATGCTGTAAATACAGTGATACACTTAGGGTTTACTCCAGATGGGCTTTTTCCATTACACTGAAGACCATATATTGTTGTTTTTTGAATTCTCTTGTTCATTTTTCATAGTTTAGCTACCTCCTTCTCTCTGGTAGGCTGTTAGTGTTCACTTCCTGATGCCACTCATACACCTGCCCCAAGAGCTCCTGGTCCCCAAGAGTATATTCTCTCTGGTTATGTGTAGGAAAATAGATGACTGAGTTTACGAGGTTTGTCTAAAACACAAGGGAACTTCAGTGGGTGGACTTTGTGGTATCTATGAGTCTCCTTTCCAGTTTCTCCCATCTCTGGTTCTTTTCAGGAGTGTTCTGGAAAGTTAGGCTCATCAGACCTGTGGCTTCTGGATAAGTGAGGTGTTGATGACTCTTGTAGTTATTCTGTTCCAAATTTTGAAAGTAGTAGGATATCAGTACTAAAAATATGCTATTTTGGGGGGCCACTTTTCTTAGCCCCATTCTCATCAGAGCTTGAGAAGGAGGAAACAACAATAGGATGTTGTTTATCCAGTCTCTCTGTTTCTGGGTAAGAAGGAGGAAGAAGGGAAGGGAAAACGTGCAAGGTTCTGTCATGTTCTAGTAGATAGTTTTGAAAGATTCCTCTAGGTTTGGAGTGGAAAAATGGATTGTAGAGGATTAAGGAGGGAGCATGGAGGCTGGTCGAGAGGCCATGGAGGTTGTCCATGTGAGGGATGATGATGACTTGGACAGGTGTGGAAGTGGTGCATGTAGTGAAGGATGGCTGGACTCAGAGTATGTAATTGAGGTAGAGCCTGTAGGGTCAGGTGTTGGCCCTGAGCAGATAATATGGTACGCTGCTCTTATTATTAGAGTTTAGTAATGAGTATTCACATCCTACATTTGTTTTTGCTAAGGAATTAAGTGTATCAGTTAATACTCATCGCTACTAATATTACCATGGTTGGATTTTCACCAAAGGTAACATTACCACATACAGTATAGAATGAAAAACAGTGCCTATCTTGTGGGCAAGCGATCCAAACGTTTGAGGTTAGAATCTAGAATCTGGTGCTGAAGATGTATCAGAACATATGTTTAGCAATGAACATAAGATTTTTCCTTCTCTCAATTCTTTTATATAATTTATCAAACAAAGATAATTTGGGGGCTTGTATAGAAACTCCACCATTTTTAGGGAAATAAATATAAATCTCCAAATAAGTAACTAAATATTCCTCATAGGATAGTAAGAAATATAACTTACAATTTAACTCATTTCTTTTAGTTAAATTTTTTGTTTCTTTATAGTTCATGGCAGCATTGAATGAAATAAGGGTTTTAGATGCAGTGGAAGGCTTTACATATGGCATTACTCAAATTCTTTGATTTATTAGTTTGATTTACATGAAAATGTTATCATTAATTTTACATTTGGTAGATTTTAACCTGATATCACTTCATGTGGATTTATATTCAAAGGCTTTATTAAAATCCTGGGGGTACACATTTTAAGTACAAGTGTCCAATCTTATTATATTATTTTATTATAAGAACGAAAAGTATGGAACCTTGAGGCTAGGACTGTTCACGCTTTACTCTTATGAAATCAAGTTCTCAAATCATTTTGCGGCCATTATTTGTTGTGCTTTTGCAGTACCTTGTTTCTTCTGAGCTATCCTTACAGGTTGCTAGGAATTCAAGGGCCAAGAAACAGTCTACTAAGAATTTGCAATACCAAAGCACTTAATTTTGTGTGAGTATAGAGTGTTTATTCCTTTTTAAGGTTTGAGGACCAGCAAAATGGAGAGGTGTATTGTGTTATACACATGTTATATTGTAAATAATTTTACTTTTATTACACATGATGTAACCAGAATGGAAAAAAACACAGAAAAAAATAATTGTTGATATAATCTTGCCAGGGGAGGGTGATGGGGAGTATGACACAAGAAGAGAAAAAAAATCTGTTACCAATTACAGTAAAATTATTAGAGTTAAAAAGAGCTGCACAGATGAGTGAGTAATAATCAAACTTTCACGTAGCTTTCCTGAAAATTTGTAATCTTCTTCCATCTTTCTTTGCTTAGGTACGTGATAAAGGAAAAAGAAATCCTCTTGGGATTTTTGGATGAAAAACTAATTCCGTTATTTTGCTCTCTGTAGCTCTTTGTCTTTAATTTTAGTCCCCAGAGAATACCATTTGGTTATTTTGAAATCATTTCTGTTTCCAACTGAGCTTGCCCTTGGCCTGCTGAGAGCCTTTCCCCATCTCATTCTGCCTTTTCCTCCACCCCACTGCTCCCCTTGCTCCCACCTCTTCCTAGAGCCAAGGAAGGAGCTTGTGAACCACCACTTTCTCTTTTATGAACCAACTGAAAAATCCCTTCTGTACAATACATTCCCGGGCAGCTTACCTCAGTCTGATCCCAGAAAAACACGCAACAGGAAACACAGGAAAACACGCAGCTCAACTCAACCCAGATAGACAGAATTAGCCAAAGGAAAATGCCAGAACAACAGAGACTGTTCATTTGATTTCCAGGAATGGAGATTATTGGTAGTCTGCTCTTTTCAAAATAAACTTTGATCCGGAGCTGATCACCTTGTTAGTTACTCCTGTCTGATGCTGAGGAGTGCCAGCTTCCCTTGCTGGGTTTTTAAGGTCAGTCTGTTAATTGTAGACATAACGGGCTAACCCATCCACTAGAGAGTGGAGAATACTAGTCACTTGTCAAATCTGGGCCCCAAGGTAAAAGCAGCATAAGGGTGTGGGGGGTTATTCAGTTGAAGTGGAAAGGAGATGGAAAAGAGGCTAGGGAAAAGCACAGAAATGTGGCCCCAAAGTTACAGCTAGGAGAAGACAGTTATCTTACCAATCTGTGTGTTATTCATCAATTATAAAGGAATCTTCTCTAATATTCATGTTCCCTGTAGGCTGTCCTTTCTTATCTCTTTCTTACAATTTCCCGATTTCCTTCCCTTTTCCCCTCTCCTTTGTTTTCTCTCTTCCTTCTTTCCTCTCTCCTGATCCTCCCTCCTTTTGTTGTTGTTGTTCTTTTTGAGCTTAACCTGGTGCTGTGGCGAAAACAAAGATCATTAAGAACAAATCTAGCTTGGCTGATGGCAAGTCCACATACAAATAACTGTAATACAAGGCACCCCATGAGAATACTGCTAGAGAGGTAGAAAACAAAATTCCATGGGGATTCTGAGGAAAAGGACTTTATCTGCTTGTGGGGAAATGTGACTTTTTGCACTCATTTGTTCATTCATTCATTCACTACCCCCCGCCCGCCCCGCCCCGTATGCCAGGCATTCTGCCAGGAACTGAGGGGACAGTGTAACAACAGGGGCAATTTGTAGGTATGGTCACTGCCTCCCAGGAGTTTATGTGCTGATCGAGAGACTGGAAGCAAGCAAACGAATATCAAATAGTTACAGGTTGTGAACAGGGTTTTGAAGGAAACAGTTATTCTTTTTTTAAAAAATAACTTTATTTAGTTTTGGCTGCGTTGGGTCTTCGTTGCTGCACGCGGGCTTTCTCTAGTTGCGGGGAGCAGGGGCGACTCTTCGTTGTGGTGCGCGGGCTTCTCATTGCGGTGGCTTCTCTTTGGGGAGCACGGGCTCTAGGCGCGCGGGCTTCAGTAGTTGTGGCGTGTGGGCTCAGTAGTTGTAGCTCGCAGGCTCTAAAGTGTAGGCTCAGTAGTTGTGGCCCACGGGCTTAGTTGCTCTGCAGCATGTGGGATCTTCCCGGACCAGGGCTCGAACCCGTGTCCCCTGCATTGGCAGGTGGATTCTTAACCACTGTGCCACCAGGAAAGTCCCGGAAACAGTTATTCTTTGCAGTGGCAGAGAGTAAAGTGGAAGCTGCCTTCCTTGTGTGGTCTGTGAAGGCTCCTTGAGGAGGGATATTGCAGGAGACATCCAAGGGATGAGAGGAAGCCAGTCCTGGGGAGAGCTAGGAGAAGAGTGGCCTGGTCAAAGGGACTAAGTGCCAAGGCCCTGAGGAGAAGAGTGGGTGGCTCTGTAGAACTGACAGGAGGTCGGGATGGCTGGAGGAACAAGGTAGGAGTGGCCAAGACGAGATCCAAAAGGGAGGCGGGCTGGAGCTGTGAGGAGCTGGGCTTGAGTTCTAGGTGGAGTGGGAAGTCATGGCTGGGGTTTTATTTTTAAAAGTCCAATCTGTATGATGTATGGAGAATAGATTTTAGGGGGCCAGAGTGGAAGCATGGAAATCACACACACAAAAATCTCTCCTCTAGAAAAACAAAAGGAGTGTTAGGAAGTTCTGGGATTAAGAAGTGTGTTATGAACGTGGCAATATTTTATCTGGGCTTTTAAGACTGGTTGGAATTTTGACAAGCAGAGATTTGGAGTGAAGGGAATTTCTAGAGCAAGAGACAGAATGATCCAGGTATGGGGGGTGAGAGGCATGAGGTGATTTAGCAAAAGGCCAACTTACTCTGTATGACTGCAGGGGAGCACGTATGTCAGGGGAGGAAAGTGTACCTTTCTGCCTGATAATATGAGGTCTTGAATGCAAGGCCATATTTTTAGGAGTTTGGCTAACATAAATAGAAGGTTAATTGTTTATTTTATTTAGGCATGTTTTATTTGCTATGGGAAATCTTCCCAGTTCTTGGTTCTGTATTGTAGAAAAATTAGCCAGATTTGCAGTTCTGTTGTCTGTTTTTGGAAAATTAGATGTCTGAGGTGTTAGACGTCATATAATCTGCCCTACCCCATCGTCACTGGCATTTAGCATCTCACTGACCTGTATGTAGTCACAGCCTGGATATATAATGGGGCTCCTCAGTGGGAGCTTAACGTTTAAAGGTTCATGTCTTTGTTGTTTCCTTTGTTCATTCATTCATTCGACAAGCATCCGCTGAGCACCAGACTGTTGCAGGTACTGTTTATCCTGGGTGCACGTGAGAGGCTCCCTACCCTCCATGTGCTTTGCTGTTTTTGACAGCTTTCTTTAGTGATGACTTAGGATACTGTGCACAGTGGCAGGCAGCTTTCATGCAGGTTGAGAAGGTCTCCCTGAGGTAGTGACATTTGAACTGAAGCCTAATTGATGATCAAGGGGAAGATGATTGGTTCAAACAGGTGGGCTTGCATGCCAGGGCTATAAGGTGGGCATGAGCTTGGGGCATGTGAGCAGGACAGAGGCCGCTGTGGATGGGGTCCAGTGGCCAGATGGGACTGGACGGCGGGCCAGCGGTGCTCTAGCCCTGTCTGCACACAGCAGTCCTCTAGCTGGCCTAGGCCACACCCCAGACCACCTACATCACAAGTTCTGGTGGGACCCAGGCATCAGCATTTTTACAAAGCTCCCCAGGTGACTCTAATGTGAGCTTGAATTTAGTCTGATTGTACTGGGAAGCTTGTGGAGGGGAATGATATAATCGGATTGTCCTTCTTTCAAAGACCACTTTGTAGTATGTACAGTACCAAGTGTGTAGTGTGTAGTGTGCCAGGTAAGCAGAAGGAGAAAGGTAAAGGGTGTCATCAGGAAGCCTAGTCACAGGGTTCTAGCAGTGCTGTAAGCAAGAGGTGATGGTGGCTGAAATGAAGGTGGCAGTGGTGGCGACTATGAGAAGTGGTTACTTCCAGGAAGCGGGGAGTGAGGCTAAGAGAGAAATCAAGGATGACTCCTAGTTTTGGGGACAGAACAGAGGGCCATTTGTTGAGTGAGGGGCAACTGAAGGAAAGTCAGGTTTGGTGATGCAGGGAGAGGGGCGAGGGATTAGTTGGCCTGACTTGTCATCTCCTTCCCAGTGTCTCCTGGCAAACTCATACTGCTCCTGTGGGATACAGCTCATCTTGACTTTCTGCAGCTCTTTCAGTTCATTTCTCTATTGTAGTACTATCAGGTTGTATTGCCTGGTATGGACTCTGCCATAGTTTCAGCAAAAATCACTATGTGACCAAATTGGTCTTATGGGCACTAGTTTCATTTTTATGCCAAATAGGAATGGAGAGAAAATTCTCAGTAATTTCCCCAATTTTAATTCTCTGTTTCTCAGTATGCTTTGGGCCCTGATGGATTTCTTGCTAATTTTCAGAAAAATTCTGCCCATGCTTTATTTTTTTTATTTTTTGGTTTATTTTTGGCTGTGTTGGGTCTTCATTGCTGGGTGCGGGCTTCCTCTAGTTGAGGCAAGCGGGGACTGCTACTCTTTGTTGCGGTATGCAGGCTTCTCATTGCGGTGGCTTCTCTTGTTGCAGAGCACAGGCTCTAGGTGGACGGGCTTCAGTAGCTGTGGTGCACCGGCTTAGTTGCTCTGCAGCATGTGGGGTCTTCCTGGACCAGGGATCGAGCCCGTGTCCCCTGCATTGGCAGGTGGATTCTTAACCACTGCGCCACCAGGGAAGTCCCTCTGCCCATGCTTTAAAATAAAGGAGGGGCAGATGAATACTGTGAATTCAGAAAGCTGCGGTGTCTTGGAGGATGAACTTGCTTTCCTGCCATCTTCTGTGCTTTGTTTCTTCTCAACATTAAAGGAAATACTACCCCAGGGCAATAAAAACCTGAAACCAAGATCCAGCTCAGCAGAAAGTAAAAGACCTGAAAATAAATTTGAAAAGGTTAAAGATTTGAAACCTTTTTTTAAGCCCAAGAAAGGATTCATTGTCTTAAAGTGATAGTTTGCTTCTTCTGGGTTTCATCATGATATCTTCTGAATAAAGCTAACTTGCAGGTGGTGTGATCAGTTGCGATTGCTACTCTCTGAGTTATGTCAGGCAGTGATTAATCAATAAATATTTATTGCCACCATTTCTGGGATGAGGCTGAGAGCAGTAAAGAATCAGGGGGCTTGCTCCTTGCCTTTTAGGATTTGCAGTGTGCTGGAAAAATATGCCCGGCTTTCTTGAACCAGTTCACAACTACATGCGATGGGATTGGGAGCTAAATTATGGAGATGAGAACAGTGGCCACTCAGAGCAAGGGGAGGTCAGCCATGAGGTCAGTGAAGTCCTTATGGGCCATAGGACTTGGCTCTCAAGTGTTTGGTTGAGTCAAGGTGGAAGTTGAGCTGGACCTTAAATGATATATAGACCTTTATCTAATGCTCTGTGTTAATATTGAACATTTTACTTATTTTGAGTTGCTAACGTGCACAGGTTACAAATGCTGAAGGTCTCCTTTCTACTCCTGTCCCCAGTCCCTCAGTCCCCCTAACCCAGAGGCAGTGCTGTGACTCATTTCTTACAGTCCCTCCTGGATAGAATGTAGTACTTTTACACACCTGTAGGGTTTATTATTCGAATTGATGAAATATTTTCATTTTTAAAATGTATCCCTTCCTAAGCGCTAAAATGTAGTAAAGAATGTGAAAGCTAAGAAACACCCAAACCAAACCAAAAGAAATCCAACGAGCTGCTTTCCTGTTGGGAGGCCACAGCTGTGCCGGGCTGCTTTATTGGTGGTGGGCAGCACCTGATTGAGATTTGCTTTCCCTGAGAAGTTTGCTTCCACACCAATTGGAATATTGGTAACTGAAAGGTAAGCAACCGTGAACCCTCCACAGCTTGGAGAACGATAATTATTGTCTTGAATGCGATGCTATGCTAGAACTTCACCACTCTTTTCTCTGATCTCCGTGTCAGCTGCACAAGGTGGTCTTTTCCCTCTTTTCAGATGAGGAAGCTGAGACTCAGGCCACAGGGGAAATAGGAGGTGCTGTCAAGGTTTGCGCCCACTTCTAAACCCGACCTTTCTCTGCGCCTATCAGGCTGCCTCTCTAGATGGGAAGGTCTTGGTGCTGTATTTCTGGTATCACTGCTGCCATGTTTTTCACCTGTGGCTTTAAGTTCTGAGACATTGGTGTGAACTTGTGGTGACCTAAGAGAAAAAAGTGAGCAAACACTTTCTTCCTCTCTATTAAAAAAAAAAAAAAAATCTGCTAACAGGAAAAGAGCAAATTCACAGCTCAGTTACAGGGGCTGTAAGTCAAGGCATGTATTTTTTTTTTTTAATGTGGATAAACTGCCTCTCTCATCTTGAGTTTTTGAACCTGAAATGATGAGAGTCTCCTGAATAACAAATATATACTTCTAATGAGCATTTAGGATTCAAGTTTAGAAATTCTTTTTGTTATTTCTTTTTGTCCAGCCTCTCCTTTGAAAAAGATTGTTTTGAAGGCATAAAATACAACAAAATTGGGTAGACAATCGTCTTCTTGCTTTTTTGCACAGGCCACATTTTTCTTCGTGTGCATATGTGTAACTGTGGTCCCAGGCTGTGCTCCCAATGCCCAGACCCTGTGGCAGAGAGGACTCCACGCCCCTCCCGCAGCATCTCAGCAGTGACACATGGTGAATTACAACTGGAGGCTGGGAAGAGAGCTCCCATCTAGCACGTATTTGACAGGCCATTTTTGTTTGTTTGGGGGAGGCTGAGTAGGTCTGATTAAAGAACATGGACTCTGGGTTGGAATCCTGGATCGTCCACTTTCTAGTCATGGAACCTTGGGCAAGTTATACCCTTAAAAGTGAGGAACAGAATAGAATGTCTACCTCAAAGCTTTGAATGAATTAAATGAGTATAAAGGACCTAGAACAGTGTTTAGCCCAAAGTAAACATACTCTTGGCTATTGTTATTATTTTTCTTAGTCCCACCCTATTTTCCAGTTTCTCTTCCTGCTTTCTTCATGCCTAGAATATGAATGCAGCGTCTGGGGCTTCCATCTGGGCCCTTGAGGGAGAGGCCAAAAGAAGAGCAATTCACTGGCTCTGAAACCATCGGAATGTTCACCAGTGTCTCCTGCCCTTACTTGTGACCTTCTTGTTAAATGAGAGAAATAAACCCTATCTCTTTAGGTTGCTCTGTCATTCCCACAGCCCAGAAGCAGAGAGAAAGTATGACTTGCCCAGGGAATTGTAAGGAGCTCAGCACAGTCAGGGGCCAGCTCACGTTGAGAGATGACGCTGGAGCCATGGGCATGGCTCAGATTGTGAAGAGTTTAGTTGGATTTAGGACTTTTTTCCTGGTGAGGTATTTTAATCAGGGGGTCAGACATGACCAGGTTTTTGGCTTAAGAAAGATCACTCTGGCTGCTCTGTGAACAGTGAAGTGGAAGTGATAAGATTGGGGTCAGGGAGATCTGTTTGAAGGCTACATATAACCCCAGTGAGTGTTGATCGTGGGGATGGAGGCAAGTGAGAGAATTCTGGAAATGTTTAGGTAGAGAATAGGGATTGATGTGGGGAAGAGAGAGGAGGAAGAGGACTCAAGAGTAATTTGGGAGTTTCTTGTTTGTGTAACTGCTTGGATGGTGGCGTTCTTAGCTGACAAAGGCCATGCAGAGGAGGTGGTTCTTAGTCTCTCTTTTCTTGATGGGGTTTAATAAAGTCATCCAGAGTTTCCTATCGTACTTCCTTTCATATCATATTTCTTCATGCTTTTTTTGGCCACCCCCCCATTTTTTCTTTCTTTTTACTTTTTCATGGGAGGAGGGTTTAAGAGTCTCAGTTGCGCAGGAAATTTACCTCCCTGCTAGGAAAGTGTCTGTGGTATCCTTAGAACAGTTTTCTTCCTAATTGCAGAATTCTCTGTGGTATTTAGTTATTATTATTATTTGTCTACAGGGAGTGGAACAGAGATCATTATAGTATGTAAAAAATGTTATCTCTCCTAATAATTTTTTTGATGCAGTTTTATGTGCCAGGACATTATCTTTATGGAATTCAACTTTCTACGAATGTGGTAAAGAGGGTAATGCCTCATTTTAGTGAAAGGCATCCATCCAATTTTGAATTATTTGGGAAAGAAATCTCTATGGAGACATGAACTTAAGGGATCAATACATTTCTCTAATGCAGAAATTCAGAAATTGAGATATGGCTGAATGGGTATTTTAAACCTTGAGCATGGTCATAAATTGGAAATGTAAGATGTAGGCTAGGTCCAATCCAGAAAGCAAAACAGGCTCAATATTTTTGAAATTATTAATGATTAGACTGTGAGCTTGTTATGCTTGAAGATAAACATCATTTTAGCACAAATTGCATGCTGCTCAGGGAGTGAAGGCCGTTTTGAAGTCATTCGGAGAGAGGGTAAGAGGGGATTCCTGGTTTCCTGTTTTGTTTTTAAGGAAGGTTTGTTTAATAATAATCATAAAAATAATGACGCCTTCTATTTGTATAGTGCTTAGTAGTTTACACTGCTCTTTAAAATGCATGATCCATTTAGCCCTGTGTGAAGTATGCAGGGCAAATATGCTTAACTCCACTTCAGAGACAAGGAAACAGAGATCCAAGGAGTTTACCTCAGGTCATCTGATTCCTGGAGCAGTACTTTTTCCAGTAAACACCAATTTCCCTGTGCCTTACAATGGTCTCCACAGTGCAGCTGTGTGGCAGGGAAGGGGGGGGAGCCTCTTTAGGGAGGGTGAGGGAGTGAACGGTCTCCTGGGTGTGCTCTCCCAGGATTATGTTAGCTCCAGTCACATGTGTGAGTGGAAACAAAAAAGATGTTGGACGAAGCATGATCAGCTATTTCTCATTTTTTTTCCAGTTAATTTTAGTTCTTTGTCTCTTATCTTCCTCTAGCATTCTTTAGGAAAAGCATTCATTCATTAGTGCCACAGGTTTTTAAAAAATGTGAAAAATACATCGAGAATGTTTTAATTATCAACTTCTTTTCTGTGAATTAGTAAAAGATTGCTGTGTATGATCTCAGCAGAGTATCTTGGTTCAGATTGAGGAACTCCAACCAGTAATCCTTGGGGGCATAGTTTGAGAACCGCTAACAAACATTTGGAAAGTGATTGAAATGGACGTCCTTCAAAAGGTAGTTTATTGCCTTCTGAGGAACAGTTGTATAGATTTTTCAATTATTCATATTTGAAAGAATAGCATTATACAGGCAACCTTATTATTATTATTTTTTAAAAGGGAATCCATGTTTTAAGTGAGTGCCAGGCCTGGATGTTTCTTTTTTTTTTTTTAATATTTATTTATTTACTTATTTGGTGCATCAGGTCTTAGTTGCGGCACGTGGGATCTTTTGTTGCGGTGCGTGGGCTTCTCTCTAGTTGTGTCACATGGGCTCTAGAGCGTACAGGCTTAGTTGCCCCTGCAGCACGTGGGATCTTAGTGCCCTGACCAAGGATCGAACCCGTGTCCCCTGCATTGGAAGGCAGATTCTTAACCACTGGACCACCAGGGAAGTCCCCAGCCAACCTTATTTTTGAGATAGAGCTGGTAATTATCTTGTGGAAAACTCCAAATGCCTGCCTGTTCCACTTGTCATCCATCTTCTGACAGCTTAAACTAGTTTCTGGTTATTTTTGAGACTTGTACCTCAAGCCTTGCTTAGTGAATCTTAGGGTTCTGTGGTCAAGTTTAGTGGATAGACCATTCCATGTTGCGTCTTCTCCTTCCCTCTCCCTCTCTTACAATGTCTGTCACTATACATGATTTAGCCAAAAATGTGTGGTCTTTTAGTGATGGGGAGGTAGTAAGGGAATACTCAAAGTAATTAAAGATACTGCTTTTTTCTGATTAAAACGAAAGCCAGAAGGCTCTCATTTGTCACCTGTAACAGTATACTTTTTTTTTCTGCAGTTGCCCATGGGCTGTATCATCTGATTTGAATGGTCAGCTGCCTCTGGCTGCTCTGGGACTTTTTTCTGGCTGATGTCTTGCAGTCCCTTTATTGAATTGTCATAGCTTCTAATGCTGCTTTCTAGTATTCATTCTCCCTCTGGTCGAGGTTAAAACTAATTCCAAGGTGCAGCTGGTCCTGGGGAAAGTGGTGTGTCTCACTCTTTCTTTGATATTCCTCCTTCACAGAAGATGGCTAGTTTAAGAGTAAATGGCCCCAACTATCTTTTGCTGGGTGGGAGAGAGTCAAACCTTGTAGAATATAAGCTGTATGAGGGCAATGAACTTGTTCTATCCATCCCTCTCTTCCCAGTGCCCAGAACAGGGCCTGGAACATTGTAAAGAAAGATTGGTGATGAAAGGAATGAAACTTCCCTGTCGGACTCTCTGGAGACAGCTGGCTCAGGGTAGAGATCAGGACTCATGGTTGCAAGTGACAGATATAGAATGGGCTTGGAACAGTTCCATGATTCTTTCCTTCTCACTTGTACCCAACCAGAGACAAAGCCCTTGTCCTTTCTGTCTAGGCCTAGGGAGAAAGCCCATTGCCTGTGCTTCCCAAAATATTAAATCTCACATTCACAAAGAATCTGGTTTCTTCAGGTTTATCTATATGTTCCAAGCTCCAGCCCATATGCAAAAGGTCTCAACAAAAGTATTTATTTATTATTCATATCCTTTCCATTCCAGAGATTCGGTGAAATGTTAAACTGTTGGTTTCTACTCTTCACTTCTCTTAAGCCTTAACAGGAGCCCCTTCTTATATAAGCAGCCTTCCCTGATTAACCCCATCTCACTTAGACCTGCTCATACCTCACTTTGTGTTTCCTCAGCATATTGCCAGTAGGTTGTGCTGTGCTGCCTTGCATTTATTTTGTTATTCTGTTTCCCCTGTTTTCAGTTTTTTAAAATAATGAATTTACTTTATTTCATAACATACACACAATAGTCTCAATGTAACAATACTCACACTACCACCAACAAAATGATTACTGAGAACAATTTAAGATTAAAAAATTCTTCAATTCTGTTTCCTTCCTTCCTTCCCTCCCTCCCCCACCTCCTTCCCGCCCTCCCTTCCTCCCTCACCTCTTTCTTCCTGAGAACACTTAAGGTCAACTCTCTTAGCAAATCAAATTTCAATTATACAATATGGTATTATCAACTATAGTCACAATGTTATACATTATATCCTCAGACCTCACTCATCTTATAACTGAAAGCTTCTACCCTTTTACCAACCTCTCTCCTTTCCTCCTATCCCCCAGCCCCTAGCAACCACCATTCTACTCCCTGTTTGTATGAGTTTGACTTTTTTTTTCAGATTTTAGATTTTTTTTTTTAGATTCTACATATAAATAATACTAGGCAGTATTTATCTTTCTCTCTCTGACTTATTGCATTTAGCATAATGCTCTTTAGGTTTATTCATGTTGTTGCACATGGCAGGATTTCCTTCTTTTTTAAGGCTGAATAATATTCCATTATATATCTATATAT
This sequence comes from Stenella coeruleoalba, assembly GCF_951394435.1. Classification (NCBI taxonomy): domain Eukaryota; kingdom Metazoa; phylum Chordata; class Mammalia; order Artiodactyla; family Delphinidae; genus Stenella; species Stenella coeruleoalba. The sequence goes on along the minus strand of NC_137157.1, from coordinate 26,810,976 downwards.
CACATTTTATTTATCCATTCCTCTGTCAACAAACCCTTAGGTTGTTTCCATACCATCACTATTGTGAATAATGCTGCAATAAGCATGAGAGTACAGATATATCTTTTCGAGATAGTGATTTCATTCCCTTTAGATATATATATGCAGACGTGAGATTACAGAATCACGTAGTATGTACATTTAAAATTTCTTGAGGAACTCCATACTGTTTTCCATAGTGGCTGTACCAGTTTACATTCCCACCAGCAGTGTAGAAGTGTTCTTTTTTCTCTACATCCAGCATGTCTTCTCTCTTCTCTTTTAGATAATAGACATCCTAAGAGATGTGAGGTAATATCTCACGGTGGTTTTGATTTGCATTTTGCTGATGATTAGTGATGTTGAGCACCTTTTCTTATACCTGTTGGCCATTTGTATGTCTCATTCGGAAAATGTCTATTCCAGTCCTTTGCCCATTTTTTAATTGGGTTATTTAGTTTGTTTTGCTATTGAATTGTATGAGTACCTTGTATATTTTGGATATTAATTCCTTATTGGATATATGGTTTGCAAATATTTTCTCCTCTTTGGTAAGTTGCCTTTTCATTTTGTTGATGGTTTCCTTTTCTGTGCAGAAAAGCTTTTTAGTTTGGTGTAGTCCCACTTGTTTATTTTTGCTTTTGGTGTCAAATCCAAAAAAAATACTGCCAATACTGGTGCCAAGGAGCTTACCATCCATGTTTTCTTCTAGGAGTTTCAGGTCTTATGTTGAAGTCTTTAATCCATTTTGAGTTGATTTTTGTGTATGGTATAAGATAGGGGTCCAGTTTCATTGTTTTGCATGTGGTTGTCCAGTTTTCCCAGCATCACTTATTGAAGCGACTGTCCTATCTACATTGTATATTCTTGGCTCCTTTGTCAAAAATTAATTGACCATATATGCATTGGTTTATTTCTGAGCTCTCTATTCTGTTCCATTGATCTGTGTATCTGGTTTTATGCCAAAACCATACTGTTTTGATGACTATAGCTTTGTAATGTAGTTTGAAATCAGAAAGTGTGATGCCTCCAGCTTTGTTCTTTCTCAAGACTGCTTTGGCTATTTGGGGTTCTTTGTGCTTCCATACAAATTTTAGGAATATTTTTTCTATTTCTGTGAAAACTGCCATTGAAATTTTGATAGGGATTTCATTGAGTCTGTAAACTGCTTTGAGTAGTATGGACATTTCAACATTAATTCTTTCATTCCATGAACACATATCTTTCCATTTATTTGTGTCTTCTTCAATTTCTTTTATCAAAGTATTACAGATTTCAGTATATAGATCTTTCACCTCCTTGGTTAAATTTATTCCTATATATTTTGTTCTTTTTGATGCTATTGTAAATGGGGTTGTTTTCTTAGTTTCTCTTCCTGATAGTTTGTTGTTAGTTTATGGAAATGTAACTGATTTTTGTATATTGATTTTTTATCCTGAAACTTTACTGAATTCATTTATTAGTTCTAAAAGTTTTTAGTGGAGTCTTTCAGGTTTTCTGTATATAGTATCATGTCACTTGCAAACAGAGACAATTTTACTTCTCCTTTTCTGACTTGGATGTCTTTTATTTCTTTTTCTTTCCTAAGTGCTCTGGCTTGGGCTTTTAGTACTATGTTGAATAATATGGTGTGAGTGGGCATCCTTACTTCTTCCTGATCTTAGAGGAAAAGCTTTCATGTTTTCACCACTGAGTATGATGTTAGCTGTAGGCTTGTCATATATAGCCTTTATTATATTTAGGTACGTCCCTTCTATACCCAGTATGTTGAGAGTTTTTATCATGAAAGGATGGTGAATTTTGTTAAAAAATTTTTCTGAATCTATTGAGATGACGATACATTTTTTATTCTTCATTTTATAATGTGGTGTATCACATTTATCGATTTGCATATATTGAATCATTTTTGCATCCCAGGAATAAATGCCGCTTGATTATGGCATTTGATCCTTTTAATGTACTGTTAAATTTAGTTTGCTAATATTTTGTTGAGTTTTTTACATCTATGTTCATTAGGGATATTGGCCTGTAATTATCATTTCTTGTGGTGTTTTTCTCTGGCTTTGGTATCAGGGTAATGCTTGCCTCATAAAATGGGTTTGGAAGTGTTCCCTCCTCTTCTAATTTTTGGAAGAGTTTGAGAAGTATTGGCATTAATTCTTTAAATGTTTGATAGAATTCACTCGTGAAAACATTTGGTCCTGGACTTTTCTTTATTGGGAGGTTTTTGATTACTGATTTAATCTCCTTACTAGTAATTGGTCTGTTCAATTTTTCTGTTTCTTCATGATTCAGTCTTGGTAGGTTGTATGTTTCTAGGAATTTATCCATTTCTTCTAGGTAATCTAATTTGTTAGTGTATAATTGTTCGTAGTAGTTTCTTATGATTCTTAGTGTTTTTATGTTATCAGTTGCAATGTCTCCTCTTTCATTTCTGATTTAATTCTAATTTATTCCATGTTGAGTGCATAAATATCTACAGTTGTTATATCCTCTTGATGAATTGACCCTTTTTTGCGGTACACAGGCCTCTCACCGTTGTGGCCTCTCCGGTTGCAGAGCACAGGCTCCGGACGCACAGGCTCAGTGGCCATGGCTCACAGGCCCAGCCGCTCCGTGGCATGTGATCTTTCCCGACCAGAGCACGAACCCGTGTCCCCTGCATCGGCAGGCAGACTCTCAACCACTGTGGCACCAGGGAAGCCCTCTTGTTACAATTTTTGGCTTAAAGTCTATTTTGTCTGATATAATTATAGCTACCTCTACTTTCTTTTGGTTTCCATTTTTTATGGAATATCTTTCCCCTTCACTTACAGTCTATGTGTATCCTTGAAGCTAAAGTGAGTCTCTTATATGCAGCATATGGTTGAGTCTTTTTTTAAATCCATTCAGCCACTCTGTGTCTTTTGATTGGATAATTTAATCCATTTAAATTTCAAGTAATGATTGATACATATAGACTTACTACTGCCATTTTGTTCATTGTTTTCTGGCTGTTTTATAGTTCTTTTCTTCCTCTTTTCCTTTCTTTCTTTGTGATTTGATGATTTTCTGTAGTGGTGTGCTTAGGTTCCTTTCTCTTTATTTTTTGTGTATTTACTATAGGCTTATTTTGTGTATTTACTATAGGTACCATGAGACTTACATAAAAATCTTATATTTTTAACATTCTATTTTAAGCTGATAGCAACTTAACTTCAAATGCGTACAAAAGCTCTACATTTTTACATTCCCCTCTGACCACATTTTATGTTTTTCATGTCACACTTTACATCTTTTTATATTGTGTATCTGTTAACAAATTATTGTAGGTATAGTTACTTTTAATACTTTTGTCTTTTAACCTTTATACTAGAGTTAGAAATTATTTATCCACCACCATTACAACATTAGAGTATTCTGAATTTAACTATATGTTTACCTTTACCAGCGAGTTTTATGCTTTCATATGTTTTTCTGTTAATAATTAACATCTTTTTATTTCAACTTGAATAGCTCCCTTTAACATTTCTTGTAGTCTGGTGGTGATGAACTCCTTAAGCTTTTGTTTGTCTGAAAAACTCTTTATTTCTCCTTTAATTCTGAATGACAGCATTGCTGGGTAGAGTATTCTTGGTTGGCAGCTTTTTTCTTTTAGCACTTTGAATGTATTATTCCACTTCCTTCTGGCCTGCAAAGAAGGAAGTGGAATAATTTCATATCCTTCCCATTCCAGAGATTCGGTGAAATGTTAAACTGTTGGTTTCTACTCTTCACTTCTCTTAAGCCTTAACAGGAGCTGAAAAATCTGCTAGTAGTCTTGTGGGAGTTCTCTCGTATGTAACAATTTGCTTTTCTCTTGCTGCTTTTAAGATTTTGACAATTTAATTATAATATGTCTCTGTGTGGGTCTCTTTAGATTAATCCTATTTGGTACTTTTTGGACTTCCCGTATTTGGTTATATGTTTCTTCAGGTTAGAGAATTTTTCAGCCATACTTCTTTGACTTTTTTCTGCCCCTTCTTCTCTCTCTCTCTCTCTCTTGCTCTCGCTCCCTCATCTTTTTCTGGGACCCTTAAATGCAAATATTGGTCTGCTTGATGGTGTCCCATTAGTTCCTTAAGCTCTTGTCATTCTTTTTCATTCTTTTTCTTTTGGCTCCTCTGGATGAATTCCACTGCCCTGTCTTCAGGTTCACTGATCCTTTCTTCCACTTGATCTAGTCTGCTGTTGAGCTCCTCTACTGAATTTTTCAGCTCAGTTATTGTATTCCTTAGCTCTATGATTTGTTTGTACTTTTTAATATTTTCTGTCTGTTTGTTGAAATTCTCACTTTGTTCAGACATCGCTCTTCTGACCTCAGTGAACATCTTCATGACCATTATTTTGAACTCCCTATCAGGTAAGTCACTCATTTCTATTTTATTGAGATTGGTTTCTGGAGATTTATCTTGTTCTTTTGTTTGGAACATAGTCCCCTGTTTCTTCATTATCCTTAACTCTCTGTGTTGGTTGCTGTGCCTTAGGTAAAACAGCCACTTCTTCCATTCTTGACAGACTGGTTTTATGTAGGAGATGAACCTTGTCAATCAGCCTGGCCTGAGCTCCTTGTTGTCTCTCAGAATTTTGTGATTGTCCAACTGCCATCTTTTTTCTTGGTGGCTCCCAGAAGTTGAATGTGTGTCAAGACCCATTTGTGTTCCAAAGGGGTGGATTGCTGTCAGCACCTAGATGCAAGCTGATTAGAAGCTGGACCCTCAGACAGCAGCTGGGAAAGTAAATAGTTAAACACCTTCCAGGGAGAAACTGGGAGATAAGTGTTTTTACCTGCTCCCTCTGTGCTGATCCTGGCTGTATAGCCATGAGGCCGTGGGGGTGGGGGGTGGTTTATGCCTGTCCCTGTTTAAAAACTGCTTCTTTATTTACTATAGTCCTGTGGGACTGTGAATGCAAGCCCTTTTGTCTATCAAAGCTGTGTGATCTAGGGGCCTGTCCCTCAGGTCAGCCCTGAAAGTGGGGTACTAGATATGTGAAGAAACTCTTTCCAGGGAGATCCTAGCCACGTGGTTTTATTATTCGAACAAACTGGAAGGAGGAGGAGGAAGTGCCTACTGGCTCCTTTAGGCTCCAGGGAGGATTGTAGTCCGCTCTTATATGCATGCTAATTAGAAGCCAGATCCTCAGGCAGCAGCCTATAGAGTACGCAGTCAAACCCCTCCCAGTGAAAACTAGGAGATGGTCATTTTTGCCTGTTTTCTCTGTGCTGAGCCCTGGGGGTATAGCAGCAGTGAGTGCTCACATGTGCCTGTTAAGAACTGATTTGCTACAGCCTTATGGGACTCGTGAATGCAAGCCCCGCTGGCTCTCAGACCTAGGCAATCTGGAGGCCCATCTCTCAGGTGGCAGCTGAAAAAGCTGGGGCACCTGACATGCGTACAAGTTCTTTCCAGAGAGATGCTGGTAACTTGGTTTTATCCTTGGAGCAGGCCAGAGAGAGAAAGTGGAGGAAGTGCCTACCAGCTAGCTTCCCCAGGCTCTGGTATGGATTGCAGCCAGCCCCTAGCTGCATGCTAAGTTAGAAGTCAGACCCTCAGGGAGCAGCGTATTAAGTTGCGCTGAAACCCCTTCTAGGTAGAGACTGGGAGATGGGCATTTTTGCCTGCTCCCTTTGCACTGAGCCTCTGGAGAACAGCCTTGGCGAGTGCTCACATGCCCATTAAGAACTGCTTCTTTGTTTGCTGTAGTCTTGTGGACACAGCCCCATCGGCTTCCAGAGCTAGGTGTTTGGGAGCCTGTCCCTTGGTTTGGAGTCTTAAAAGTTGGGGCACTAGATATGTGGTTTAAACCCTTAGTTCCTCAGGGAGAATCCTGGAGTTGGAAGTTCCTTCCTGATTGAATGGCACTGTGCTTAGGGTGGGGTTTATGGTGAGAGTGCGTCTCAGCCTTTCCTACCCATTTCAATGTGGGTATTTTCTCATTCACATTAACAATGTGTAGGTGTCACTCAGTTTCTGGATTTTTCTTGGAGGGTATTTCTCAGTGTGTAGCTGTACATTCATTGTGTCTGTGGGAGGAGGGAAGTTTAGGATCTTCCTATGTTGCCGTCTTGGTCTCTCCCTTCTGTTTTCATTTTTTAAGGTAACGTGTATTGAGGCTTACTATGTATGAGGCACTGTGCTTAGGGTTTAGATCCTGCATTGTCACATTAATTCTCATAGCAACTGTTTGTGGCAGGTGGTATTATTCCTATTTTACAGAAAAGAAACCTGAGTTTTAGAAAGGAGACATGCCCAAGAATGTACAGCTAGTAAATGACAGAGCTGGAGTTTCAGTTTTGATCTTTTTCAGTTAAAAGACTTAATCACATTTCACATTCTCTTAGGGAGGGCAGGGATCACGACATCTATTTCCCCCTATTTCTACCATTCTTCGAGAGTATTTTGTAAAGTGGTCTTATAGCCAGCTTCTTATGACTTGAAAAAATGTGTGAATACAAGTCCTCTGAAGAAATACACACAAGCAAATTGAAATAAAAATTACCAGAAACCCCTCCAATCAAGATAAAATAGTATTAACATTTTGGAGCATATCATTCTATATTTCTTATGCAGAGAATTAAGTATATATATAAGTGCTCTTAAAGCAAATGCATTCTGCTAACAAACAAATTTCTCTGTAGTATACCCAAAGCTGTGTGCTTTCTAAGAGCCATTTGTATTTTTTCTTAGCCCTGTTTATGCCCGTTGAACTTATAGCAATTTGTAATGTAATTAAATATTACATAAACCAATGAAATATGAGTATAAAAGTAGAGCTGTTTTCTCCACTAAAATCAGGTTGAATGCTTTAGCAAAATTTGATCGACGAATCTCTAAAATAATTGCTCTGGAAATCAGAGTGGGTGAGACAACTAAACGATTCAAAGAGAAATATTAAAAGTCATGAAGGATTCCATATTCATATTGCTTCACAAGTGTAATTAATGTTTTTTTCATGTTAACAAAACTAAAAATAGAGAAGATGATGGATATGATTTATACAGGAAAGATGATGTGGAGTTCTAGTAAAGCAGATACTCAAGTCCTTACTGTTTAGTGAAAAATAAAGTGTTTTAGACTGCAGTGTTATTTTTTATGAATCCTCACTTTCACTAGCTTCTGAAGTTAAGTCATTAACTTCTAGTCCTAGACACATTAGATTAAGAATGCTCCTACTCTTTACGTCTCAAAAGGAGAATTACATAATTTGCTAAGCTACTTTTTTCACTTAATACATACATCATGCACATATCTCCAAGCTGATAAATACAGATTAAAGTATTTTATGGCAATATAACATATGTTCAGAAAAGTGCATAACTTCTAAGTGTATAGCTCAATGAATGGTCACAAAATGAACACATCCATGTGACCCACACCCAGGTTAAGAAACCACATTTTCAGTGTCCTGGGAGCCCCCCATGGCCTTTTCTTCCCCACCAGTGATAACTGCTATTTTGACTTCTAATGCAGTAGTATCTGTTTTTAAACTTTATGTAAAAGAAATGAATGTAGGTTTTTTTTTTTTTTTGATATTCTTAACATTTGTTTGTGAGATTTGTCCATGTGTTCAGCATGCATTATTTGGTTATTCATTGTCATTGCTGAATATGTTTTCATTGAAAGAACATGGCAAAATATTTACTCATTCTGTTGTTGATAGCCATTAGAGTTGTTTATAGTTTGGGGCTATTATGAAGATATTGCTATGAACTTTCTTGTAGTTGAATTTTGGTATACATGAGCAGGCTTTAATTTTTTGTTTGTTTATATGGCTAGGAATGGAATTGGTAGGTCAGAGGATATGTTTCTGTTCAACTTCAGGAAATACTGCTAAAGAGGTTGTACTGATTTATATCCCATCATCAGTGTGTATCAATTTCTGTTGCTCCACAGCTTTGACACCACTTGGTATTGTCAGTTTTATTGATTTTATCCAATCCAGTAGGTTTGTGGTAGTAGGTTTGTGATTTTAATTTGCATTTTCCTGATGACTATAATGAGGTTGAACACTTTTTCATGTATTTATTGGCCATTGGGGTATCTTTGGTTGGGGGCGGGGGTTTGAAGTGCTTCTTTAAGTCTCTTGCCCATTTTTCTATAGAATTGGAAGACTTTTTCTTATTTATACTTCATGTATCCTAGATATAAGTTCCTTTGTTAGTTATACGTATTAACAATATCTTCTCACACTCTGCTTTTGTTACTCTTTTAATAGAGGTTAATGGAAGCTCCTAATTTTAATGTAATCCAGTTTACAAGCTTTTCCCTTTATTATTAGTGCTTTTTGAATCCTGTTTAAGAAATCCTTGCTTACACCCAATCCCGAGGTTGTGAAGATATCTTCCTGTATTATCTTCCATCAATTTTATTGCTTCACCTTTTATAATTGCTCTGTAGTTCACATGGAATTAATTTATGTATATGGTGAGAAGTTAGGGTTAAGTTTCATTTTATTCCACATTTGTATCTAGTTGATCAAGCAGCATTTATCAAGAAGACCATCCATTCCCCATTGTTTTGCATAAATCAAGTATCTGTATATGCACAGATTCAGTTCTGGACTCTATTCTCTTCTATTTGTGTGTTTCTCTTGTGCTTGTATTGATATATGCTTTGATTACTGTAGCTTAATAAACTGAAGACTCAGTCTTCTTTGTACCAATTTCTGATGATATTCTCTGACCCTTTTCATTTCCAAATAAAGCTTAGAACCAGCTTTTCGGTTTCTACAGACATGCAAGGATTTTGATCAAGATTGCTTTGGCTCTGTGCATCAGTTGCTTTGACAGTCAAATGTATAGGGGAATTGACATCTTTGCAGCAGTGAGCCTTTTAGTTCATGTGTATGGAATATCTTCTATTTGGTTCTTCTTTAATTTGCCTGATGTTTTACATTTTAATTATTTGGCTTTAACGTAATTCTTTTCAACAGCTATAGAATTTTGTAGATAACATATCAAAATTTATTTAATCAATACCCTTACATTAGTACCTTTCTGTCTCCTTAGAATTAACTCCTGAATGTGGAATCTGGAAAAATGGTACAGATGAACCCGTTTGCAAGGCAGAAATAGAGACACAGATGTAGAGAACAAACATATGGACAGCAAGGGGGGAAAGGTGGGGGTGGAAATGAATTGGGAGATTGGGATTGACATACATACACTAATATGTATAAAATAGGTAACTAATGAGGACCTGCTGTATAGCACAGGGAACTCCACTTCACTGTGTAGTAGAAACTAACACAGCATTGGAAAACAACTATACCCCAATTAAAAAAAAATTAACTCCTGAAACTGGCACTTTGGTGTCAGATAGCATGCGCTCTTACCTTCCCCTGTGAACTGTGTCATTTTAAACTTTTCGCTCACAGTTATAAAGGATTCCACTCTTGCAACCTAGAGAGTTAGTGATTTTTTTTTTAAGTATTTTTCAACTTGATAAGAAAAAATATTCATTGTTCTTTCAATTTGTACTTTTATTACTAGTGAGATTGAGCAAGTTTTCAGTTGGCCATTTGTAGTTTCTTTGTGAATAGCCTATTTATGGCTTTTACTTACTTTCTATCAGTGTTTTTAATTTTTTCTTATTCATTAGTAAGTGCTCTTTATATATCATAGATAAAAATCCTTTGTTATGTATATTTTCAAAATATAAATCTGTACAGTAAATGAATCAGCCAGTATACTTTTGCTATTAGAGTGGGCCTTTGCAACAGAGCAAAAAAGGAAGACCCTGTTTAGTGTGTCTAAATTGTGATTATTCTTCAAATATTTGTGTCCTTTGCATACTTAGTAATATCACAATAATAATGTGCTTGGTAGCAGAGACTATCAGCAACTAGATAAAATAGAAGAAAGATAATATAATAGAGTGGGAAGATCATTAAAATTAGAGCTGGAAGCCTGGGTTCTAGGGCTGGCCCCGCCATTCTTTATCTCTCTGATCTTGGTTAATCCACATAGTCTCTCTGAGCCTTAATTTCCTCATCTGTATAGTGGGCAAATGTATATCATATATCTCACAGGGTTAAGATGAGATCATGTGTGAAAAAAATATTGCAAACAGTAAAAGTTAAACAATACAAATTATAGTGCTAATAAGTGTGGTATAAGTGTAGCAACCTGAATGTATACTTTATTAAAATTATCATCTTTTGAGGTAACCTAATTAATAAAATATTCAGCCTAACATCATTCTGAGTCTGTGGTTTTGGGGTCTGTATTAATTTGCAGGACTCCTTTAAAAAGAAATGACTTGTTATTAAAAAATTCAAGCTGATGTTCTTTGTGACAATGCAGAGTGTGTTTGTGGTGTATTGGCTTCTAGGGCACTGGGCTCTGTCTACAATATTGACAGCCTTTGTGAGGTCATTAGCCACCTTTCGGGTAAAAGCCATTTTGATCTGCAACGAGGGCATTGCATTAAATGGGCATTGATGTTGGAAATCTATATTTTGGTCCTTTCATTAAAATGCATTCTTCACAAAAGAGGCAATATGAATTTGCATTGCAAAGGATAGCTTATTTCTTTTTAAAACTCTTGAAACCAGGTAATTTGATTAAGTCTCTGCCACAGCCTTTTACCTTCCTCTGCAAAGGAACTCTGTCTCCTTTTGACACCTCATATTGGAAGCCAGTCTTCTTCTTCTCAGAATTAATTAACATGCAAATACTTGTCTAGAGACATGGGAACACTGCTTTTTCGATTAGCACTTAAATGTCACTCTTAATGGTGTCAGATTGACTCTGAAGGGCAAATTAAAATGGTATAGTCATCATCTAATTATTTCCTAGGGCATGTTATTGGTATTTCTGATTATTTGGTCTTAGTGGGAGCTTTAATCTTCTACTGTTCACAGGCTGAGTCAGATCCGAGTACCCTCTTATCCGTGGTTTCACTTTCCATGGTTTCAGTTACCTGTGGTAAACTGTGGTCTGAAAATAGTAAATGGAAAATTCCAGAAATAAACAATTCATACGTTTGAAGTTGTATGCTGTTCTGAGTAGCGTGATAAAATCTTGTGCCGTCCTGCTGTCTCCCACCCAAGATGTGAATCATCCCTTTGTCCAGCGCATCCCACCTGTTAGTCACTTAGTAGGCATCTCAGTTATCAGATACACTGACTCGGTATCACAGTGCTTGCGTTCAGGTAACCCTTATTTTACTTAATAATGGCCCCAAAGCACAAGAGTAGTGATGCCAGCAATTCAGATATGTGAAAGAAAAGCCCTAAAGTGCTTTCTTTAAGTGAAAGTTGAAAATTTTTGACTTAATAAGGAAAGAAAAAAAACTGTATGCTGAGGTTGCTAAGATCTACAGTAGGAATGAGTCTTCTAGCTGTGAAATTGTGAGGAAGGAAAAAGAAATTTATGCTATTTTTGCTGTAGCACCTCAAATTGCAAAAGTTATGGCCACAGTGTGTGATAAGTGCTTGGTGATAAGATGGAAAAGGCATTAAATTTGTGGGTGGAAGACATGAACAGAAAATGTCTTCCGATTGATAGCAACGTATCATGCCAGAAAGCATTGAGTCTACATGGTCTTCAGCAAGGGATCCCCTGAATGAGTGACACTAAGCCATTTACTGCAAGTAAAGATGGTTACACAGATTCATGAATAGGTTTGGACTGAAAAATATAAAGATTACTGGAGAGGCTGAGCCTGTCCATGAGAAGCTGCTGCCATATTTCCAGCGGAGTTTAGGAAGTTGATTAAGGATAGAGATCACATTCAGATAACTTTTATTACAGTATGTTGTTATAATTGCTCTATTACTAGTTATTGTTGTTAATCTCTTACTGTGCCTGATTTATAACTCCATCTTAGGTATGTATGTATAGGAAAAAACATAGTATATGCGTTCAGTACTATCTATAGTTTCAGGCATCCACGGGGGGTCTTGGAACATAGGCTCTTCAGATAAGGGGGGACCACTGTCCTTGATTGCCGCAAAGCTGGGTTCTGACCTTTCTTTGATTATGGCTTCTAGAAAGGCCTACTTGCCGTACCTTGCATTACTTCTCAGCAACAAGTTTATGCAGTAGCAGCATCTGCAGGAGCGGTTAGCAACAAGTCAAGGTATCCAGGAAGGAGGTGCAGAGGGGCTTGGGTAGTGACCGTGTGGTAAAGAATAAACAAGAGGGACTTTGGAGTTAGAGATTCATAGGTTCAAATCTTGCCTGTGCCACTTTGAAGCTGTGTGACCTTGAATAAATTACTTCTCTGAGACTCAGTTTTCTCATCAGTGAAATATAAATAGTAATAACTACCACTCAGGCTGTTGGGAGGGTTAAAGGTGGTAATGTATATCAGGTATTACACAGCAGAGTAAGCAATCTACTCTAACAAAGAACCCCCAAATTCCATTGGTTTAATTAATTAATTATTTATTTAACATCTTTATTGGAGTATAATTGTTCTACAATGGTGTGTTAGTTTCTGCTTTATAACAAAGTGAATCAGCCATACATATACATATATCCCCATATCTCCTCCCTCTTGCATCTCCCTCCCGCCCTCCCTATCCCACCCCTCTAGGTGGTAACAAAGCACCGAGCTGATCTCCCTGTGCTATGTGGCTGCTTCCCACTAGCTATCAGTTTTACATTTGGTAGTGTATATATGTCCATGCCACTCTCTCACTTCGTCCCAGCTTACCTTTCCCCCTCCCTGTGTCCTCAAGTCCATTCTCTATGTCTGTGTCTTTATTCCTGTCCTGCCCCTAGGTTCTTCAGAACCTTCTTTTCTTTTTTTAGATTCCATATATATGTGTTAGCATACGTTATTTGTCTTTCTCTTTCTGACTTACTCCACTCTGTATGACAGACTCTAGGTCCATCCACCTCACTACAGGTAACTCAATTTTGTTTCCTTTTATGGCTGAGTAATATTCCATTGTATATATGTACCACATCTTCTTTATCCATTCAGCTGTCGATGGACACTTAGGTTGCTTCCATGTCCTGGCTATTGTAAATAGAGCTGCGATGAACATTTTGGTACATGACTCTTTTTGAATTATGGTTTTCTCAGGATATATGCCCAGTAGTGGGATTGCTGGGTCGTATGGTAGTTCTGATTTTAGTTTTTTAAGGAACCTCCCTACTGTTCTCCATAGTGGCTGTATCAATTTACATTCCCACCAGCAGTTCAAGAGTGTTCCCTTTTCTCCACACCCTCTCCAGCATTTATTGTTTGTAGATTTTTTGATGATGGCCATTCTGACTGGTGTGAGGTGATGCCTCATTTTAGTTTAGATTTTCATTTCTCTAATTAGTGATGTTGAGCATGCTTTCATGTCTTTGTTGGCAATCTGTTATGTCTTCTTTGGAGAAAAGTCTGTTTACATCTTCTGCCCATTTTTGGATTAGGTTGTTTGTTTTTTTGATATTCAGCCGCATGAGCTGCTTGTAAATTTTGGAGATTAATCCTTTGTCAGTTGTTTCATTTGCAAATATTGTCTCCCATTCTGAGGGTTGTCTTTTCATCTTGTTTATGGTTTCCTTTGCTGTGCAAAAGCTTTTAAGTTTCATTAGGTCCCATTTGTTTATTTTTGTTTTTATTTCCATTTTTCTAGGAGGTGGGTCAAAAAAGATCTTGCTGTGATTTATGTCAAAGAGTGTTCTTCCTATGTTTTCCTCTAAGAGTTTTATAGCGTCTGGCCTTACATTTAGGTCTTTAATCCATTTTGAGTTTATTTTTGTATATGGTGTTAGGGAGTGTTCTAACTTCATTCTTTTACATGTAGCTGTCCAGTTTTCCCAGCAGCACTTATAGAAGAGGCGGTCATTTCTCCATTGTATATTCTTGCCTCCTTTATCAAAAATAAGGTGACCATATGTGCGTGGGTTTATCTCTGGGCTTTCTGTCCTGTTCCATTGATCTATATTTCTGTTTTTGTGCCAGTACCATACTGTCTTGATTACTGTAGCTTTGTAGTATAGTCTGAAGTCCAGGAGCCTGATTCCTCCAACTCTGTTTTTCTTTCTCAAGATTGCTTTGGCTATTCAGGGTCTTTTGTGTTTCCATTCAAATTGTGCAATTTTTTGTTCTAGTTCTGTGAAAAATGCCATTGGTAGTTCCATAGGGATTGCATTGAATCTGTAGATTGCTTTGGGTAGTAGAGTCATTTTCACAATGTTGATTCTTCCAATCCAAGGACGTGCTATGTCTCTCCATCTGTTTTATCATCTTTAATTTCTTTCATCAGTGTCTTATAGTTTACTGCATACAGGTCTTTTGTCTCCTTAGGTAGGTTTATTCCTAGGTATTTTGTTCTCTTTGTTGCAGTGGTAAATGGGAGTGTTTCCTTAATTTTTCTTTGAGGTTTTTCATCATTAGTGTATAGGAATGCAAGATTTCTGTGCATTAATTTTGTATCCTCCTACTCTACCAAATTCATTGATTAGCTCTAGTAGCTTTCTGGTGGCATCTTTAGGATTTCCTATGCATGTCATCTGCAAACAGTGACAGCTTTACTTCTTCTTTTCCGATTTGGATTCCTTTTATTTCTTTTACTTCTCTAATTGCCATGGCTAAAGCTTCCCAAACTATGTTGAATAACAGGGATGAAAGTGGGCAACCTTGTCTTGTTACTGATCTTAGAGGAAATGCTTTCAGTTTTTCACCATTGAGAACTATGTTGGCTGTGGGTTTGTCATATATGGCCTTTATTATGTTGAGGTAAGTTCCCTCTATGCCTACTTTCTGGAGGGTTTTTATCATAAATGGGTGTTGAATTTTGTCAGAAGCTTTTTGCATCTATTGAGATGATCATATGGTTTTTCTCCTTCAATTTTCTAATATGGTGTATCACATTGATTTGCATCTGTTGCAGAATCCTTGCACTCCTGGGATAAACCCCACTTGATCATGGTGTATGATCCTTTTAATGTGCTGTTGGATACTGTTTGCTAGTATTTTGTTGAGGATATTTGCATCTACGTTCATCAGTTCTGTTGGCCTGTAGTTTTCTTTCTTTGTGACATCTTTGTCTGGTTTTGGTATCAGGGTGATGTGGCCTCGTAGAATGAGTTTGGGAGTGTTCCTCCTTCTGCTATATTTTGGAAGAGTTTGAGAAGGATACGTGTTAGCGCTTCTCTAAATGTTTGATAGAATTTGCCTGTGAAGCCATCTGGTCCTGGGCTTTTGTTTGTTGGAAGATTTTTAATCACAGTTTCAATTTCAGTGCTTGTGATTGGTCTGTTTATATTTCTATTTCTTCCTGGTTCATTCTCGGAAGGTTGTGCTTTTCTAAGAGTTTGTCCATTTCTTCAAGGTTGTCCATTCAATTGGCATATAGTTGCTTGTAGTAATCTCTCATGATCCTTTGTATTTCTGCAATGTCAGTTGTTACTTCTCCTTTTTCATTTCTAATTCTGTTGTTTTTAGTCTTCTCCCTTTTTTTCTTGATGAGTCTGGCTAATGGTTTATCAATTTTGTTTATCTTCTCAGAGAACCAGCTTTTAGTTTTATTGATCTTTTCTATCATTTTCTTCATTTCTTTTTCATTTATTTCTGATCTGATCTTTATGATTTCTTCTGTTAACTTTGGGGTTTTTTTGTTCTTCTTTCTCTAATTGCTTTAGGTGTAAGTTCAGGTTGTTTATTTGAGATGTTTCTTGTTTCTTCAGGTAGGATTGGATTGCACTTAACTTCCCTCTTAGAACTGCTTTTGCTGCATCCCATGGTTTTAGGTTGTTGTGTTTTCATTGTCATTTGTTTCTAGGTATGTTTTGATTTCCTTTTTGATTTCTTCAATGATCTCTTGGTTATTTAGTAGCGTATTGTTTAGCCTCCATGTGTTTGTATGTTTTACATATTGTTTTCCTGTAATTGATATCTAGTCTCACAGTATTGTGGTTGGAAATGATACTTGCTATGATTTCAGTTTTCTTAAATTTACCAAGGCTTGCTTTGTGACCCAAGATGTGATCTATCCTGGAGAATGTTCTGTGAGCACTTGAGAAGAAAGTGTATTCTGGTTTTTTTGGATGGAATGTCCTATAAATATCAATTAAGTCCATCTTGTTTAATGTGTCAATTAAAGCTTGTGTTTCCTTATTTATTTTTATTTTGGATGATCTGTCCATTGGTGAAAGTGGGGTGTTAAAGTCCCTTTCTGTTGTGTTACTGTCAATTTCCCTTTTTATGGTTGTTAGCATTTGTCTTATGTATTGAGGTGCTCCTATGTTGGGTGCATATATATTTACAATTGTTATATCTTCTTCTTGGATCAATCCCTTGATCATTATGTAGTGTCCTTCTTTGTCTCTTGTAATAGTCTTTATTTTATAGTCTATTTGTCTGATATGAGAATTGCTACTCCAGGTTTCTTTTGATTTCCATTGGCATGGAATATCTTTTTCCATCCTCTTACTTTCAGTCTGTATGTGTCTCTAAGTCTGAAGTGGGTCTCTTGTAGACAGCATATATACGGATCTTGTTTTTGTATCCATTCAGCCAGGCTATGTCTTTTGGTTGGAGCATTTAATCTGTTTACGTTTAAGGTAATTATCGATAGGTATGTTCCTATTACCATTTTCTTAATTGTTTGGGGTTTGTTATTGTAGGTCTTTTCCTTCTCTTGTGTTTCCTGCCTAGAGAAGTTCCTTTCGCATTTGTTGTAAAGCTGGTTTGGTGTGCTGAATTCTCTTACCTTTTGCTTGTCTGTAAAGGTTTTAATTTCCCTGTCGAATCTGAATGAGATCCTTGAGGGGTAGAGTAATTTGATCGTAGGTTTTTCGCTTTCATCACTTTAAATATGTCCTGCCACTCCCTTTTGGCTTGCAGAGTTTCTGCTGAACGATCAGCTGTTAACCTTATGGGGATTCCCTTGTATGTTATTTGTTGCTTTTTCTTGCTGCTTTTAATATTTTTTCTTTGTATTTAATTTTTCATAGTTTGATTAGTATGTGTCTTGGCATGTTTCTCCTTAGATTAATCCTGTATGGGACTCTCTGCACTCGCCGGACTTGATTGACTATTTCCTTTCCCATGTTAGGGAAGTTTTCAACTATAATCTCTTCAAATATTTTCTCAGACCCTTTCTTTTTCTCTTCTTCTTCTGGGATCCCTATAATTCGAATGTTGGTGCATTTAATGTTTTCCCAGAAGTCTTTGAGACTGTCCTTAATTCTTTTCATTTTTTCTTTATTCTGCTCTGTGGTAGTTCTTTCCACTATTTTATCTTCCAGGTCACTTATCCGTTCTTCTGCCTCAGTTATTCTGCTATTGATTCCTTCTAGAGAATTTTTAATTTCATTTATTGTGTTGTTCATCATTGATTGTTCTTTAGGTCTTCTAGGTCCTTGTTAAACGCTTCTTGTATTTTCTCCATTCTAATTCCAAGATTTTGGATCATCTTAACTATCATTACTCTGAATTCTTTTTCAGGTAGACTGCCTATTTCCTCTTCCTTTGTTTGGTCTGGTGGGTTTTTACCTTGTTCCTTCATCTGCTGCATATTTCTCTGTCTTCTCATTTTGTTTAACTTACTGTTTGGTGTCTCCTTTTTGCAGGCTGTAGGTTAGTAGTTCCTGTTGTTTTTGGTGTCTGCCCCCAGTGAGTGAGGTTGGTTCAGTGGCTTGTGTAGGCTTCCTTGTGGAGAGGTCTGGTGCCTGTGTTCTGGGGAGTGGGGCTGGATCTTGTACTTCAAGGGCCACATCTGGTGGTGTGTTTTGGGGTGTCTGTGAACTTAGTATGATTTTAGGCAGCCTGTCTGCTATTGGTGGGATTGTGTTTCTGTCTTGCTAGTTGTTTGGCATGGGACGTCCAGCACTGGAGTTTGCTGGCCATTGGGTGGAGTTGAGTCTTAGTGTTGAGACCGAGATCTCTGGGAGAGCTCTCGCTGATTGATATTACGTGGGGCCAGGAATTTCTCTGGTGGTCCAGTGTCCTGAACTCGGCTCTCCCACCTCAGATGCTCAGGCCTGACACCAGGCCAGAGCACCAAGATCCTGTCAGCCACATGGCTCAGAAGAAAAGGGAGAAAAAAAGAAAGAAAAAAATAAATAAAAATTAAAAAAATTTTTACAAGTTATTAAAATAAAAAAAATAATAAAAACAGAAGTGAGCAACCAAACTAGTAAACAAATCCACTAATGATAACAAGCACTAAACACTAAACTAAGGTAAACAAAAATCAGAAACAAATCAGTCACAAACAGCAAACCCCAAGTCTACAGTTGCTCCCAAAGTCCACCGCCACAATTTTGGGACGATTTGTTGTCAATTCAGGTATTCCACAGATGCAGGGTACATCGAGTTGATTGTGGGGATTTAATCCTGTGCTTCTGAGGCTGCTGGGAGGGATTTCCCTTTCTCTTCTTTTTTCTCACAGCTCCTGGGATTCGGCTTTGGTTTTAGCCCCACTTCTGTGTTTAGGTCGCCCTCAGGCATCTGTTCCCTGCCCAGACAGGAGGGGGTTAAAGCAGCGGCTTATTAGGGTGCTGTTGCTCATTGTGCCGGAGGGAGGGAGGGGTACGGTGGTTATAATTGGAATGCAGGGTGAGCCCGCAGCGGCAGAGGGCTGCACAACATTGTAGGAGCCTGGGGCTTACCGTGTGTTCTCCAGGGAAGTTGTCCCCGGATCATGGGACCCTGGCAGTGGTGGGCTGCACCGGCTCCCAGGGTGGGAGGTGTGGGCTGTGGATAGTGAGGTATGCACTGACAGCCATGGCTCACACCCATCTCTGAAGCTTGTTTAGGTGGTGTTCTGAATCCCCTCTCCTCGCGCACCCCGAAACAATGGTCTCTTGCCTCTTAGGCAGATGCAAACTTTTTCCCAGACTCCCTCCTGGCTAGCTGTGCCGCACTAGCCCCCCTTCAGGCTGTGTTCACGCAGCCAACCCCAGTCCTCTCCCTGAGATCTGACCTCCGAAGCCCAAGCCTCAGCTCTCAGCCCCCATCTGCCTCAGCGGGTGAGCAGACAAGCCTCTCGGGCTGGTGAGTGCTGGTCGGCACCGATCCTCTGTGTGGGAATGTCTCCCCTTTGCCCTTTGCACCCATGTGGCTAAGCTCTCCTCCATGGCTCCGAAGCTTCCCCTCCACTACCCGATCTCCACCAGTGAAGGGGCTTCCTAGAGTGTGGAAACTTTTCCTCCTTCACAGCTCCCTCCCACTGGTGCAGGTCCTGTCCTTACTCTTTTGTCTCTGTTTTTTCTTTTTTCTTATGCCCTACCCCAGTACGTGGGGAGTTTCTTGCCTTTTGGGAAGTCTAAGGTTTCTGCCAGCGTTCAGTAGGTGTTCTGTATGAGTTGTTCCACGTGTAGATGTTTTTCTGATGTATTTGTGGGGAGGACGATGATCTCCGCGTCTTACTCCTCTGCCATCTTGAAGGTCTCCACGTTGGTTTAATTTAGGTTATTTCCTTCTGGAGGAGGGAGGGCTCTGCTCCATACAGACATTCAGTGAGCCAGACTTCTTTTATCCAGTGGTCGTGCCATTCCCTAAGGCCATGGAGCCCTTCAGTGGATTATCTGTCTCTGGTAGTAGGCAGGTAAGGGAAGAGTGTGAGCATATGGATTGCACAGGAGACTTTATGGGCCAGGCTGGAGGTGGTGCACAGCACTGCCACTCGTCTCCCACTGGCTAGAATGCAATTCCATAGATCCACCTACTTTCAAGTGAGCCTGGGAAATGTGTGTCTTAGGAGGAAGATAAAATAGGTTTGTTTGGTGAACAATTAGTCCTCCACTACAAGCACCCAGTAATATTTGTTGAGTAAATGAAAGAAAGAATAAATGGATTCTCTGTTCATTTTCCTCTCCGTGGACTTTTAGAGTGTTAGAGCTGATAGGGGGCCTTAGAAGTGATTACGTTTTACCCTTTCTTTTTATAGATGGGGAGCCTGAGGGCCTGGGGAACTTAGTGACCTATACAGGATCTTCCAGATATTAGTAGCAGGACTAGAGACCCTGAATCTGTTTTCCCAAAAGCTGCTGTTTATTCTGTGTTTAATTATTTGAAACATCATTCTTTGTTTTCTGCCATAGGGTTGCCCTTGCACTTTGGCATGTGAAGATGAGGAGTTTTAAGATATGTTAGTCTGGTCATTGTAGGTAGACTTCAATTTTGTTTGGAAAGAGGAATTTGGTATTTTAGGGTGGTGGAGAGATAACCCTCAGAGGCTGGAGACTCCACAGCTTTTTAGTATTTTGCACTAAGTGTGAGAATTAATCTTCATTCACCCACTCTCATGTTTAAGCAACCTTTCTTTAGCCCCCTTCTATATGCAATGAATTATACAAGGTGATGTGGGTGCAGCGGTGATGAAGACAGAAACATTCACAGCCGAAGGAAGGTCTCAAGTATTTAAACAATAAGTACTACATAAAATGAGAGTGCAGTGGAAGCAGTAAGGTAGAAGTGACCAGCTGCTGGGGTCGGAGGGAGAGGGAGTATGGGAAGCTTCATGGAGGAAGCAGGTCTTTGAACTGGATCTTAAAGAATCCAGTTTATTGGGAATTCGATCTGCTTTAAAACGTACACACTTGTGTATGTATTTATATAATTGGTATAGGTAATCTTGCCTGGTTGTGACTGTGCGTTGAGAAAAATGGGGTAAGAAAACCAAACAGGCAAAAAAACCAAAGCCGTGATCAAGTTTCCTGTGTTAAATTAGCATTTAGCACTCACATTTACCATTCATCTATCATTTTGTCAAGTTATTACCAGTAAATAATTACAGAAAATAACCCTTGAATACAGGTCAATCATTATCAGCAAATATTTTATTGTGAGCCAGCAAGTTCTTGACACTGTCATTTTAGGTCCAATGGACTTTGTGTAATTTTTGGTTAGGTACAGACCCTTAAAAGAATTTGTAGAGGCAGGGATAAGATGCAAGAGATACCAGAAAACTGTGAATCAGTATGAAGGGGAGGGGAACACAGGCACTACATATGACACATGGAAATGTACATAGGTTTAGATTAGGGGGCTTGATTTTCAGAGAAGCTTCTCTGAGAGGTACTATTTGGAACCTAGATTCGTAGAGTTCTTGGAAATGCTTGGGAGTTGGCATCTCAGGTATAGCTATTAAGTCATGTTGAAAGAGCATGGGCTATTTCATAGTCTGGCAAGGAGAATTCTCAGCAAGGAAAGATTGAATGAAAGTTTCACAGAAAGCGGCAGAGGCTGGCTGAGCGCTCAGGCTTGTCTGACGTCTGTCCTTCTCCCACAGCTCCATCCTGCCTCTCTGAGAATGCAGGGAGGAGTCAGAATCCTATGATGCTGTCCAATTTACAGCTTAGAATCAGGGTTGCCCAGGATCAGCTAGGAAGCAGAAGGTGTTTGTTTTCAGCACCCTGGTTCCTCTGTGGTGTGTCTCTCTTCTCTTTGGCATATATTTTCTCACATCCTCTTATAACCTATTCACAGTGGAGTGTCAGGAAGACTCGTACTATTTTAAAATATACATTTTAAACTCTAAAGGCATTCTTATACAGTAACAATTCAAGTTGTACAAAAAGGATATAAAATGCAAAGTAATTCTCCCTCTTTTCCGAAACCTTTAATCCTCATTTTTAAAAAAGTATCTTTTGGGGACTTCCCTGAAGGTCCAGTGGTTAAGACTCCGTGCTTCCAATGCAGGGGGCGTGGGTTCCATCTCTGGTTGGGGATCTAAGATCCCACATGCTGTGGGGCGTGGCCAAAAAAAAAAACCACAACTTAAAAAAAGTATCTTTCTAGACATTTTATTTGGACATACTAGCACACACAGATACAGCATTTTTTATTTAAGTGGACTCATTTAATATATGCATTTTCTGTAACCTTTCTATAATTAGCATGTGAATTAAAAGCTAATTAATAGCTTTTCCTACTACTACATAGTTCTGTCTTATTTTTTAAATCATCAGAATAGTCTCTGTACTGCTTCTACATGATTCTTATTGAATAATATTTAAGTTTATTTTCTTAATCCTTTGCTATTTACTACACACTCTGCTGCAGAGAGCATCCTTGTAGCCATCTGCAGAATTGTGGAGGAGTTATTTGTAGGGTATTTGCAGTGGAGTTCCTAGGTCAGAAAAGTTAGATAGATATTGCTGAACTGTCCTCCAGAAAGGCTGTACTTATTTTCATTCTGTCCACAGTGTATGCAAATTCTTTTTTTCTGAGTATTTTTCTTTTTAAAGAGGATCCTGGACTTAGGGCCAGAGAAGAAGGCAAAGAGGAGAGAGCCTGCTAAAAATAAGTGGTGGCCAAGAGAAATGAAAACATATGTTCACACAAAAACTTGGACATAGCAGCACTGTACATAACAGCCAAAAAGTGGAAACAACCCAAATGTCCATCAGCTGTTGAATGGATTAACAAAATGTGGTATATACGTACAGTGGAATACTATTCAGCAATAAAAGGAGTGAAGGAGTAATACATGCTATAACATGAATGAGCCTTGAAAGCATTATGCTACGTGAAAGAAACCAGTCACAAACACCACACATATTTATATCAAATGTCCAGGATAGGCAAATCCACAGAGATAGAAAGTGTAATAGTGGTTTTGCTTAGGCCTGGGGAGGTAGGTGGGAGGGGGATTTGGGAAGTGTCTGCTAAGAGGTATAGGGTTTCTTTTGAGGGGGTCGAAAATATTCTAAAATTAGACTGTGGTGATGGTTACACAAGTCTGTGAGTATGCTAAAAACCATTGAATTGTACACTTTAAATGAGTGAATTTTATGGTGTGTGAATTATATATCAATTAAGCTGTTGGAAAAAAAAAAAGAGTGGTGGCAGAACGCATGGAATGGAATGGAAAGGATGAAGATGTGGCCATTAGCATGGGCCTGTGGGACAGACAGGAAGACACTGTTGTAGCCATGTGGCAGGGAATTTGGATGCGGAAGACATTCCTCTGAGTAACACCGAGCTGAGCGTTCAGGTGGCTGATGGTAGCCAGCTGGAGAGGTGGATGGTGGGTTTTCTTCCCCCCCAGCAGAATGGGGACAAGAGGCAGTTATCACATGCCCTGGGCAGGGTGAGAATGGGGGTTAGGACACTGAATTGCTAACTTGTTGTCCTTGTTCAGTCGTTCGAATACACAGAAGATACTGTTCTCCTGGAAGGCAGTAATAGTTTCCTTTGCTGACCTAGAAATGCCTGCTGTGCTCCAGCGTTTGGAAAAGGAAGGTCAGGGAGAGGAAGCTGAGCTCAGCTGCTGAGTCAAGGAGAAGGGGAGGAAGACCTAGGGTCACAAAGGACAATAAGGCCCTGGTTTGTGAATAAGAGCAAGTAGTCAGTTTTAAATCAGCAATTAAGCTTTTTCTACACAGTGGAAGTGACTGTTCTTTTGGAATGTGTTTGCTAGTAAATATCATGCTAAGAATGTTTAAAAGGAAGTTATGATTTTAAGTGGCCTATGAGTTGCACTGATTGATAAAATTTCACTCGAGGGAAAGAGGGTTAATTTTGCAGTAAACACTGAAAAGTAAAGGAAAATTAACACACCTTTCTGTGAAAGCCCAGTTTTCTTTGTAATTGTGGCTTTTTGAACATGCTCTTTACTTCTCATTCACTACTGTGACTCTGTAGCACAGATTAGATCGAACTGTAACGTCCGAAACCTTCTTAATTACTTGTAGGTCCGAAGTTTTTGGCTTCGAAAAGAGCTGAAGTAGGTCTCCATGGTTCTGTTTTGAAAGTTAATCGTCTTTAGGTGGCTACGACTGGTTTACCAGCAGTTTACTTTAGAAGCCCAGGACAGCACATGTGTGGATCGGTGTAGATCCTAATGGCAAAATTCTTCTGTGTCAGGTAGAAGTCTTTCGCTTTGTCACTGTATTTGATTCACTACCCTGACTGTGCTTTGTTCTCCAGAAAATTCATAGAAGTATATATGATGGATAGTAGACTGTTAGTCTTGGTGCTTGATTAGGATGTAAACAGGCATCTCATCCACTTTTAAACCTTCCCAAGAGGTAACTTTTCCTCTGATTTTATTTGACTTTCTAAAGAACCTTTAGCATTGAGAGAAAATTTGGTCGATGATTCAGAGTGTAAGGGAGGGGGAGGGAGCGATTCTGGCACATGTGCACAAGTTGAATAACAGCTGGTGGATATTTTTATATTTACTGCTCTTCTTAGTCCAACGCCTGTAGTTAACTAGGGGGTAACTAAGCTCAGCTACACTTATCAGACTTAGAGGTTTTAGTTTGAATATGTCACTATTTAGGCCTTTGGGAAAACTTAAGTGTGTTTAGCTGATGGTAGAAATGCAAACCTCCTCTCATGGAATTCCCTCTCATTCAATAAACGAAGAAGAAACTTTTAACCGGTCAAACTGAGATAATTAAAATTGCTCTTTATTTCTGGCTATTAACCAAATCCTAACCACTGCACATAGCTACACAGGGTTTTTGTTTGGTTTTGGCTTGTTTTACTTTTTGGTTCGTTTCTCTTAAATGTATTTTAAGGGTAATCAGTTATGGCCTGTATTAGAATTCCTTCTTGTGTTCTTGAATTAGCATTCTGAAAGTAGCAATGAATTCACAGGAGGACTCAAGAATGTAAGAGATCATATGTCGATTATATCTCAATTTTAAAAATTAATTAAAAAACCCAACTGGAACAAATACAAGAGCAAGGTGTTTCTACCACTTACTGAGTTGGAGGTAGAAACTTTCATCCTTTGCCAACCCACTTGGAAATCGTGAGTGTGAGCTGTCATGACAACTTCAAAGCACAGCTTGTTCTCTTGGTGGCAGAGCCAAAACATTTAAATTATGCGTGAACAACTATTATAGGTTAGCGTAGACAAGTGAGTGAGAGTCTTACTTTGCTGGTTGATGATACTGCACATACTTAGATTGAGCTAAATATCAAAATTGCCACAAGCCAAGATATACTCATTGATGAGGAGTTTCTTTAACCTTCTCAGTGTCTGATAGATGTTTCATGGAAAGCAAAACCCCTTCTGTCATTTTCTTTTTTTAAACCACAGATTGAGGAAGCAATGAGATAGAAATACTACTCTGAACTTGGTTCTAACCAGCGAGAAAAACTGTTTCTTGAAGTAGAATTGACTAAAATCTTGGGAGGGGAGTAACCATGATAGTATTGTTTTGTAACTGCAAAAGAAAGGAAAGTGAGGTGTAACCATATAGTAATGTTGACTTTAGGAAAATATACATTTAGAGAAAGGATAGGTATTTTTCAATGTCCAGAGACTTGAAAAGTGAAAACAGTACAAAAAGAAAGGGGGAAAGAAAGAGAAAGAAAGAAAGAAAAAAAATTCTGACAGCAAAAGTTACAATTTGGGGGGATGAGGAAGAAAAAAGGATAGAACCATTTCAAGAACAAGGACTTTTTGATGGGCTTGGATATTAAGAGAACATGTACGGAGGATTGAAAGGCAAGCACATGCTCAAGGACAAATGCAGAAAAGTGGTATAAAACCAGTAAGAAAATATCTGCAAAGCTCAAGTCCAGACTGAACTGAGGCTGGAGAGAATGCTGAAGACAACAGAAAAGGGCTCTTTAAAGCTATGTTCCAAACAAGAAGAACAAGTAAAGGCTAAGCTCATTGCTTGGGGCAGATAGAATAATGTTAACATGATGAAAAGCAGACCTACTCAACTACTTGGTTCCTTTCTTCCTCTGTCAAAGAGAGTGATCTTCTCACTGGAATGTGTAACGTAAACATGGTTAAGAATAAATTGAAGCACGCAGGATCAGTGATGATAATAATAGTTGCAATTATAATTTGTTGAGTTTCTACTCAGGACTGAGTATTAAGGTTTTTTGTTTTTTTCCAAGGGCTTATGGCAGCTTTGCATGGTAGGTATTATTGTCATCAACCCCATTTTACAGGTGAGAACACCGAGGCTCAGGAAGATTTAGTAACAAGCCTGAAGTTACATAGCCAGTAAGAGATGGGCTAAAATTCAGATTCAGGCCTGACTCTTTGCCTGGACACCCTGATTCCCATGCCTTTCAGCCCCTAGCTGTGTTAAATAGGATTGTGTCTTTCAACTTAAGTTATGTTCTAAGACACATAAACAAACAAAAATCCAGTAGATGTTATTGAAAAGCCACAGTGGGTAATCACAGGGGAAACAAGGAAAATGGAATATCAAAGCGATGAAAAACAAAGACTGTCTTAATTTCTTTTTTAAAGGTTCACCTTAGACTATCTAGAGCAAAGAGCTGGCTGTTGATCGTCAGCACACTTGAGATTTTGTTCTGCAAGTGAACAGTTGTAAATGGAAGTAAGCATCCTTAGGAGGCAGCAGAGGTTCACAAAGCATCCCAAGTGAGACTCTTCCCTCCTGGCCTCCCTTCCTTCCTAATTATTTAACTGGTAACCCTATCATTTGACAGAGTCCCGTATGGCTTATAAACAAGTTGAATTAATCTAGGCTCAGTTGAGTAGATTCATATTTGTTTGAACTACTTTATACAGATTATTGACTTTAGACAAACAGGCTTTAGTGAAATTAAAATACCGTATTTATGGCATTTCCCCTGTCTATCCATATAGCAGCTCTGTAAAAAAAAAGGAAATGAAGTTTTTTTTGGCCTGAATTGTTCTTGCTAAACCCCTGTGGTTTCTGGTATTTACTGCCTTCTAAGTGCTTATGAATTATCTATGTCAGCGTTCCTCAAGCTGTTTTCTCAAGAACTCTATAGATGTTGGAAAAGTTAATAGGTGTCATCTCACGAAAGCACAGTTTGGGAAATGCTGATCTGTGTAATAATTTGTTCTTAAACTTTGCCAGGGATAGACATCAAGTTCATTGATCTGCGATTTAGGGAATCAAACTCTTTAATCATTTTTAAAATCTGGGCTGGGTTGTCTGCCTTCTCTTTGATTGCTCGGAGTATTCCACATCTTTGTACCTGTCAGTTCATTCAGCTCCTAGAATATAATTTACCTTGGCTTGGTGACTTGAAGTCCTTTAAAGGAATTAGGCATATTCTTACTTTTGGGGGGCTTTAACCCTTATTTATGCTTTACCTTTTGAGGTTTGAGGAGGAATTAGATCTGGCATGCAGAGTGTCTGATGGCTTAAAGTAGGAACAGTAATTGAAGTTACAAATAAAGAGATTTCACATGAATATAATGAAGTGCTTTCTAATAATTTGGAGGGGCCAGGCAGAGATTATATTATATCTGGTAGAGATATAAAGAGGAGATTCATACATTTAATGGGATGTTAGAGAAGCTAACCTTCTCACACTAAGATTTCATGATTACAGACATGTTCGTTTCATATACAGTCAAAAATAGGATAGCCCTTGGATACTGTCAAAATCTTAGAAATCAAAGACTATTTTGTTATGGTACCATTATTATCCAAGAAAAGTATGTGCAGTCTCAAGCTCTGAAGAGTAACTGCTGCCTTGGTTATTCAGAGGGGATGGGTGGCTGGGCAGTGGACCTATTTTAGGGACCCTTCAGTTTATTACTGTGAAATGATTGGTTATCACCACTGCCTGCTCTTCCAATAGCACCGTTCTAAGTGGTTTTGTTTTTATTGATTGTTAAAGAAGAGAAATCAAATTCTGGTTAGGACCCTATTTGAATATAACGTGACTGTGTTGAGATTAAAACTCTGCAGAAGTTTGAAATGAAATGGAATTAATTAATGGCATCGCCCTGTAGGTAGGTTGGAAGCAACACTTGGGAGATTTTTGCCAGGACAGAGAGTTGCAGTCAGTATTCATTTTTTCAAAACAAGTAGTGGTTCTTTGAAAATAGCTCATTTCCCCCCTCAGTAATGAATAAATTACCTCAAATAATGGGATTAACAGGATTGTATTTTGTTGTTGAAACAAAACATTGCCAGGAGTTATAGCTGGTATTCAGGACCAGTCTTTGGGTGAATTCCATGGCAACATCAGCATTTGAAGAATATAACAGAGAATAGGTTTATAATATTCAGTGCACACTTGGTGCTTAACAATACGAAATGAACAAGGTGCTGATAAAATACAACTGTTGTTGAATAAATTTGCAAGATGAGTAATGTTGGAGTAACCATCACTGATCTTGCCTGATTATGACAATTGTGGGACATGGATTATGATGGTGTAGACAGTTATAACGTGTCTTATGGGATTTTGAAACTTTTACCGCCCTGTTCCAAAGCACTTCAGATTAGTGACCATACTGTGTTGTAAAAATGTATTCATGTGTCTCTTTCCTAGTAGATTATAAGCTCCTTGAGGGCAATTGTGCAGTGCGTCCTAGCCATGTTGCACTGTACTTGATCCCGACTGCTGCACGTAGCCACTACGCTGATGATCACAAAGCTCCAGGGGGCCATTACATCATGATGGTCCACACCCTCACATCTCCTCAGTTGTGCAGGCGTCTAGCCAAGCTCTGTGGCTGTAACCAATGCTTGCTGAATAAACAAAGGGAGGAACGAATGAACTGGCAAACTGTTTTTGCTATGTACTGGCAGACCCTTCTGGAATAGGACTGACCAGTACAGACATCGGTATCCTGCTGTGCATGTGGCAAACAGGCTCTCTTTAGTGGCGCTTGTGACATTGCTGCAGTCGTGCCTCCCTTTCCTGCCAGTTTTGCAGCCCTTCCTGCCAATCTCCCCATCCTAAGATGCAGCAGCTGGTGTAGTTTCCCTCCCTCCCTCCCTCCCTCCCTACCTCCCTTCCTCCCTTCCTCCCCCTCCTTCCCTTCCTTCTTTCCTTTCCTTCCTTGTATTTTTGGAATACCTCACACATGCCAAGCACTGTGCTAATGCTTTTGCATATATTCTGTATTTAATCATATGTAATGCTTTCAGTTTGAAAAATATTTTATTGGTCTAGAAGCAAAGACCCAGAGGTACCCAGCTCATGGTCACACAGAAATAAACAGAAAGTGCCAGGGTTCAATCCAAGTGTCTCTGGTTCCTGATTCCATGTTCCTTCTGTTACACCATGTAGCCTCCCTGGATTGAGCCTCACTGTTGCTCTTTTATTTCTCTCTGTCATTCCTGTCCTCCCTCACATGCTGTTTCCTCAACCAAAACACAGACTGGGGTGAGTCCTTGAAATAACACTTTTCAAAGGATACTGAAATTATGCTCATTTTATATGATGTCACCAAATGTTCAGCGCTGTTTAGCCCTTTGGTTAGAACTAGGCCATTTCTCACTTCGCTTATCATGACTTAGTCTTTATATTTCCTGTTTCTTCTCAGACAAGTCTGAACGCTGTGGAAGAATTCATCTTTCTGCCAGGCCAACTGTGCCGTTCTCCTCCAGTATATCCTACAGTAACTCTCCATCTTTTCTTGCAGAGGGGCAGCATTGAGGGCTGGTTGAGGTCATGGTCTCTGGAGTCAGAATGCCAGGGTGAGAACCCTGACTTTTGCTCCATGCTAGCTGTGTTACATGGGATAAGTTACCTCTGTACCTCAGTCTCCTCTCCTGAAAAATGGAGATGAGAATGATACTGCCATCACAGGACTGTTGATTTAATCTACTTAGAGCCCTTAAAGCCAAAAGCCCATAATAAGATCTTCAATAGGGGCTTCCCTGGTGGTACAGTGGTTGAGAATCTGCCTGCCAATGCAGGGGACACAGGTTCGAGCCCTGGTCTGGGAAGATGCCACATGCCGCGGAGCAACTAGGCCCGTGAGCCACAACTACTGAGCCTGCGCGTCAGGAGCCTGTGCCCCGCAACAAGAGAGGCCGCGACAGTGAAAGGCCCACGCACCGCAATGAAGAGTGGCCCCCACACCACGATGAAGAGTGGCCCCCGCACCACAATGAAGAGTGGCCCCGCTTGCCGCAACTAGAAAAAGCCCTCACACGAAACAAAGACCCAACACAGCCAAATATAAATAAATAAATAAATAAAAAATCCTTCCCTAAAAAACAAAAGACCTTCAATAAATGTCAAGTATTATTTTGAATAAAGGCCAAGAGCCTCACTCATGGTTTAAGACTCATCCATGAACTGCTTGGGTTTCCTTGATCTTTTGCTTCCCATTCATTCTTCCTTCTCCTCTGGCCTGCCATCTTCTGCCTGTTCCTCCAGTCTGTGTCTGCAAATCATCTGCCCACCCCCGAACCTGGACCTCATCTTCTGCCTCCATCTCACTCCCTGTGGGCTGTCCATGTGTGTCAGCTGGTCCCCCTTACAGAGCATCTAGAGCCTTCCAAAATCCCTTGTCTTTCATGAAATCTTTCTTACTAAGCGGGAGAGAGATGAGTAACTCCCCCGCTTGTACGTTTTCTGAACATACACCTTCACCGCACCAAAACACAGTGGTATTGATGTACGTTTGTGAAAAGAAATAATTTGATTTCACTGTTTGCTCTGTACCTAAATGTGTGTTTGGAAGATCAACATTCATTTAGAAAAGGACACTCGTTTCTGTTTGTGCCTGTTCTGAGTCCACAGCTCATGGGGAATAGAGGCTCTGACTTCAGACGTCCCAGTCCAGTGTCACCTGGCCATCTGTGGATAGTAAATTCTTGATTCAGAGAAAAGGCAATTTGAATTTAATTATCCACAAAAAAACCTAACCCCTAACATGCATTTTGAAAATGCATGTTTAATGCTTTACTCAGATCTAATAGTTGAAAGATCATCTAAAGCCTTCTCATCTTGCGTTAAGGGTTTAAAATTTCTCTGAAGTCTTAATAAATATTGACTAAAAATATTTTCCCTAGAGTAGACATAGAAAACATCCATGCTTCTTCCCACCCATCCAGCACCCCGCTCCCTCCTGAAAACTTTCCTATTTACCCCTGCATATTGTCGGCCCTACCTTGTACTTCAGGCCCTGTATTGGAGGAATGACTTTCACAATCACATGGTAGGAACTGTTCTGGATCCTTAAGGAAAAAACTGCCACTGAATAGTTCATAGTCTTCTACTTTGGAGAGATGACAAAAATTACAGTGGTTTTGCCTGTCATTTAAAAAATAAACAGACTCTGAACCTGTCTGGATTTATTGGCTTTACAGAACCAGACTGAGAGTACACCATGCACCAAATCGTGGCAGAACAAATTCTTCTATAGGACATTGATGGTGGGTTGGGCTTTTCTTCTCTTTCTTTGTGTGTCTCATTGCTGGCAATGATTTCTGAAGCATCAAGCATTTTCACCTTTGTGTAAAATTAATCAGAGGCAGACTCTTAGTGGGCTGGAGCTATTTTTCCTCTCTCTGTTGGACCAAATCCTTGTCATGGCTGCCTTATGGTGTCCTAGATAGAGGTAGGTATTCCTGAAGAGCAGCATATAGTCTGTAAAGAATGCGTTTTGGATGCCGACTGGTCAGGTTGTTTTATGTGAACCTTCAAAAATGAAACAGTGAAAGAATATAAGCATTTAGGGGCAAAAGGTGGGTCCTTATTTTTATCTTTAAGATGGAATGTGGGAGTAGGATATTTGTTAATGGAGAAGATGGGGATATTGCTTGAGCAGATGCCCTTCTTTTTGCTACATCTTAACATTTAAATTTACTTTAGTTTCCAAACTGCTCTCTTATACATAATTGAATGTTAACTTCCCAGCAATCCTGTGAAGTTGTAGGAAAGATATTATCTCCAACATGCGAAGAATCATTTCTAAAGAAACCAGATTTGATCAAGTTGGCTCAGGTCTCGTGACTGAACCCAGATGGCAGTCTTCCAGTTCCCTGTGCAGTGCTTTCCCCACTAGATCAGGGAATCTCACACTTGACAATTCAGAAGGTCTGGGCTTGGGCTTAGAAATTAACACACCCCAGGAGACTGATTGTGATGCAGATGTGTATTGGACCACACTTGAAAAAAACCTGCTCTACACTATATTGTATTTTGGGTTTCAGCTTCTTTTTAATTGTGATGTACTAAAAATATCACTTTTAAGGTGGAACTTTCCAGTCTTCTCTTAAGAGAAGACTGAAAAGTTCATTTAAATGTTGTAAAAATCGAAAATGATACAAGCACAAGTTTATTTATTATAACATTGCTGGTAATAGCTGAAGACGGGAACCTTTCAGATATCCATTAATAGAGGAATGATCGAATAACCAAATGGTACAATCATAAAGAGGAATAATATGAATCTAAGAAGGAATGAGGAAGACTTCTACTTTTTGCCATGAAGTTATCTTCAGGATCTGTATTAAGTGATAAAAATAAAGCAGAAAAAAAAGTGTTTACATAGTATGCTACTTGCAGGAAGGAAAATATATTTAATGTATATGTGTGTGGATACTTTAGGGTAAATTCTTAATAGAGAATTACAGCTAATAAATACAACAGGATGCTGGAAATAGAAAACCACTATTTCACAACATCTAATGAATAATGGAGTGTGACAACAATCATTAACGGATGCTAAAATCACGAGGTGAAATTGGAGCTTTCTAATGGAGAATCAGCCTGACAACACTTGAACTCACTGAGCAATCTCAACATCACTTCAAGTGGAACAGCTAAACACTTATACTCCTCCTGATGTGCTCTGATAGAAAAGAAACAACACCACGTGTGAATTATTCTTGCCCACACCCCCTCCGTACAAATTTGAACCAGAATCTCAAGCTTCCATATCTAAGTACCAGTTTACAGGAAATATAGGAGACAGAGGAACATGTTAAACACCACCAGGACAGTACACATCAGTCAAGTCGTAAATGTGGGATATTCTACAAAACAAATGACCCAATGTCTTCTGCAAATAAATGTTACGAGGGCGGGGGCGGGGGGGGGGGGAAGGAGGGGGAACTGTTTGTTATAAGTGAAAAAGACTTAAGAGACCTAGAAACAAATTCAGTGTATGAACCTTGTTTGGAATTTGATTTGAACAAACGAACTATAAAAATGCCTTTCTTTTTTAAACAACAGGAGAGAATGAGATTTTCTGTTTACTGCATGTTATTAAGAAATGATTGATAATTTTATTGATTCTGATAGTGGTATTGTGATTATTTTTTTAAAGCCCTTACCTATTAGAAACATTTGCTCTTGAATTGATGTGATGCCTGAGATTTTCTTTTAAAATACTCCATCAAAAGGAAAAAAAAATGTGCTTAGGCAAATAGAAGAAATCGGAATGGTAGAATGTAATCACTGTTGAATCTGGGTGATGTGTTCATGGGGGTTGTTTATAGTTTTCTCTCTACTTTGTTGTATATGGGAAATTTACATAGTAAAAAAGATTAAGTTGTGCTATTTTAGAGGCAGAATCCTGGCAAAAGGCCTGAATTGTAGCCTCTATTTGTATAACTCAGGGAGAGTCATGGCTACTCACTCCTTTTCCTCCTCCTTCCCTTCCTTTTTACATTTCTTCAGTTCCTCTGTTTCTTCAAAAATTATTTACTGAACCACATTTTGCAACAGGCACTATTCTGGTGCTACCAGCCTTACAAGATATAGAGACTCTTACTATTCTTACTTTACAGATGAGGAAACTGAAGCTGAGAGGGGTTAAGTGTCTTGCCCATAAGCCCACATCTGCCTGTCAGCAAAATCTGAGCTCTTATGCATTTTGTGCTGCTTCCCAGGAATAGTCCTTTCATTTTATAGTTTTTTAATTTCAATTTTGTTTATGGATAAATTTTTCACAATGAGTAAATGAGGATAGATCAAGTGGAGTAGCATCTATATATTACTTGCGTGTGAGAAAGATGTAAGATATCTTTCTTATCGTGATAATTACAAAGACCTAATCAAAGGCAAAGTGGCGATGAAAGAGAAATCCATAGCAACTTTCTTAATATTCATAAAAAAGGAAAACTCTGTGAATTGTAACTTTAAGCCACAAAATAAGGTTTATTTATGCTTGTTCTTCAGTGTCATGTATTTGATCGTCTTCTTACTAGAAATGAAGGCCAGAAAAAAAAAGGCTGATTAATTTCTTTTGCGTCTGTACAATACTTTTAGGACTGATGAAATAAAGAAATCCTTTCAAACTAACAAAGCAAACAAATAAAATCTTGAGCTTCCCACGGGCCACTGTTTGCTTTACTGTCTTGCAAAATTATTTTGGCATTTGTAAAACGCTGTTGTGCCCGTGGACATGTGCAGTCATGACACTGTCATCTGTCATGTGTGATGCTCTAGTTGTAAGATATAGCAGTCATCAGTCAGGGAACAAGAGCGAGAGCTTCCCTGAGTTCCTGCTGCCGGGCGTCTGTGAATCATACCCTCTGCTTTACAAGATTTAGTGTGACTTTCCAAAACACCGGCTGTGTGCTGCTTCCACATAATGATTTATGCCCTCGAGCTGTCTGACCAGAATCTTAGAAAATTAGACTGATGGGTCTGACATTGTTGTTTCCTTCAAGAATCAAGGCACTAAGTTCAGTCAAGCTGAATGAAAAAATTTTACCCATATCCAGGGCATGCTGGTGAGGTCATCAAAAATGGATGAATAGTAAATACTGTCAGTATTTATTGAGTGTACTGGATGCCAGGAGCTCTGCTAAGCCCTTTAAATACATAATTGCGTTTAACCCTCTCAGTAATCCCACTTTAAAGCAGAAGTGGCTGAGGCACAGAGAGGTTATGGGACTTGCCCAAGGTTACACAGTTAGTAAGTGGCAGTCTCAGAGCACCAGCAGAAAGATGTGAACACCCAGTAATCCACACTGCCATGACTTGTCCCTCTGAATTTTCAGGGCACCTTAAAAACCTTTGTTGTGTGACAGAGCTCCATTTTACAGTGTTACAGATGTCTGGAGCCAAGCAGAAAGAGATGAAGAGACTGATAAAAGTACACGTGGCAAATCTTTGGTATTTGGTATTAGATACACAGAGTTGGTATTAGAACACAGAGTCCCAGAATGATTACTGTCTAGCGGGAAAGCCAGCTGGCCTGGCTACCGTGCAAGATGGTTAAAGGACATAAGCATGGATATTCATTCAAGACTGTCAGAAATTAGTTCAGAAGTGAAATGAAAACCAAGGGCAAAGATACAATCTTGGTATAAATTTTAAAACCTGTCCTGATTAATGAAAGGGATGTCTATTTCTTATCAACTTATTAGAAAAGCATGGAACCTGCTTGCTTTAAAATTCTAAAACCTCTTCAGGCCCAACTCAGTATTCATTATTAATGTGATGTACTTTTCTCAAAAGAATAATATTTTCACAAATGCTATTCCTGGCTTCAGTCACATATAGAAACATTGGAATGAGCACAACATGGTGTTTTGCTTTTTTTTTTTCATAGGAACTGTATTTGATAATGCATATGCTACAAACACCTCTAAAAATAATTTGCAATTGGCAGGCTGTTTCTTTAGTGTCTTCTCCTAGTCTTGGAGAGGAAGATTTAAAATTTAAATTTGATAAACTTGGTACCATGGGGAGTAAGGAGGAGAAATTTTGCCAGCTTATAGGATCAGAATATGCGTTAGTATTTATGTAATAATGGAGAGTGACTCAACGTGATTTTTCCCTGGCTAACATCAGAAATAAAAATAAAAATGTTGTCGCCTCCAGAGGGTGGTAGGCTCGAGTCAGCCACTGGTATGCATGACCTATGAGTCACCCACTGGTACCTTCCTCATCTTCCCAATCCTTGACCTGTGGGTTAGAAGTCAAGGATGCTTTTTTGGGGCATCCTTCATAGCTTCTTTTACCCTTTGGTATTTTTTTTTGAATTTTATTTTATTTTATTTTTATACAGCAGATTCTTATTAGTTATCTATTTTATACATATTATCATATATATGTCAATCCCAATCCCCCAATTCATCCCACCACCAGCCTCCCCCCCCGACCCCAGGCTTTCCCCCCTTGGTGTCCATATGTTTGTTCTCTACATCTGTGTCTCTATTTCTGTCTTGCAAACCGGTTCACCTGTACCATTTTTCTAGATTCCACGTATATGCGTTAATACACGATACTTGTTTCTCTCTTTCTGACTTACTTCACTCTGTATGACAGTCTCTAGATCCATCCACGTCTCGACAGATGACCCAATTTCGTTCCTTTTTATGGCTGAGTAATATTCCGTTGTATATATGTACCACATCTTCTTTATCCATTCATCTGTCGATGGGCATTTAGGTTGCTTCCATGACCTGGCTATTGTAAGTAGTGCTGCACTGAACATTGGGGTGCATGTGTCTTTTTGAATTATGGTTTTCTCTGGGTATATGCCCAGTAGTGGGATTGCTGGATCATATGGTAATTCTATTTTTCGTTTTTTAAGGAACCTCCATACTGTTCTCCATAGTTGCTGTATCAATTTACATTCCCACCAACAGTGCAAGAGGATACCCTTTTCTCCACACCCTCTCCAGCATTTATTGTTTGTAGATTTTCTGATGATGCCCATTCTAAGCGGTGTGAGGTGATACCTCATTGTAGTTTTGATTTGCATTTCTCTAATGATTAGTGATGTTGAGCAGCTTTTCATGTGCCTCTTGGCCATCTGTATGTCTTCTCTGGAGAAGGTCTTCTGCCCATTTTTTGCTTGGGTTGTTTGTTTTTTTAATATTGAGCTGCATGAGCTGTTTATATAATTTGAAGTTTAATCCTTTGTCCGTTGATTCATATGCAAATATTTTCTCCCATTCTGTGGGTTGTCTTTTCATCTTTTTTATAGTTTCCTTTGCTGTGTAAAAGCTTTTAAGTTTCATTAGGTCCCATTTGTTTATTTTTGATTTTATTTCCATCACTCTAGGAGGTGGGTCAAAAAAGATCTTGCTGTGATTTATGTCAAAGAGTGTTCTTCCTATGTTTTCCTCTAAGAGTTTTATAGTGTCCAGCCTTACATTTAGGTCTCTAATCCATTTTGAATTTATTTTTGTGTATGTTGTTAGGGAGTGTTCTAATTTCATTCTTTTACATGTAGCTGTCCAGTTTTCCCAGCACCACTTACTGAAGAGACTGTCTTTTCTCCATTGTATATCCTTGCCTCCTTTGTCATAGATTAGTTGACCATAGGTGCGTGGGTTCATCTCTGGGCTTTCAATTTTGTTCCATTGATCTATATTTCTGTTCTGTGCCAGTACCATATTGTCTTGATCACTGTAGCTTTGTAGTATAGTCTGAAGTCAGGGAGCCTGATTCCTCCAGCTCCATTTTTTTCCCTCAAGATTGCTTTGGCTATTCGGGGTCTTTTGTGTCTCCATACAAATTTTAAGATTTTTTGTTCTAGTTCCATAAAAAATGCCATTGGTAGTTTGATAGGGATGGCATTGAATCTGTAGATTGCTTTGGGTAGTATAGTCATTTTCACAATATTGATTCTTCCAATCCAAGAACATGGTATATCACTCCATCTGTTTGTGTCATCTTTGATTTCTTTCATCAGTGTCTTATAGTTTTCTGAGTATAGGTCTTTTACCTCCTTAGGTAAGTTTATTCTTAGGTATTTTATTCTTTTTGTTGCAATGGTGAATGGGAGTGTTTCCTTAATTTCTCTTTCAGATTTTTCATCATTAGTGTATAGGAATGCAAGAGATTTCTGTGCATTAATTTTGTATCCTGCAACTTTACCACATTAATTGATTAGCTCTAGTAGTTTTCTGGTAGCATCTTTAGGATTCTCTATGTACAGTATCATGTCATCTGCAAACTGCCAGTTTTACTTTTTCTTTTCCAATTTATATTTCTTTTTTTTCTCTGATTGCCATGGCTAAAACTTCCCAAACTATGTTGAATAATAGTGGTGAGAGTGGACATCCTTGTGTTGTTCCTGATCTTAGAGGAAATACTTTCAGTTTTTCACCACTGAGAATGATGTTTGCTGTGGGTTTGTCATATATGACCTTTATTATGTTGAGGTAGGTTCCCTCTATGCCCACTTTCTGGAGAGTTTTTATCATAAATGGGTGTTGAATTTTGTCAAAAGCTTTCTCTGCATCTATTGAGGTGATCATATGGTTTTTCTCCTTCAATTTGTTAATATGGTGTATCACACTGATTGATTTGCGTGTACTGAAGAATTCTTGCATCCCTGGGATAAATTCCACTTGATCATGGTGTATCATCCTTTTATGTGTTGTTGGATTCTGTTTGCTAGTATTTTTTTTTTTTGCGGTATGCGGGCCTCTCACTGTTGTGGCCTCTCCCGTTGCGGAGCACAGGCTCTAGACGCGCTGGCTCAGCGGCCATGGCTCACGGGCCTAGCCGCTCCGCGGCATGTGGGAATCTTCCCGGACCAGGGCATGAACCCGTGTCCCCTGCATTGGCAGGCGGACTCTCAACCACTGTGCCACCAGGGAAGCCCTGTTTGCTAGTATTTTGTTGAGGATTTTTGCATCTGTATTCATCAGTGATATTGATCCGTAATTTTCTTTGTTTGTAGTATCTTTGTCTGGTTTTGGTATCAGGGTGATGGTGGCCTCATAGAATGAGTTTGGGAGTGTTCCTTCCTCTGCAATTCTTTGGAAGAGTTTGAGAAGGGTGAGTGTTACCTCTTCTCTAAATGTTTGATAGAATTCACCTGTGAAGCCATCTGGTCCTGGACTTTTGTTTGTTGGAAGATTTTTTTTTTTTTTTTTTTGGCGGTACGCGGGCCTCTCACTGTTGTGGCCTCTCCTGTTGCAGAGTACAGGATCCGGATGCGCAGGCTCAGCGGCCATGGCTCACGGGCCCAGCTGCTCCGCAGCATGTGGGATCTTCCTGGACCAGGGCACGAACCCGTGTCCCCTGCATCGCCAGGCAGACTCTCAACTACTGCACCACCAGGGAAGCCCTGTTGGAAGATTTTTAATCGCAGTTTCAATTTCATTGCTTGTGATTGGTCTGCTTATACTTTCTGTTTCTTCCGGGTTCAGTCTTGGAAGGTTATGCCTTTCTAAGAATTTGTTCATTTCTTTCAGGTTGTCCATTTTATTGGCATAGAATTGCTCATAGTAGTCTCTTAGGATGCTTTGTATTTCTGTAGTGTCTGTTGTAACTTCTCCTTTTTCATTTCTAATTTTATTGGTTTGAGTCCTCTCCCTCTTTTTCTTGATGAGTCTGGCTAATGGTTTATCAATTTTGTTTATCTTCTCAAAGAACCAGCTTTTAGTTTTATTGATCTTTGCTATTGTTTTCTTTGTTTCTATTTCATTTATTTCTGCTCTGATCTTTATGATTTCTCTCCTTCTGCTAACTTGGGGTTTTGTTTGTTCTTCTTCTTCTAATTCCTTTAGGTGTAAGGTATATTTGAGATTTTAATTGTTTCTTGAGGTAGGCTTGTATAGCTATAAACTTCCCTCTTAGAACTGCTTTTGCTGCATCCCATAGGTTTTGGATTGTCGTGTTTTCATTGTCATTTGTCTCTAGGTATTTTTTGATTTCCTCTTTGATTTCTTCAGTGATCTCTTGGTTAATTAGTAACGTGTTGTTTAGCCTCCATGTGTTTGTGTTTTTCACGTTTTTTTCCCTGTAATTCATTTGTAATCTCATAGTGTTGTGGTCAGAAAAGATGCTTGATATGATTTCAATTTTCTTAAATTTACTGAGGCATGATTTGTGACCTAAGATGTGATCTCTCCTGGAGAATGTTGTGTGCGCACTTGAAAAGAAAGTGTAATCTGCTGTTTTTGGATGGAATGTCCTATAAATATCAATTAAATCTATCTGGTCTATTGTGTCATTTAAAGCTTCTCTTTCCTTATTTATTTTCATTTTGGATGATCTGTCCATTGGTGTTAGTGAGGTGTTAAAAGTCCCCCACTATTATTGGGTTACTGTCGATTTCCTCTTTTACAGCTGTTAGCAGTTGCCTTATGTATTGAGGTGCTCCTATGTTGGGTACATATATATTTATAATTGTTATATCTTCTTCTTGGATTGATCCCTTGATCATTATGTAGTGTCCTTCCTTGTCTCTTGTAACATTCTTTATTTTAAAGTCTATTTTATGAGTATTGCTACTCCGGGTTTCTTTTGATTTCCATTTGCATGGAATATCTCTTTCCATCCCCTCACTTTCAGTCTGTATGTCTCCCTAGGACTGAAGTGGGTCTCTTGTAGACAACATATATATGGGTCTTGTTTTTGTATCCATTCAGCAAGCCTGTGTCTTTTGGTTGGAGCATTTAATCCATTCATGTTTAAGGTAATTATTGATATGTATATTCCTATGACCATTTTCTTAATTGTTTTGGGTTTGTTTTTGTAGGTCGTTTTCTTCTCCTGTGTTTCCCACTTAGAGAAGTTCCTTTAGCATTTGCTGTAGAGCTGGTTTGGTGGTGCTGAATTCTCTTAGGTTTTGCTTGTCTGTAAAGCTTTTGATTTCTCCATCGAATCTGAATGAGGTCCTTGCCGGGTGTAGTAATCTTGGTTGTAGGTTCTTCCCTTTCATCACTTTAAGTATATCATGCCACTCCCTTCTGGCTTATAGAGTTTCTGCTGAGAAAGCAGCTGTTAACCTTATGGGAGTTCCCTTGTATGTTATTTGTCATTTTTCCCTTGCTGCTTTCAATAATTTTTCTTTGTCTTTAACTTCTGCCATTAGATTACTGTGTGTCTTGGTGTGTTTCTCCTTGGGTTTATCCTGTATGGGTATCTCTGCACTTCCTGGACTTGGGTGGCTATTTCCTTTCCCATGTTAGGGAAGTTTTTGACTGTAATCTCTCCAAACATTTTCTCGGGTCCTTTCTCTCTCTCTTCTCCTTCTGGGACCCCTATAATATGTTGTTGTGTTTAATGTTGTCCCAAAGGTCTCTTTGGCTGTCTTCATTTCTTTTAATTCTTTTTTCTTTATTCTGTTCCGCAGCAGTGAATTCCACCATTCTGTCTTCCAGGTCACTTATCCGTTCTTCTGCCTCAATTATTCTGCTATTGATTCCTTCTAGTGTAGTTTTCATTTCAGTTATTGTATTGTTCACCTGTGTTTGTTTGTTCTTTTTCTTTCAATCTCTTTGTTAAGCATTTCTTGCATCTTCTTGATCTTTGCCTCCATTCTCTTTCCAAGGTCCTGGATCATCTTCACTATCGTTATTCTGAATTCTTTTTCTGGAAGTTTGCCTGTCTCCACTTCATTTGGTTGTTTTTCTTCGGCTTTATCTTGTTCCTTCATCTGGTACATAGCCCTCTGCCTTTTCATCTTGTCTGTCTTTCTGTGAATGTGGTTTTTGTTCCACAGGGTGCAGGATTGTAGTTCTTCTTGCTTCTGCTGTCTGCCCTCTGCTGGATGAGGCTATCTAAGAGGCTTGTGCAAGTTTCCTGATGGGAGGGACTGGTGGTAGATAGAGTTGGCTGTTACTCTGGTGGGCAGAGCTCAGTAAAACTTTAATCTGCTTGCCTGCTGATGGGTGCGGCTGCGTTCTCTCCCTGTTGGTTGTTTGGCCTGAGGCAACCCAACACTGGAGCCTACGTGGGCTCTTCAGTGGGCCTAATGGCGGACTCTGGGAGGGCTCACGCCAAGGAGTGCTTCCCAGAACCTCTGCTGCCAGTTTCATTGTCCTCATGGTGAGCCACAGCCATCCCCCACTTATGCAGGAGACCTTCCAACACTAGCAGGTAGGTCTGGTTCAGTCTGCCCTGGGGTCACTGCTCCTTCCCCTGGGTCCTGATGCGCACACTACTTTGTGTGTGCCCTCCAAAAGTGGAGTCTCTGTTTCCCCCAGTCCTGTCGAAGTCCTGCAGTCAAATCCCACTAGCCTTCAAAGTCTGATTCTCTAGGAATTCCTCCTCCCGTTGCCAGACCTCCAGGTTGGGAAGCCTGACGTGGGGCTCAGAACCTTCACTCCAGTGGGTGGACTTCTGTGGTATAAGTGTTCTCCAGCCTGTGAGTCACCCACCCAGGAGTTATGGGATTTGATGTTACTGTGATTGTGCCCCTCCTACCGTTTCATTGTGGCTTCTCCTTTGTCATTGGATGTGGGGTATCTTTCTTGGTGAGTTCCAGTGTCTTCCTGTCAACGATTGTTCAGCGGCTAGCTGTGATTCTGGTGCTCTTGCAACAGGGGGTGAGAGCACGTCCTTCTGCTCTGCCGTCTTGGTTCCTGAGTAGGCACATTCTAAATGTTAATTGTGTTACCTTTGCTATGGTGGTAGATATTCTATATATATATATTTTTTCATTTTTATCTTGATGGCCAGTTGCTCAAAATTTAGAAAAGAGTGGTAAATACCAGTGCTTTTCGATAGATTCTGAAATTTCTTTAACTTACATTTAAATTATGTAAAAATAAAGATTTCACTTCGAAGAGACAACCATTCGGAGGGATAAGTTATCCATTTGCCAGTGGATAAAGGAGACACTTTAATCAAAGAGAACATTCGTTACACTTGAAAACTGCCTTTGATGATGAGGAGACATAAGACCGCATTTCCTCCTTAGGAAAAAATCTGGTGGATAAAGGCCCTCTTGTTCCATAGTTTGATTATTCTTAAGGGAAATGTATTTTGAAAAGCATTTGCTACATGCCCTACTATGTGCCGGGCTCTGCCAGGGGAATAATATAAAGATTACTGAGACATAGTGGAATTATTATGCACAAGACCATCCCGGCTTTTCAGATCACAGTTTGTGCAGAATTGTGTATGAGTTCTCCTTGAAAGGATACAGAGATTGTCCCATAATGCTGCTCTTGCTTAAGATGTCTTTGAAATCTCTCTTTAGAATTTGCCTTTGGAGCCATTTTGCTGAAGATTTTTTACACTGGTGGTATTTATTTTTTATTTTTTTGAATTTTATTTTATTTATTTTTTATACAGCAGGTTCTTA
Source organism: Stenella coeruleoalba (assembly GCF_951394435.1). Lineage (NCBI taxonomy): Eukaryota > Metazoa > Chordata > Mammalia > Artiodactyla > Delphinidae > Stenella > Stenella coeruleoalba. The sequence continues at coordinate 26,768,349 of NC_137157.1, read as the reverse complement.
CTAGGTATCTGTTTTTTTTTTTTTTTTGCGGTACGCGGGTCTCTCACTGTTGTGGCCTCTCCCGTTGCAGAGCACAGGCTCCGGACGCGCCATGGCTCATGGGCCCAGCCGCTCCGCGGCACGTGGGATCTTCCCAGACCGGGACACGAACCCGCGTCCCCTGCATTGGCAGGCGGACTCCCAACCACTGCACCACCAGGGAAGCCCTAGTTACCTATTTTTTACATATTAGTGTCTATATGTCAATCCCAGTCTCTCAATTCATCCCACTGCCACCACCCCGCCCACCACTTTCCCACCTTGGTGTCCATACATTTGTTCTCTACATCTGTGTCTCTATTTCTGGTATTTATTCTTGGAAGGTGGATTTGATTCGGGGGACTGGCCAAGAACTGTTCATCACTATGTCTGCCACATAGGTGACAATCAAACTGCCTAGAATAATGTTTGGTTAAAAATAAGCCAGGACCGTGAGGACTGCAGAGCATTGGCTAATTCACGCCCTTTCTAAAGGCTTTTGTTGTTAGGTGCTATGTGAGAATGCAAGCCAACTGTTGTCCATTTTTCAGATTTCTCCAGAGAAACTGAAATTCCCCATTTTGGGTGAAATCTCCCAATTTAAAATATGACAGTTGCTTACCTTTTTTTTTTAAACTCTTATGGAAACAAAACCCTAATCTCTGTTCCAAAGTTTACTTATCTTATTTAAGATAAGGACTAAAACCAAGGATGACAGTTTAAGGTATAGTTGCACATTGCACAATGCATGTTTCCTCAAAAAAGAGCATGTAGATCACATATAGTTAAATCAAGTTCTAAGTGCATCGGAGATACTTGTGATCTAAAGGAGGCCCATGATGAATCCTTTTGTCTTGTAAGGAATGATTCCCAGTTTTGTTTTGATAAATTATTATTGAAGGGATAGAACAAGACTGTAGAAAGAGTAAAGAGCAAAGGCAGTGGCGTCATACAAACATGTATCATATACTACGTTTGCGACACAAATTTTGTGGACAAAACCTTAGATCATTTTTGTGCAAATTAAATCAGATAATGTATTTAATACAGTTTTGGTGAAAATTAAGTGATATATTTAAGCAAAAAAAAAAAAAAAAAGCCAGGACCATAAGTAATATGACAGGTTTTCTTGTATGTCATGTAAACTGATTTTAGAGATGAAGGCGGCTCCAAAAGAGGCATTCTGTAAGTTTTTCGCTCAAAACCAGTATCATTGGAATATGTTTGTAGCTTCCCAACAGAGTGTGGCTTTGAGAGGAGTGGTGCTCATCTGTGCATATGTTATAATATGTGTCCTTAAAGAGCCTTGTACTTACCTCTTAGTAAACCCAGTTGTTTATTTTTTCCTTTCTAATGTATGACCTTCTACCAATTTCAGAGATATATTTCTTCCGAGAAAATGAAACAAGTTAGATCTACTCTAAGGAGACTTTAATGGGGAAAAAGTACACGTTTATACCAAGTTCTTTAAAGTTACCTAAACTGCAAACAATTGCCTCATTGTTGACTATGATTATTTTACCATGATTTAGGGGCAAATAAATTGCCCATCCATTGTTGAACATTAGAATTAAAGAGTTCTGTGATGTGGCCTGTTGACCTCATTCAAGCATTCCACAAATACATACATCTTTTGAGGCCAACGGTATGCCAGGCATTATCAGGCACTTGTGATGATGATACAAACATGCTTCACCTCAAGGAAGCCTGATATGCAAGAATACAAACCTATGCAACAGGTAACTTGAGTGTATTTAATAGTAATATTGTCAATTATCTCTTTCCTTAAAGGATAATTTGGAGTTCTATGAAGTGGCAAGTCTCTCTAGTGCATTTGAAATATGGTTCATCCTATGACCACTGGAATGTGTATACACTCTTGGGGAAACACGTCTCTGTCATAGCACCTGGTTGCCATGTGTGTGGTCCCTGAGGTCCAAGGATCAATCTCAGAGGACGTCTTTACCAAATGCTAAATAAGTCTTCGTTAGATTGATGTTCTTGGCTCTAGAGGGAGACGCTGAGGTTGTTGTCACATCTCATCGCCTCTTAAGGATGCTATCTGGGGAAGTAGGAACAGCAGTGCCACTGGAATCAGAAGGCACACTTTCTAGTCCCAGCTCTGCTCTCTCCTTAGTTGTCACTTGACCTAAGCCTCGATTTTCTCACCTTCTAAGGGAGACCTATAACATGGTTTTATTCACAGCCTTGTGGTGGGGAATGTGAGAGATGGGGTACGTGAAAGCATTCTGGGGACTGTGGATGTGAGTCCTTGAGGTCTTCATTGTCCTGATAGTGAAGCCTTGGCTGCGCTGAGATGGGAGGAGCTGTCTTGCCCTTGGAGTCCTGTAGCACTTTGTTTCGTGGCTCTTTGCCCTTAGCACTCTTCCTCCTATGGGTTATCTGTATATCTTATCTTCTGAGGTCAAGCTTTACAAGGTCAGAGATTGTAGCGCTGTTCCCCTTACCCCCAAGCATTCTGTCTTCCCACTTCCTGTGTTACTAACAAAATCTCTTTATTTCCCTGAGTTGCCAGAGTTTTTCTCTGGGAGGCTAGGTCCATGTTTTTCTCCAGGCAGAGGCTGATAAGTGCCTGATGCAGTCATTTACTTTCAGAATGCGGTTAGTTTAACTTCAGAGTGTTACCTCGGAAGCTGAAGCTTCCAGGGAAAGGTGGTCACCCCATCTTTCCTGAGCAGGCTGTGCGTGCCGCCTTGATACACCACGCTCTGTGATAGCATGAAGGAACCAGAAGACAAAGCGTTGAACTTCCAGTAGTTTATAATTTTAGAGGTAGAACATAGGGTAATTGATTGGTTTAGAAGATACAGGGAATGACTAAGGAACACATGCAAAAAATAATGTTAAATTTAGATTTTCATTTTTGATTAACATTTTTTTAAAATTGTATAGCTTTAAAAATTGAAAGCAGAGGGCTTCCCTGCAGGCGCAGTGGTTGGGAGTCCGCCTGCCGATGCAGGGGACACGGGTTCGTGCCCCGGTCTGGGAAAATCCCACATGCTGCGGAGCGGCTGGGCCCGTGAGCCATGGCCGCTGAGCCTGCGCATCCGGAGCCTGTGCTCCGCAATGGGAGAGACCACAACAGTGAAAGACCCGTGTACCGCAAAAAAAAAAAAAAAAAAAAATTGAAAGCAGACCAGTGGTTGCCCTGGATTGGGCGGGGGAACAGGGTGGGAGGGAATGATGACAAAGGGGCAGACAGAGACTTTGGGGGATAACGGATATGTGTATTATCTTGGTTGTGGTAATTGTTTCACAGATATATACCTATATCAAATTGTAACAAAATGCATACCAAAATATATGCAGTTTATTGTATGTCAAGTATACTTCAGTAAGGTTGGTAAAAATTGTACAGTTTCATTATTCTGAAAGGAGGGAAATTTTGGAAAAGAGATTTTGCTGTAGAGAATAGCATTCTAGCAAAAACCAAACACAGTCCAAGTTATTATGTTTTGTTTCATTTTTTTCTTCCTTCACAAATTCTCTATTTTGGGCTAATTGGTGATTTCACAACATGTAAAAGTAGTCTGAACTCTTTAGAAGTTCTTTTAAATTTGTAATCTAGGTAGTAGACATGGTTTTAGAAAATAGTGTGCATGTTTCTTCTGTAAATTGCACACAAGCCTCCTCCACCCCTCAGGGGAGCTTGTCCCTTAATGGAATTTTGCAGGAACTCCTAAACAGTGTGGCCAGGGCCCAGGGTCTCAGAGTCGAGGATGTTGTCAGCTCTCTTATTCAAGGTCACAAAGTTATAGCCCATTTCAAAAATACTTGTGGAGTTCAGCTTAGGAAGAGCTTTGCTTCTCTGGATGGAAACAGTATGTATTCTCCTTTCTGATAACTGTAACAGATGCTACTCCTTTCTTCTTTCTGGCCCTCAAGAAACTCAGAGGTAAACTTACTTGAAGCTTAGTTCTAACAGCCATAGTCTGCATACTTGTGTTCATATTTCCACCGGTCTTGAGTTTCTATTTTATTTATATCTCCCTGTCTTAAGACTGTATATTTTTTAATATTGATACCTTTATATGTTCTTGACAGAAATCCCCTAAAATCTTTTTGTAATTGGTCAGAGAATGAAATCTATGATTTAATCTGTTGATTTTTCTTTGGGCAAGGGATACTTGGGCTAGAAAAACCAGAGATTATAGTAAATTTGAAAAACCAATATGTTTCTTTAGGTTTAAACATGATCAGTCCTCAAATTTGCCCCTGACCTTAGGAATTAACTCTCTTGGTCCCAAGTTTTAACTAGGTGTGAATTTCTTATGAACAATAATCATATTTAAACCCTCCCCCCAAAAAAGAAAAGAAAAAAGCCACTGAATTAACAGTGATTATTGATTATCAGTGTCTCCTCCAAAAGTAAAATGTTTCTCTCTCTCTCTCCCTCTCTCTCTCTCCCTCCCTCTCTCCCTCCCTCTCTCTCCCTCTCCCTGTCTCTCTCTCTCCCTGTCTCTCTCTCTCTCTCTCTCTCTCTCTCTCTCTCTCTTTCTCTCGCCCCCTCTCTTTCCCCTTCCCTCTCTCCCTCCCTCCCTCTCTCTCTCCCTCCCTCCCTCTCTCCCTCTCTCTCCCTCCCTCTCTCTCCCTCCCTCTCTCCCTCCCTCCCTCTCTCTCCCTCTCTCCCTCTCCCCTCTCTCTCTCTCTCTCTCTCTCTCTCTCTCTCTGTCTCTCTCTCGTCATGCAGATGGCTAACTCCAGCCCCCTCAGCCCCCTTTCTTCCTTCCCTTCACTACCACAGGAGCTGTTGAAGAAAAAAAGAAGTTAGATTAAATAAAATCCTACATTGTTTCAAAATAGAAGAAACCATGAAAATCATGCTAATAAGTTTTTCTTGTCAAGGTCCCCTTCCAGAAAAGGCTCTAGGTGGCCCCGACTGCTTGAATTTTTTCACTTAACTTTGTTACTCTGCCTAAATTTCTAGTAATTAGGTATTTTGGTAAGAATTTTCTTTCAAAAACAGAGATACTTCTGAGACTCTAAAGGTGTTAATAGTCGTATACAAGTAATTGTAGATTTTTAAAAAGCATTTTGCTCCTCACACATAGCTGGGGGCAGAAGATCCTAGAGAAAGCATTCATTTCTGAAAAAGAGTATACTTTGGGGGAGAACTGGCCTGGTAAGCATTACAGTAAAGGACTCTGGACAGAATAAGGGTACTTGGGGTCTTAGAAAGAATGGAGTTAGAAAGTAGGGCAGGCTTGCAGAAAGGTGAGAGGATGCTGAAGACCCTCCTCAACATATTTTAGAATGTTCTCTAAGGCTGGCCCAGTATTCACGAAAGGATTCATACCTTTTCTCTGCTTTCTGCACCGGAGTTCCAAGATAGAGAATTCAGGCTAATATTCTAAGTGAATACTTGGGTTATATTATGGGTTAAGTAGATTTGTGTATAAAGCTAGCCACCATTTATTCTCTTATATCTACCACTTAGGTTGATTTCAAGTTAAACTTTAGTGATTTTCAAAGTGTCCTTTTTTAGATCCCTGGTATCACAAACTGTAATAATGGTAGCAATTGTTGTTGTAAGAGGGTGTAGTAGTAATATTTTCTATGGAAAAATTTAGAACTTAATAGGTGCCAGGTATTGTTCCAGTTATGGATATTCAGTCATTTAAAGATATTTATTATCCCCATTTTACAGATGATGAAACTGAGGAGGATAAGTAACTTAGTTTTCCAAGGTCACACGGCTACTAAGTAGCAAAGCCTTGATTTGAACCTAGACTCTCTAGATCCAGTTAGGGCTGATAACTGTTATGCTGTCTCAACAGGATCGAGGTTTTCCACAGCTAAAATAAAATTATAAAGTCCCCCTTAATCCACAGAAAAAGTTAACAGTATATAGAATTTTCTAGGCTTTAAGCTTTATGTCTCAAATCTTTGTATCCTGAACCACAGTTAACCAATGAATGAACAAGTGGCAAATTCGTATTAATAATACAAATACGCATCACTGTATACTGAGGGTTTAGCCACACAACCCACAATAAACTATGTTGTTGCTGATGAAGCTAAGTAATTTGTAGTCAAAAAGCAAAAATAGGAGAATTGCAAACATAAGTAACTCAAGACACGCACGGGTTATGAGGCATCCTTCCCCCCAATTTACAGAAATTCCCACCATCTGTAAATGTTCTGCAACAGTTCCAGACATTGTTTGGCAGTCAGACTGCTTAGCATAATTTTGAATAAGAGTCATTCGCAAACTCTAGTAACGTACTGATTTTAGTAAACCTAATCATCTTACTAAATAAGTTATGCGACTTATTCATGCACAAAAACAAAACAAAGACCGTGAACTTGGACTGTCTCTTTCTCCATCCATGAGAGCTGATGGAGGAACTTGGGTTTGTCACAGTTTGCTGCTCATCTGGAAGCCCCCTCATGGCTCATCTGTGGACTGTGGGCCATAGTTTCTTGAGAATCCCTGCTTTAAAGGAAAAATAACTTTTATACCTTTTATTGAAGATACTCTGTTAATGTCACGGAGCTTGAATTTTCTCAGTGATAGCATTGTTTAATAGGGCTTCCTGTTTTCCTTCTTTATAACAAATAATATTTCTCACTTAAAGCAAAATAAGAATAATCTTTCGTTGAAATAATGTCTGGGATTTGCTTCAAAATAACCCAAAGGGTGGGGAACTGGGAATGAGTTGGGAATGGGGGGGGAATAGATAAGAGATGTGGTAAGGAGGAGATAGCTGTGAAAGCTGGGTGACACAGGGGATTCATCCACTGTTCTACTTTTCTGCATCTTAGGACATAAAAGTCAACAACAACAAAACCCTCCTTGACTCCCATCCTACCTGCTTCATTTCTCTGCTCTCTTTCATAGCAGAGCTTCTAGGAAGAACTGTCTATATAAGCCATTTCTCTTTCCTCATCCTACACTCTGTTCAACCACTTCGTTTAGCTTCCATCCCATCAGTCCACTGCAGGTACCTCTGTCAAGGGCACCACTGATCTCCATCTTGCCATATATACGGTTAATTCTTTTTTTTTTTTTTTGCGGTACGTGGGTCTCTCACTGTTGTAGCCTCTCCCGTTGCGGAGCACAGGCTCCGGACGTGCAGGCTCAGCGGCCATGGCTCACGGGCCCAGCCACTCCGCGGCATGTGGGATCCTCCCGGACTGGGGCACGAACCCGTGTCCCCTGCATTGGCAGGCGGACTCTCAACCACTGCGCCACCAAAGAAGCCCGATTCTTTTTTTCTCATGTTAGTTGACTTTCAGCAACATTTGCTTTAATAGGTCACTTTTTCCTTCTTGGAATATTTTCTTTTCTTGGCTGACGTCAACTCAGACTTGTTTTTTCTGCACCTCACTGGTTGTTCCTCCACCTCCTGGCCTCTGGCTGTTGGAAAGCCTCTTGGGACTTCTCTTTACTCTTTCTCTGGGTAATCTTAGTGGGTCCTATTGCTTTACGAACCTTCTGTTTACTAACTTACATCTTTAACCCTGACTTCCAGACTTGAAGTCTGAGAGGCATCTCCAATTTAATGTATCCAAATCAGAACTCTTAATCTTACTCCTCCTTTCTCCATCATACCTGTGCCTCCCCGTCATCCCCATCTCAGTAAATAACCCCACTATATACCCAATTGCTTGATCCCCAAACCTCCGTGTCATCCTTGATTGCTCTTTCCCCTTCATCTCCCACATCCAGTCTATCAGGATCACATACTGAAATACTCCCGCATTTACCCAGATCCATCTTCTCTCCTCTCCGCTCCCACCCAGTCCAAACCTCTGATCGCTCACTGGACTTCCACATCGCCTCCTAACCTGCCTGTCTGCTTCTATGCTTGCCCCTGCAGTCTACCTGAGATAGCAGCCGGAGGGGTCTTTTTAAACAGAAATGTCACTCCCCTGCTTAAAATCCTGCATCACCTTCTTGTCGAACTTAGAAGAAATTCCAAACTCCTTTATGCTGTGGCTCCTGCCTACGCCTGTCCCTTATCTCTTATCGCTCTCCCATGGCTCACTATTTAAGTCAGATCAGATATTTCTGATCTTCACATATCCCAAGCGGGGATCTTACCTCAGGTCTTTGCAGTTCTCTCCTCTCTCGCTGGTATACAGGCCACTATATAAGGCTGGCTTCCTCTCGTTATTTAGGCCTCAGCTCAAGCCCCCGCTCCCGGGAGGTTTTCCCTGACCACCCTATCTAAAGCACCCTAACCCCAGGTCACACTCTAGCCCATACCTAAAACAGTATCTGGAATATATGGAGACTGATACTTATTGCATGAATGAGCAAACCACTTTAGTTTCTGATTCTCCATCAAAGAACTTGGCTCCCAAGAGCTTATTTAAGCAGCCTTATCCTTACTTCTTCCCCCATCCTCATCCCCAGCTCATCTGGATGCTGTACTTGCGTACTGGGTAAACGTTGTTCAACATTCCTTTTTATCTTCCTTTTATAAATTTATTTATTTTATTTAGTTATTTTTGGCTGTGTTGGGTCTTCGTTGCTGTGTGCGGGCTTTGTCTAGTTGCGGCGAGCGGGGGCTACCCTTCACTGTGGTGTGCGGGCTTCTCATTGTGGTGGCCTCTCTTGTTGCAGAGCACAGGCTCTAGGCACACGAGCTGCAGTAGTTGTGGCACATGGGCTCAGTAGTAATGGCTTGCGGGCTCTAGAGCGCAGGCTCAGTAGCTGTGGCGCACGGGCTTAGTTGCTCCGCAGCATGTGGGATCTTCCCGGACCAGGGCTCAAACCTGTGTCCCCCGCATTGGCAGGCGGCTTCTTAACCACTGCGCCACCAAGGGAAGACCCTTGTACAACATTCTTAAGTACGTTAAAGAAATACTGTACTTTAGGATCTTTGTAATTTCAGATTCTATCTGGGGTGCCACCTGGAGAGGTCTTGTCCCGTTTCCCAGTTTCTCGAAGACTTTCATGGTTGCTTGCATCTCCTCTTCAGCAGTATTTGAACTTCACACCCTTCATCAGCAGAGCTAGGACCTTTCCTTCCTCAGAACAAAGAGCAACAGATATCTGTCAGTTCCATTTACTCTTTGATCTAAGACACACTTGTTTCCTATCTTTCTCTGCCTGTTTTTTCGTTGTCAATTTGCTCCTTCCTTTCCCTTCCCCTCTGTTTGTCTCTTCCTATAGAAAACAACTCATAAATTTCTAGTTTAGTGAGATCAGGTGCTAGAAAGACCATTTCCCAGGCTTGTCTATATGCTTACATCCTAATTTTAATATAATCGAGCAGCCTTCTGTAAAATAGCTAGAGCAAGGGTAAAGTTATGAATCTGACTGTCAGGTCTGACCCAGGGATTTGAGCAAATTCTTTTCTTCTCTGAAGAGGGCATAAGGAAACTCCTGACCAAAGTGAAATCCTTTCTTACGTCTCAGAGTAGATCAATACTTGAAGAGTCTTCTGGACTGGGGATCAGTTGGAATCACCAACTTTTGTTTACTTATCTAATGAGTATAGTAATAGCTATCTGTGTCTACTTGATGGAGTGGTTGGGAGGTTAAAGATTTTTCTTTCCTGAAGACTTTTAGGCTCTTTCTCAAAGAATTATATCTTAAGGAAAAACTTTATATAAAGCTTAGCCATTGGGTTTTTTTTTTCCTGCCACAGCTAACAATTTTGTACTTGACATTCTTTGCATGGTATACATGGAAGACTGTTCTTTTGTCAAGATCATTCTTTATGAATTACCATATAAAAATCATCTGAATAATACTTATTCCTTATAAATGTTAAGTATTTACTATTAGATCATTGAAAACATTTTTATGGGGCTAGAACTTTCCTTGTCACGGTTATAATTTTTCTTAAGAGTTTTTACTTGAAGCCTCTGTTTCCTAAGGCCCTAGGGTTAATGGGTCTCTTTGACATTAATACTTTTAATTTTGCTGGTTTATATCTCCTTCTGCCTCTATTAGAGCTCCAGCCCTTTGCAAATCTCTCTTCCGCCCTTGAGCTTAGCCCTGAGGGCATGTGACATGTCCTGGCACCACCTCTGCTACTTGTACTGGCCCCTGTTGCATCCCTTGGCACAGCTGCTGCTTCCACTGGGATCAGCCTCTCCTCTCAAATATAAATTTTAGCTAGGGAAGCTAGGCAAAATGGAAATGCTATCATCTGAACATCTGGAATTTGCTTTATGAAGGAAATAACCTTGGAGAAAACACCTTGATGAGTGTTTGAGAAAGAATATGAGGCCCTAAAGGCCTGCATGTTGGCAGAGCTACTCTGTGAGAGTCCAGGGGAAGCATTTATTGCTTGTTGAGAGAGGGAGGGGGATAACATGCAAGAACAAAAGAGAGGGGAGGGAGGAGGAGGGACAGAGCATCAGCTAAAGGCAGGAGGTTGTGGGGAGGACCATGCTGCCACTGTTCCTTGTGGTCCCCAACTTGTCTGTGAGGTCTCCTCCGCCTGCGCATGCCTGGCATGGAGTGGATTTCAGAGGTGAAGTTGGAGATGCAGAGATTCACATCACAGTTGATGCAGTACAGTGTGGAGACAACACTCATACGATCAGGAGCCCAGAAAGTAAAGGAGGCCCTGAGAACATAACTTCACCAAACGTTGAGAAGGGCTTTGGGATCTCAGAGGGCATAGAGTTCACGGAGGCTTGAGCCAATTTCTTGAAGGTCAGTGAGGGCCCCAGCTAACATCTGGGCTACATCTAGGTAGTACCTGGTATACTTTTGGCCAAGGAATTTTACCACTACTGCAATAGGTATCTCAACTACTAATATTGTATTTTATGTGTGTTTGGTGTGTTTGTATATCTGTAATTCTATTAAAAATTTCTTTATTGCACAAATAACATTAGAACAATTCACAACTATGTACCAAGAACAATATCAAATCAAAAGACAAAGGGGGGCTTCCCTGGTGGCACAGTGGTTGAGAGTCTGCCTGCCGATGCAGGGGACACGGGTTCGTGCCCTGGTCCAGGAGGATCCCACATGCCACGGAGCGGCTGGGCCCGTGAGCCGCTGAGCCTGCGCATCCGGAGCCTGTGCTCCGCAACGGGAGAGGCCACAACAGTGAGAGGCCCGCGTACCGCAAAAAAAAAAAAAAAAAAGACAAAGGGACACATTCAGCCAAATGTGTCTCAAATGTCTGGCAGAAGGTCTTCAGGGCAGAGCTGTGTGAATAGAGAGCCCAAGGGGATGCAGTTCCTGTCTTTCAGCAGCTCTCGGATTTGAGTCCACAATCCCAGCACCGTGTGAATCAGCTTTTTTTGTTTTTCCATTCTAGGAACATCTTTCAGGCTTTGCGTAATTTATTACGGGAACCAGTAAAGTTCTGTGCAAGATCAGAAACAGTCTTTTCCCACACCATGTAAGCCTCAGTCGAAGTGTCACCTCCCTCACCACTCTGCTGAAGCATCCCTGAGACTCCTCCTGGTCAACTCAGTTGCTTTCTCTTCCCTGGTCGGGTAGCACTTTGTATATTTCTCAGTTTCTCTACTTCGCACATTATTTGTAATTGGCTACATGTATTTGTCTTTGTTTCCCAGGAGGTCGTACCTATCTTGAAGGCAGGAAACTGTATCTTGTCTGTATTTTGTGTCTCCCGGGAAATATTTGCTGAATGAATGTTTTTGGGGACATGAGTAAGGATATAGTAGAAGCAAAAGTGTTTTCATTTTCTTCCTCCTGGAATGAAGGATAAGTGAAGAGGTGTAGTAAGAAATAAGATTGATGGAGTAAAAGAAAGACTATGTCAGTCACTGTTCTAAGCATTTTATATATAATAACTCATTCATTCCTTATAACAACCCTATGAGATAGCGATTATCATCCTCCAATTTTTTTTTTTCTTGCGGTACGCGGGCCTCTCACTGTTGTGGCCTCTCCCGTTGCGGAGCACAGGCTCCGGACGCGCAGGCTCCGGACGCGCAGGCTCAGCGGCCATGGCTCACGGGCCCAGCCGCTCCGCGGCATGTGGGATCTTCCCGGACCGGGGCACGAACCCGTGTCCCCTGCATCGGCAGGCGGACTCTCAACCACTGAGCCACCAGGGAAGCCCATCCTCCATTTTATAGGGGAAGAAACTGAGACACAGGTCAAGTGACTTGCTCAAAGTCACACAGCTAATAGGTGGCAGTTGGGATCTGAACTCTACAGACCGGACTCTTTTTTAATTATTTTTATTTCTAGCTGCATTGGGTCTTTGTTGCTGTGCATGGGCTTTCTCTACTTGTGGCCAGCGTGAGCTACTCTTCGTTGCGGTGCACGGGCTTCTCATTGAGGTGTCTTTGTTGCGGAGCACGGGCTCTAGGCATGTGGACTCAGTAGGTGTGGCTCGCAGGCTGTAGAGCGCAGGCTTAGTAGTTGTGGCACACGGGCTTAGTTGCTCTGCAGCATGTGGGATCTTCCTGGATCAGGGCTTGAACCCGTGTCCCCTGCATTGGCAGGCGGATTCTTAACCACTGTGCCACTAAGGAAGCCCCACAGACTGGGCTCTTAACCATTATTCTTTCTCTCTAAGGTTGGAAGAGACTGCGAGAGCTCAGGTCCTCAACAGGTATTACTGGCCAGGTCACAGCTGTTGCTATTACGGCAATATCACTAAAGAGCTAAACTGAACCACGTGGCTGATTCCTTTTGCAAGCCTTTCCCCTACTTAACGCTGAGATAGTGAGGACAGGTGAGTCCTAGGAAAGCAGGCCGAGGAATTTCTCTCTGTGGCCCTGGGAATGCCAGCAGCCCACCCGAGGTCTTGTAATCTGGCTCTGTAGCCCTCTTCCAGCTTGCAAAAGAGAAAGGGACTCCAGGAACAGAATTCTGAGAGCATAGGTGGGGACAGGGCGAGGGATGGAGAAGGGGCATGTATTCCCACCTGTCTGCGTTTTGGTTTCCTCATCTTACAATGAATGGCTTGAACTAGATTATTCTTTCTCAACTTGGGGTCTAAGGACCCAGGGGACCCAGAAGTTCTGTGAGAGCTAGGTATTTTTATTTAAACGTTAACTAAGAAATTAGTATAACCTTTTTTGGGATCTTCTTCTAAGGGACTCCTGCCTCTTGATTTCAGTTTCTAAAGTTGCCTTTGTGATGGTGACTGTGTTGGGTGTGTATCAGTCACTAAAGCAGCCACGTTCAGGCTTTTTGAAATACATTTTACATTTTAACCCAGCACACACATCCATGTGAATATAAATGCAACAAAACATTTCCTAAAGTATTATTGACCCTTTTACAAAGGAAGTACCTGTTGTTCCCCTCCCTTCCCCAACTAGTCACGACCCACAGACTTCAGTTAGAAAGACTATGGCATTCAACAGTGAGCATGTCTGGGCTGCTCTTTTCTTTTGCAGTGGAAGCTTCCCACTGAAAGACATATTATAGAATAAATCTTCAGTTTCTTAACTGATTTCAGAGATTTCAGTAACTTAAGAAATGGAGTCATTGACTTGAGGTTGTGAGAAGAAAACTAAGGTATAAAATAATGACTTTTGTTCTGGATTACTGAGGAAATACACAAGCAATTTAATCTGTTTATGACTGTGAATCAGAATTACAGTTGATTCTTGAACAACATGGATTTGAACCATGCAGGTCCACTGATTCGTGGATTTTTTTCCATAAATATTTATTGCAGTACTACACGATCTGCGGTTGGTTGAATCTGCAGATGCAGAACCACTGATGGAGAATGGGGTACGGAGGGCCGAGGGCTAACTGTAAAGTTATATGCAGATTTTCAGCTGCTTGGGAATTGGCGCCCTTAACCCCCACCTTGTTCAAGGGTCAACTGTACTCACCCCCAAAAAGCTAAATCAGAATCTCTTTGCTGTAAGAAAAGCAAAGTTTTGTAGCAGAGGTCAGGAAACAGTTACATCAAAGCAACCTGGGCCACAGCACCCAGTGCTGTATTTATTTGCTTTGTGAGTAGATACAGTGCATGGGTCCCATCTCTGAATATACCAGCTTACAGCATTCATGAGTGGTAACAAGTGGATAGGTTTTTTTTTTTCATTACACTTAAATTTTTTATGTTATTTATTTTGGAATACACTATTAAGGTGGATTTGTCTTTTACGTTTTTGCACATTCTGGATTTGGGTAATTTTATTCTTGTGGTGGTGGTTAATATGTTCTTCCATTCCCTATATTTCCTATAAACTAGTAGTTGGATCTAGAGGCTTGATTAAATTTAGGCTAAATAGTTCAGGCAAGGATACTTCATTGGTGGTGCTGTACACTCTCAAATATATCACATCAGGAGGTACATGAAGCTAGGCAGTCCCATTTGTAATGCAGGGAGGAGGCCCACCTCTTCAACCTGTTCACCCACCTAGTGCCGTTTGTGAGCAAGAGAAGAAATATCTACTGTATTTGCACCTACCTTAACAAATACACTTTCTCTTAGTCATTTCACATCCACCTTTTGGCATTAAGCATCTAAAACCATCCAAAAATCTGTAAGTGCCTTGCAAGTGCCTTGCCTTACCAATAAGCTGTTAGCAAGTCTTAACTCAGGAGATGTCTCCCCTGGCATTCTGAGAAGCAGAAGTCTCAAATTACTTCCAGCTGAAATGGAAAATAAACACAACAAAATAGAAACTCATCTGTGGTCGGCAGAATAATGATCCTACCACCCCCAAAGTTGTACATGTCTTAACCTCCAGGACCTGGTGATACGTTACCTTATCTGGCAAAAGAGACTCTTCAGAGGTGACTGAGGGTACTCATTTTGAGATGAAGGGATTATCCTGGATTATCTTGATGCACCCATTCTAATCACATGAAAAAAAAGTAGAAAAGGAAGGCAGAGGAGTGGGTCAGAGAGATGTGATGTGAGGATTTGACCCACAGTTGTAGTCTTTGAAAATGGAAGAAGGGGCCATGAGCCAAAGAATGCAGGCAGTCTCTAGAAGCTGGAGAAGGCAAGGGAACAGAATCCCTCCTGGTGCTTCCAAAAAGGAACACAGCCTTGCTGATGCCTTGATTTTTAGCTCAGTGAGATCCATGTCAGACTTCTGCCTTACATAACTGTGAGATTAAATTGCTAGGTTTGTAGTCATTTGCTATGGCAACAATAGAAGACTAGTATACCATCCCACAAAAAAACCCACAAAACACTTAAATTTTTATCTATCTATCTACCTATCTATCTATCTATCTCTGTACAGTACTCACATTTAAAGGTCCTTAGTGCCTAGTATCGATCCCTGGAAACTTGGGTACTTACTTAATGCGTTTTGACAAGATGGATGTCAATGGGCATGTTCCTCAGTAGCTGAAATACATCCAGGCTGTTAAAATGATGCCAGACATTCAGGGGCAAATGGTAGCAAGTATAACAATACTGGAAATAGACAAAATAGAGTTCAAGGTGAAAGTATCGAATATAAGAAAGATATTGTTCATGTTGATAAAATTTACAGTTGGTAAAATTTGCAGTGTGCAAAGAAGTGCTAAGAGATACACTGTGAACCTGATAACATTGCATCAAAATGTAAAAAGGTAGTAAAGGCATACAAACATAAGGAGAAATTGTTAGATTTCCACTTTGCTAGGTAAATCACTTTGAGAATTGAGAGCTTAATTTTATAACAAGATGGCAAAGAAAATTACAACTAACTCCCAAAGCAGAAATCATATAGGCCACATGTCTAATTACAACACAAAATCGATTAATTAAAATAAAATGTAAAAATTACTAAAGAAGGGCTAAAGTGTTTTTTAAAACATTTTAAATAATTACAAAGTAAAGAGAAAATAAAACCTGAAATTATAGTAGAAAAATAAGAGAACTACATATTAAACACTGAGGGTATTCAGCCATTGAAGTTAGTATGGAGAGAAAAAAACATACAGCCTTAAATACATTTAGGACAAATGGAAAGTAAATGAACTTAGCATTCAATTCAGGAGGCTAGGAAAAGCAAAGCAAAAAAAAAAAACAACTCAAGAAAATAAATCCTAAAATAGTAGAAGGAAGATAATTAACAAAAACCATAGGCAGAAACTAATAGAATGAGTACAAAAATTAGTAAACTTTGTCTATAAAACCAAAAGCTAGTCCTTCAAAAAGACAGATTAGATGGGCAAACCTTTGACAGGTTTTATCATGTAAAAGAAGCAAGAACAACAATAGGGAATTTTAGGAATGAAACATGAGATATGAGAGATATAGCTTTTTTTTTTTACCTTTTAATATTCTTTTAAGTATAGCTTTATGCAAAGAATTTGAAAACCTGGGTGAAATGGATATTTCTAGGAAAATATCAGTTTCCAAAACTGACTAGAGAAGGAGAAGAAAATTTGAATAGACCAAACTTTATTATATTATTTAAAAGTTTCAGTAGGATAGGGCTTCCCTGGTGGCACAGTTGTTGACATTCTGCCTGCCGATGCAGGGGACGCGGGTTCGCGCCCTGGTCTGGGAAGATCCCACATGCCGCGGAGCAACTGGGCCCGTGAGCCACAAGTACTGAGCCTGCGCATCTGGAGGCTGTGCTCCGCAACAAGAGAGGCCGCAATGGTGAGAGGCTCACGCACCGCGATGAAGAGTGGCCCCCGCTTGCCACAACTAGAGAAAGCCCTCGCACAGAAACGAAGACCCAACACAGCCATAAATTAAAAAAAAAAAAGTTTCAGTAGGATCAAAGATAAAAACAAAGCCATAAAAGCGCTAAGAAGATAATGTAAAGGAATTTAATTATAGTTTTGGTGCAGGAAAGGCCTTTATAAGCCTGTCTCAAAACCAAAAAGCCATCAAGGAATGAACTAATAAATTTAATTATGTAAATATCTAAAACTTCTGTTCAGCGAAACAGCTATAAGCAAAGTAAAAATAAACAAGTTAAATATTTCTAACACAAATGACAAAGGGCTAATATCCTTAACATAGTTGCTAATATAACAATATCCTGAAGAATTTACAATTTTAAATTAGGGTAATAGCAGCATAGATGGTAAGATATAGTTGGATCCATGTATTTTTGGAGTAGATCCAACAGGTCTTTCTGATTGATTAGAAATGTGGGGCAATGAGGAAGCAAAGATGTCCTAGTCTGAGAAAATGAGTGGAGGGTAGTACCATTTACTGATATAAAGAAGGCTAGGCAGGGGGATTTGTGTTAAGAAGTGGATTTGGGTGTAGAGTAGGGAGAGAGAAATAAAGCTGATTTGGTCATGTTAAATTTAAGATTCCTATTTGATATTTCAGTGGGAATGTGAAATGCACAGTTAAATACAGATCTGAAACTCAGGTAAGCGATCTTGGCTGGAGGCTTACATGTACACGTCCTTAGCAAATGAGTGAGTAATGTGTGAAGCCATGGGCGTGGATGATGATGATAAAATGATAATAATAGCAACAACAACAATAATAGGTAACATTTGTTGAGTACTTAATAAGAGTCAAGGCTTTGGGGAAGTTGACCTCAGATGCAGTTGGAGGTGTCACGGCACTGGGAAAACTGGCAGTTTGACGTCTTGATCCTGCTGGTCTTGCTCTTGGGAAGAGGAGGTAGATGCTGGGGCTCATGTGACCTCATGGCAGCCTGTCTCTCCCATAAGTATTGAGGCATTCAGGAAGAGAGGGTTGAGTACTTGATGGGACTCTAGCCTGATCACTCTTCCAAGTCAAAAATTTTAAAAATAGTATTTCTTTGATTATTTCCTGTCCTCCATTCTTGCTTTCCTCTTCTAACTTCTTTTAGATTGATATTAGAATTTCTGAATCTATTCTCCCTGTCTCTCAATTTTTCTTTCATACCATCCACCTTTGTCATTTTGAGCCATGTTCTTCCAGAGAGGAAGGAGGATCCTTTGTCAGTCTTCCAGTTCTCAATTTCTTTCTTTTTTTTCTTTTTCTTTCTTTCTTTTCTTTTTTGCTTCAACTGTGTCTATTCTGCTGTTGGTTTTATTTCAATAATCGTATTTTCTCATTCTCAAGATTTCTAATCAGTTTGTATTTTTTATGAAACTGATATCTTCTTGAGTCTCTTTGGTAGCATTTTATACTTGTTTTAACTTAGAGACACAAAGTATACTAAATATATTAAATGTTTCCGTTTTTTTGTTTGTTTCCAAGGCTATTTAGCGAGAAAATTGAAAGCTGCGGAGACTGCATTATGGTGACCAGATATAAAGGCAGGTGGCAGGAATGCTATCTATTATAAAGACTTTATAATAGTTTGTAGAACTCAGGAAAAAATGATTAAAGATATATCTCTTTATTTTCTAGACTGGATTAAATGT
Source organism: Stenella coeruleoalba (assembly GCF_951394435.1). NCBI lineage: Eukaryota > Metazoa > Chordata > Mammalia > Artiodactyla > Delphinidae > Stenella > Stenella coeruleoalba. Next base: position 26,750,111 of record NC_137157.1, on the reverse strand, counting down.
AGTGAAATTCCATTTTCTTAGCTCTGGCACCAAGAATAAAATTGAAGTTCAAATTATACCAAAGAGTCTTGGCAAACACAGAAAACCATGAGATTAAGTCACTGTATAACATGTAGATGACCTGGAAAATGTTTTTGCCCTTGGGAGAGTAGGTATTTAAACTAACTGATAGTGGTCAAACTTGTTTTTCCCATTCTAGTTTGATATATTCCAAGAAGTCAGTGATTAAATCATATAGTTTGTCCCCACCGATTTTAGTAACTTTAATGTTTAAAATTGTAGAAATTTTAACGCTTCTCTAAAATATTTGTATTGGAGTCATGAAAGTTGGATTTTGCAACTTCAGTGTTCACTATAAAACCTTTCAGCATAAATTTGATACTTCCCATCAAGTATGACTACTAGCCATGGATTAGAACAATAAAAAATTATTGAATGAGGCTCTTTCACTTGTGAGTATGGAAGAAATATAATTTCTGAGACTTGTCTTCTACCTTGGGAGAAGATAGAATACAAGTGGAATTGGTTGGGTCTTAGATAACCCATCCAAAGCAGCCCAGAGCCCAAAGAGCCACAGGATTAGACACAGCCATATTTTTTTAGAGGGCATAGGGGATCAAGGTGGGGAATCCAAGGTCATTCAAAAGCACAAAGAGCAGAAATCCAGAGTCTGGACTTGGTAAAAACTGTAATGGAGTAGGCAGATCTGGAGCCAAGGAAAGAGAGGGCTGGGGGTGCTCTGAAAACCAGAGTGACTCTTTCTTTTAGTGACCTTCGAGCACAGATGTGTAAGCTGGTCATCCTGGATTACCAGTACAGGCATGCTGTGTAAAAAAATGAGGAATTAAGACATATATCTACACATAAGCTGTTTATTCCTATCCTATATAAATAGGACACTCTCCCTAGATGGTTTCAATTTTATTAACAGGATAGGACTGAGAACCTAGTGTTTTTGTCTTTCAAGAAAATGAATACGAAGTAAGGAAATATATATTTACTACCTAAAATGTTTTCTGAATTTGATACAATGCTGTGTGTAATCTTTAGAGCGGAGCATATCATCTCTTCAGTATCTAGGTTCTAAACAGGCTATGGCCCCATAATTTGGAAACAAAATTTAAAAAAAAACTTTTAAGAGCTCATTGTCGCCCATGGCTCTTTTCCAAATTCCATCCTGGAACTGGGTTGGTTCACAAAACTCAGAAAGTTATTTTATTTATAAATTCATTAAAGTTTCCATTTTTATCCATCATTCACTCATTTCTGTTACAAGTTCGTGAGAGGAGTGGAAAATACAGGAAATAGCTGATTTAGATAAATTATTAAAGAAGCTTTGTCATGAAGGGATGGAAGAAGTTATCCTGATTGGCCCGTATAAGTATTTAGTTCCTTTGGAGAGGTAACATCATGCCATTGTTACAGATTTGTTTGATTTTACTATGTCCTGAAATTATGCGTCTCCCCTTTACTCCAACACTGCTCCTACTCAGTTTCCTAGGAGGCCAGTGAGACTAGGTGTTGGTGTGTGACAGTATTTTGGACCGCTCTGCATTGTATCTTATCAGCATAGCTCTTTGCTAATACATTTCCAGTCCCTGGTCACCTGTGAGTAAACCAATGTTATTGAACAGCCGAACACCATGAATACTTGAATGCTTCTCCTGGTTTGCTCTAAAGAACCTCCACATCAGACTGACCATGTTCCTAGGAGGGTCTGGGAAGCTAGACTGTACTCGCTCATCTCAAGCCCAAAATCTTTGGGAAACCTTCTTTTTTTTAAAAAAAATTTTAATTTTTTGGCTGCGTTGGGTCTTCGTTGCTGTGCGCAGGCTTTCTCTAATTGCAGCGATTGGGGGCTACTCTTCGTTGCGGTGTGTGGGCTTCTCCATAACATTCTTGTTGCGGAGCACGGGGCTCCAGGCGTGCGGGCTTCAGTAGTTGTGGCAGGCGGGCTCAGGATTTGTGGCTCGCAGGCTCTAGAGCGCAGGCTCAGTAGTTGTGGTGCACGAGCTCAGTTGCTCTGTGGCATGTGGGATCTTCCTGGACCAGGTATCAAACCTGTGTCCCCCGCATTGGCAGGCGGACTCTTAACCACTGCACCACCAGGGAAGTCCTGTGAAACCTTCTTTTTATCTTAAACATGTTTTAACTTCCATTCTGTACTATATGCATTTTAATTTTTAAAAAATTTTAAATTAAAAAAAATTGAAATATAGTTGATTTACAATGTTGTGTTAGTTCAGGTGTAAAGCAAAGTGATTCAGTTTTATATATATACAAAACTTTTTCGGATTCTTTTCCATTATAGGTTTTTATAAGATGTTGAATATAGTTTCCCGTGCTATACAGTAGGTCCTTGTTTATTTTATAGATAGTAGTGTATATCTGTTGATTCCAAACCCCTAATTTATCACCCCCCACTCCCTTTCCCCTTTGGTAACCATAAGTTTGTTTTCTATGTCTGTGAGTCTGTTTCTGTTTTGTAAATAATTTCACTTGTATCATTTTTTTAGATTCCACATACAAGTGATAGCATATGATATTTGTCTGACTTACCTCACTTAGTATGATAATCTCTAGGTCCATCCATGTTGCCGCAAATGGCAATATTGCAATATTTCATTCTCTTTTTATGGCTGAATAATGCTCCATTGTATATATGTACCACATCTTCTTTATCCATTCATCTGTTGATGGACACTTAGGTTGCTTCTGTGTCTTGGCTATTGTAAATAGTGTCTTGGCTGTTGTAAATGCTACTATGAACATTGGGGTGCGTGTATCTTTTTGAATTAGAGTTTTCGTGTTTTCTGGGGGTATGCCCAGAGGTGGGATTACTGGATCATATGGTAGCTCTGTTTTTAGTTTCTTAAGGAACCTCCATACTGTTCTCCATAGTGGCTGCACCAATTTACATTCCCACCAACAGTGTAGGAGGGTTCCCTTTTTCTCCACGCCCTCTCCGGCATTTGTTATTTGTAGACTTTTGATGAAGGCTGCATTTTTTTAACTATAAAAAATGCTTATCACTGAATAGTGTCAGCCCTCCAGGAAAATGCACTATGTTTATCCTGTTGCCTTGCATACTGCTTGTGCCCCAGGGAGTGATTCTGCTTCAGTTTGAGGAACATGGATATACTGGAAAGCATACTGGGTCAAGGATGGAGATATTTTGAGTTCTTAGCCCCATCTTTGCCATGAATTAGCTGCGTGACCTTGGGAAAATCATTTAAAGCAAGCTGTCTTCATTTTCCTTTATCTTAATTCAGGGGAGGTGAGCAATAAGACTGGATAATCACAAAGTCCCTTCCTTCTGTCATTCTGAAATGACATAGAATCTGGAATGCCAGACCCATTACTCTGTAGGGTCTGAGTGGTTGCGTTTTAAACTGTGAGGTCCAGTTTGTACAACTGGCTGCCCTTACCTCTTTACTATTCATAATCGCAGTAAATATTTTTCATTATTGAATGAATAAAGAAGGAGTGGGCATCTTGGCATAGCTGGTTTACACATTCCTTTTCCCCTTTTCTATCTTGAGGGAAATATGAATTAAATCCATATCCCTCCCTTGGCAAATAAAGACATGGGCATAAGGTTTCCATGAATTTAGCCTGCTTTCATATTCAGCAGTCTCATCTCTTCCCCTCAACTTGTGTCCTTTCTGAACGAAATCTAGTCACTTCTACAAGTAGCAGCCAAAGAAATATTCTCTTATAACCTCTACTAACAGCCAAAAAGTTATCTACCTTTTTAATAAATTTTTAAAGAGATGACAATTACAATTAGCAAAGGGTGATGCTTCTAGGCTCATCCAAATTGCTATGTAAAGCACACTCCCTCAATTAACCAGATTGTATTATCCATGAGAACAAGCATCACTGTTCTTCTTAGGCTTCTTAAGCTATTTCTCCAGGCTGTACCTAATTGTGCTCTCTTGAAGCAGGACATTCTGTGCCACGTTTGAAGGCTGGATGACTGACGTAGCTAGAATTGCTGAAAGGAGGAGAGGGGAAGAGAAAGAATTGATACACTTTAAGAATAGGGAATTTCACTAGGCTCTTTGCAGTATACAGTATGGCCGATATGTGTATTATTATGTGGAAAATATTATTCTCTACCTTCTAGGTGGTGGGATGGTCTCCATACCATGCTTCAAGGTCCTACTAAGTAAGTGACTAAGTAAGTGACTAAGTAAGCCCAACAGTGAACACAGGCTGGCCTTGGCCTCTGCTCTCCCCAGCCGTCCCTGCCTGTCACTCCTCCCCGACACCTACAACTGTATGTTGTGATGATCAGTTAACTGAAGTGCAGGTGTATCTGGATTTCTGCCCTGCTTGAAAATTAGGAGTATCTCAGATCATACCTCAAGAGTGCAACGCAGAACTCCCCTGTCTTGAGTTAAAGATATAAAAGCATTTTTAAGTCACTACATCTCTTAGTTAGCTTACAGGTATGAGTCTGTGATCGTCATCTTCGTTGTTTCTGGCAAAAAAACTTACAAGGGGCAGCCAGTGACTTTTCCCCTCAGCCTCCCATCCTAACCAGCTGCTGGTGTTCTAGATCTCTGAAAGAAGCCCTGAATTCAGAAACCTGATGCTGAGGCTTTTGGTTACAATACTGATATACTGACAGTGTTTTTATGGGGTGTTAATGCAGAGTTTAATGTCTTTGCCTTCAGCTAGAGTTGTATTGTATTGAGATATTGAGGCAGGGCTCCTGTAATACCTGCCCTCTGCCTATTCACAGGGCTTGTAGCCTCTTCCTGGAGCTGTGGCCGAGGAGGGGGAGAGGATGACTCTGGTGTAGGGGAGGGGAAAAGTTACAAGGCTTGTGCAATAGCATATTTCCCTGGTGTCTGGCTTTAGACTCAGGACAGGGACATTAACACATAGAGTAGAGATTGGCTACATACACTTAACACCATTGAAGGAGATGCATCACCTGACCTGGCTGATGTTTGGTTTGCTTGGAGATGCAGCATTGTAGCAAGACCACCACCTTTAAAGCCAGATCAACCCAAACTGGAGTCCCGGCCTTAGTCATTACTCTTCTGTGTGACTTTGGGCAAATTATTTAACCTCTTGGGATCTCAATTTTCTCATCTAACAGGTATAAAATACATATATTGAAGGGTAGTTAAAAGATTAAGCAATAGGAAGCAAAATAGAACAGCCACTTTGGGAGACAGTTTGACAGTATCTTAAAAAGCTAAACATAATCTTACCACATGATCCAGAAGCCCTGCTCCTAGGTATTTGCCTAAATAGTTGAAAACTTATGTCCACACAGAAACCTGCACACAAATGCATAGAGTAGCTTTATTCATATTTGCCAGAATTGGAAGCAACCCAGATGCCCTTTGATAATTGAAAGGATAAACTGTGGTACATCCATGTGATGGAGTATTATTCAGTAATAAAACAAAATGAACTATCAAATCATGAAAAGACATGGAGAAAGCTTGAATGCATATTGCTAAGTGGAGGAAGCCAGTCTGAAAAGGATATACACTGTATAATTCCAACTATGTGACATACTGGAAAAGGCAAAACTTTAGAGACCATTAAAAGATCAGTGGTTGCCAGGGGTTTGGGCTGAGGGGCTGAGGGATGAATACACGAAGCACAGGGGATTTTCAGAACTGTGAAACTATTCTGTCTGATGTAATGGTGGACACATGGCATATATGTTTATCAAAATCCTTGGAATGTACAGTACAAAGCCTGAACCCTAGTGTAAACTATGGACTTAAAGTTTTTTTAAAAAAAGGCACAAGGCAATGTATGTAAACTAACAACCTACTAATTAGTACATACTAGACGCTAAAGATTTTATTATTTTTATTCTTACTCTAAGTTCCAGTAATGTCATTTAGACGTAGTTTCTGTTTGTGTTAGACGTATCAGTTTTAATTAAAAGTGATATTATTATTATTTAAAAATCTAGCTGTTTACCAAATGAGAATTAGCTGTCCTTTATAACCATTTCCTCCTCTGCTGTCTGTCCTATGCAAACTTAATAACTTGTTGCCAAATCCAAGGAAAGCAACCTCTGGCTCAGGCATGAGTTTTATTTCAGTCCATGATTTACAGTTGGTGTAAAATTTGGGTCTGGAGTTGGTTAGTTATAATGCAATTGCAATACGAGGCATCTTGAGTTGATTTTTGCCATATCCTGTATTGTTATGTAAAATGCTAACTTTCATCAGGAATTGTTTCAATACAATATCCTTACTTGTCCTAGATGCAGTTTCTCCCCTTTTGTGTAAGTTTTTTTGTATGGTTCAAATTAGTGTGGGAAGAATAGGCAGGAAATATAAATTTAAGTGACACATGTTAAATCATAAAAGAATTACATCACAAAGCATTAAAATGGTGCACAGAGAACTTTGCCAACATCTGATAGAGCAGCGGAGATTGTATAATTAAATAAGAACTAACACCTATTCTATAACTGGAAATCGAGTGTGTTGGAATCCCTTTCCTTTTTTCGCTAGATGCTAGGAGTCCAACCATGCAAAAATGTCCAAATTGGCCAAATCCCACAGAACTTGAATCCAGCGCGACCCTGCAGAAGTTGTCAAGCATATGCAGTAAATAGTCTTTGGGCTTTTACAAAGCACTGAAAATTAAATGGGACTTTTATGTCCTTATCCTCTACCTCTTGCTTGGCAGCTTTTCTTGGCTCATTTCAGAGACGTGGAATTACAAGCAATTAGGGGAAGTCGGGAGAGATACTTCTCTCTTTCCTTTCCTTTTCTTTTTCCTTCATGTATCTGTGCCTAAATACCTCCTCTCACATTCACGTTATCCACTCCTGTTAGAGAAATCTGAAAGACCAGTTTCATTGGTTTCTTTTGTTCCATCCCCATAACTGTTTTAGATTGAGGTCTCTGGCTCATGTACTGGGGCCTGTATGACAGATTATCTCAAAACCAAGGGGACCTCAGTGGTACAAATGCCAGCAACAAGGGGCACTTGCTGGCATGGTGTGGGCTTGGCCTGGGTTCTGTGGATATTGGCGAACCACTGGCCTGAAGAAGGGCATGGAGCTGAGCCAGGGAAGGGGGCAGAATGAGCTTCAAGCTCCCCAAGAAAGGGGAAGAATATATGTTTGGAAAAAAAAAGATGATTCTGGGGAATCTGAGAGCAGGTTGGAGTCCAGGGCAAGCCAGAACCACCTATTACCCCACCTGCTGAGGGTGTCACAGAGAAGAAGTTGACCCAGAGAATATTGCCTGCAGACCAAATGGTCAAATTGAGGGGCATAGACAGGTAGGGGCAAGCAAGGGCAGTAGTCAAGCTGGCTGTCAGAGCCTGCTGCTCATGCAGGGTTTCTCCACTGCCTGCCGATTCCCTGCTGGGGCAATGCCAGCCACAAAGTACAGACCATACTTCAGTGCTGGCTGTAGACGTATTGTTTTCCCATAGCTACCGTCATTCAAACAGGATCTGGTTTCCTGGCGTGAGCAGATTTCCCCACTGAGCACATACTCTCTGCCGTGAGGAAGGCCAGGAGATCCTCTGAGGACCTGGATGGCATCCCCATTCCGAAATAAGCAGTTGAGGGGTCGAGGGAGAAGGAGAGGAGCTGACTTCACCTTCTGTTTATATATGAAGTTTTGAATGAAATGGGCAGAATGCACCCTCCCCCCAAAGTGAACGAGATTCAAGTGGGGTTACCCAGTAGGACTGCAGTTTGACTGCGGTTTAACTTGTTTGAAGGATCTAAATATTTACTCTTATCATAAATCCTAGAATCACACGTAAGCAGCAATGACGGAGGCTCTGAAAGTAAACACTGCCGCTGGAGATGTTATACAAGTGTTGCAACTAGTGCAGCTTCTGCTGTGACATCCTAGAAACTTTTGAATATGTAGAGGAAATGAGCCTGAAACAAGGACCTGGCAGCCGGGAGCCCTGGCCTCTCCAGCTCAGCCCGCCTCTGACTCTCTGAGCCTCCAGGCCTCTTTTGTCCAGTGAGAATGCAGGCAAAGCATCTCAGAAGACAAGTCTTTTTTATAACTTGAAACGTGGCAGAACCAACAGTGATCAGCCACATAAATTGTGAAACCTAAGTTCACGATTCCCTTCGTTCTATCATAGTGTATATACACACAACTTTCTTGAAAATAGACCATCAAAACTTAACATTACTGTATCTGATATCTGTGCCCCTACCTTTTATTCAAATTATGCTAGTAATTAAAAAGTTTGGCCTATCAGAGATTCTCTACGGAGGTTGGCCTCACCCCCTTGGGTGCTTTTAGAATCCTGTGGGAGTGTTTTTAGATGTCACAGTGGTTAGGGGTGGGGTGCTAGTGACATTTGATGGGCAGGGGCAGAGCTGCTATATAATACTCTGGAGAGTTCTGCAAAGAGAAGAATTGTCCCACAACCTGCATGGTTTTCATATGTTCTGTCAGATATTCAAAGAATCCAACTTTGTTTTACAAATAAATGTATACACTGAATTTTCCAGGAATAGGTATAAAAAGAGGTAAGACTGTACTCTCTTTTGCTCAGAACTTTACGGAGGTATTCATCATTTCAGAAAAATCAGATCACCAATAGCAAACACTAAAGATGTTTGAGTCACGAAAGCAACACACCTGTAAAGTCTGCATTGTAGCTGTCACATTCACGGTGATTCTATAGGTGTGTGAATCTGAGGCTTCATTGTACTTTAGAGCAGTCATACAGAGTATTTATATATTGAAATACATATTATTTTATAGAAGTTATTTTCTTTTCATTTCTCCTGTGTATTACAATTTGCACATTAATTTAAAAATATGTGTATAGGTAGGTTATATTATTTTATACTGGATTAGTAAATACAGTACTATCAAATGTTATAAAAATGCATTGTAATTGATTGGATTGAAAACCACTGGGCCATAGGATCCTAAGGTCCCTTTTAGCTTCAAAATTCTGTTAACCTATCAGATTATTTGGTCTGATGCCTTCCTTTTTACAGGAGAGTAAACTGAAGCCCACTAAGTCTTTCATGCATTGCTTTCAACAAATATCTATTGACTACCTCCTAGAGGTGTGGGTACAGAGCTGGGTGCTATGGACAAAAACGTGATCCCTGTCTTTGAGGGGCCTTCAGCTTGGCAGCCAAGATGAGATATATGCCAAGAAATAAAAAATAGAAAATCCCAGAGCTGGTTAGTAGCTCAGCTGCATCTAGAACCCACCATTGCTTTGAAGACTGGTTCATTTTCTGTGCCAGTGCTCCAGGGGCCTGAGGTGGGAGCCTGGCATTCTGAGGCCAGGAATGTTTCTGGCTGTAATGATTGGAGGGGGGTGGGCTGGGAGGAGTATACCACCAGCCAAAAGAACGTGATTTTAGTTTACTTTCTACTTTTTTTCCCCCGGAGTAACAAAAGCCTAGGAGTGGCTAGTTAGCGTCCCACCAGTATCACTGCTCACTCATGGGAAGGGTAAGGACTGACCATGAGGATGGCAGTGGTGAGAGGGAAAAGAGTACAGAAAGCTGGTTCCACAGCCGTGTCATCTAATGGAAATATCAAAATAATGCAAGCCACAATGTGAACCACATATGTAATTTACATTTTCTAGTAGTTACATTTTAAAAAGTAGAAAGAACATGTGAAATTAGTCTGAATGATTTGTTTAACCCAATATATCTAAAGTACTATTATCATTTCAACATGAAAGGAATAGCAAACAATTATTAGTGAGGTATTTTACACTTTTTTTCCACACTAAGTCTTCACATCTGGTGTGAACTTCACACTTACAGCACACTTCAATTTGTATGAGGCTCATTTTAAGTACTCAACAGTCACAAGTGGCTAGTGGCGACCATATTGGACAGTTCAACTCTAGTGAAATGGCTTTCAGCCCTTTTTCTGCCTCCACCCAGTTCCCCTATCTAGGCACTCCCATCGGAACTTCTCTCATTACATGCAGTGACTCCTAATCTAGAGGACGCCCCCATCCCTGTAAAATGACAATGGATGGAGAATGGGGGTAGAGGAGGTGGCTTACCATTACCCACCCACTCTCTGAACAAGAGTGAAAGGCTTTGAAAATACAGGAGGTTCCCACTGAGTGCTACTTGCACAGTTTAGTGTTCTGGAGTGACAGCTCCAGAAGGGAGGACTGATCTGGAATGAGAGATCTGAATTTGGAGAAGTGGTTAAGTGGCCAAGAGGTGGCCAGCAATTCGAGGGCTCAGTACTATAGAATGTTACAATAGAATTCCACAAATTTACTATTTTTTTAAGTAATTCCTTTTTCTTCTCATTCTATTTTCATCTTTTCATTTAACTCCTTCATGGAAAGCACATACAAAGGGTATTGGGCCAGATGATTTCCCAAGGACATTCCCTGTCCATGTTACTGTCTCCTAGTTTGGAAGGCAGTCCATCAGAACCTTGGACCTGGTCCTTCAAGGGACTGCAGCTTCTGGCCAGGTCTCCCTGACAGTGGCTCTGAGGTATTTGAAATGTGTTTTCAAAATGCCTGGGAGCCAAAGCAATCTACAGATTCAGTGCAATCCCTATCAAACTACCAATGGCATTTTTCACAGAACTAGAACAAAAAATTTCACAATTTGTATGGAAACACAAAAGACCCCGAATAGCCAAAGCAGTATTGAGAAAGAAAAACAGAGCTGGAGGAATCAGACTCCCTGACTTCAGACTGTACTACAAAGCTACAGTAATCAAGACAGCTTGGTATTGGCATAAAAACCGAAATATAGATCAATGGAACAGGACAGAAAGCCCAGAGATAAACCCACGCACATATGGTCACCTTATTTTTGATAAAGGAGGCAAGAATACACAATGGAGAAAAGACAGCCTCTTCAATAAGTGGTGCTGCGAAAACTGGACAGCTACATGTAAAAGAATGAAATTAGAACACTCCCTAACACCATACACAAAAGTAAACTCAAAATGGATTAAAGTCCTAAATGTAAGGCCAGAAATTATCAAACTCTTAGAGGAAAACATAGGCAGAACACTCTATGACATAAGTCACAGCAAGATCCTTTTTGAACCACCTCTTAGAGAAATGGAAATAAAAATAAACAAATGGGACCTAATGAAACTTAAAAGCTTTTGCACAGCAAAGGAAACCATAAACAAGACAAAAAGACAGCCCTCAGAATGGGAGACAATATTTGCAAATGAAACAACTGACAAAGGATTAATCTCCAAAATTTACAAGCAGCTTATGCAGCTCAATATCAGAAAAACAAACAACCCAATCCAAAAATGGGCAGAAGACCTAAATAGGCATTTCTCCAAAGAAGATATACAGATTGCCAACGAACACATGAAAGAATGCTCAACATCACTAATCATTAGATAAATGCAAATCAAAACTACAATGAGGTATCACTCACACCTGTCAGAATGGCCATCATCAAAAAATCTAGAAACAATAAATGCTGGAGAGGGTGTGGAGAAAAGGGAACACTCTTGCACTGTTGGTGGGAATGTAAATTGATACAGCCACTATGGAGAACAGTATGGAGGTTCCTTAAAAAACTACAAATAGAACTACCATATGACCCAGCAATCCCACTACTGGGCATATACCCTGAGAAAACCATAATTCAAAAAGAGTCATGTACCAAAATGTTCATTGCAGCTCTATTTACAATAGCCAGGACATTGAAGCAACCTAAGTGTCCATCGACAGACGAATGGATAAGGAAGATGTGGCACATATATACAATGGAATATTACTCAGCCATAAAAAGAAATGAAATTGAGTTATTTGTAGTGAGGTGAATGGACCTAGAATCTGTCATACAGAGTGAAGTAAGTCAGAAAGAGAAAAACAAATACTGTATGCTAACACATATATATGGAATCCAAAAAAAAAAAAAGGTTCTGAAGAACCTAGGGGCAGGACAAGAATAAAGGCGCAGACGTAGAGAATGGACTTGAGGACACAGGGAGGGGAAAGGTAAGCTGGGACAAAGTGAGAGAGTGGCATGGACATATATACACTACCAAATGTAAAATAGCCAGTGGGAAGCAGCCGCATAGCACAGGGAGATCAGCTCGGTGCTTTGTGACCACCTAGAGGGGTGGGATAGGGAGGATGGGAGGGAGACGCAAGAGGGAGGGGATATGGGGATATATGTATATGTATGGCTGATTCACTTTGTTATAAAGCAGAAACTAACACACCATTGTACAGCAATTATACTCCAATAAAGATGTTAAAAAAAAAAAGCCTGGGAGCCATGTCCATGGGTGTGTGTGTGGTGGGGGGAGGGGGAGGGCAGAGAATGTGGAGCCTGGCTGGGCAGAGTGCTTTTCACCCTGCTGACTCAGTAGGATGACCATTTGAAGTAGATCCGAGAGATATCCTCATTTTCTACAAGAGGAAACAGAGGCAGAAGAGGTTAAGTAACTTGCTCCAGGTCCCAGTAGCTATCATCATTCCATTCTTGATGGTTGGCTGGCAGAATTTTCTTTCTTGGCAGCAAACTGCCTACCCCTTCTTATCCGTCTTTCTTTTCCATGGCATCCTCTCCTCCATACCTCCCTCACCCCTTCACCACAGACGTGTTTCAGGTAAGGAGCAGCTCATCATAAAACAAGTTGGGGGCTTGGCTTGTCGTCCACCGTCTGTGGCCCTCAGACTGGTGTTCCACTTGGTGGCTCAGATTCCTTATTCAGGAGGCTCAGTCTGGGGACATGTGACATTCAACTTACATCAGGTCTGTTCAGCCAGTCAGGGGTCCAGCTTGCCTGTCGTCTCCTGGGATCCAGACCAGGGAGCTGCTGCTGCCGCCTTAGCCTTTCATAGGAAGAAAAGCTGCTTCCCAAGACCAGAAGGGGGCTTTGTGGCCACTCAGCAGACCTCGCAGGTGGGCACTGCCTTGCCAGGAGGCCCCCATCCAGGTCTGTTCCTCAGCTTTGCCGACCAAGGGATTCTCGGACCAGAGCGGAGCAACCTGGGAAAGGGGATGGAGAAACTGATTCATGAGAACCAGTCTTAGAGACTGGTGTACAAATCACAAGACCCATTCGTTAATGTGTTGAAAACATGTTTTCCTAAGAGGACACAAATATTCATGTTTGCAGGTTAGTACGTTTTTCACCCTACAGGAAACCTTGTGTGAGGGGCCAGACTTTTATCAGAAGGTTGTGTTAACACACCTGGAATCAGAACTAGGAGAGTTAGATTATTATTGAAAAATTAAGTATTTGTAGTTGAAGAGGACATGATACAAAAGGGCACCTAATGAAAAAGGTCAGCCTCCCTCCTAGGCTTCCTCCAACCCTCTCTCCTTAGCCCCTTCCCCAGAGGCAACCCTTATTGATAATGAACTTCTTCCACAAGTTGGATTGTCTGGGGCCTCCATTTCCTGAGCAGAGATGTACCTGCTGCACAGGCCAGGTGACTTATGTCTTCTGACTGGGATGCCCTCCTGGACCAGTTTTTGCTTGACAGATCAGAGGGTGGGAGGTGGGGAGATACTGAGCAGTGAGATGACAGAGGCCAGTTGCGAGGAGAGGCATGCAGGGATCTGCTGAGTTAAAAAGATCTGCATTCTCTAGAGGGTAAGATACAAAGGAGGGGTGTAGGGCGAGCCAGGAGCTACCCAGTGACAGTAGAAAAGTGTGTTCCCAGGTGCCTGGCAGGGAGCAGATGGTGAGTATTCCCTGACCCTTCCTAGGCCCTGGGGAACAGAATGGGAAGGAAAACCAGAGAGTGAGAGATAAGGGGGGCTCTGCCCCACTGTCTTGAAGGGGCAGCACCCGCCCCAGAACAATACCCCAAAGAGACAGAGCAGGATCAAAAACACTGTGAAGGGCTTCCCTGGTGGCGCAGTGGTTGAGAGTCCGCCTGCCGATGCAGGGGACACGGGTTCATGCCCCAGTCGGGGAGGATCCCACATGCTGCGGAGCGGCTGGGCCCGTGAGCCATGGCCGCTGAGCCTGCGCGTCCGGAGCCTGTGCTCCGCAACAGGAGAGGCCACAGCAGTGAGAGGCCTGCGTACCGCAAAAAACAAAACACTGTGAAAGGTGGCCCGGCCCCAGAGTAGCCATGCCATACAAGGTCAGTCGTATCATGTGATGCAGCCAAGTAAGGTGCCTTCCAGCTTCAGTGCTGTGACCTGGAGACAGCGCTGGAGAAGGTCTGCGGCAAGATGGAACAGTGTGCCAGTTCATTATGTTGGCATTTCTAGCCACAGAATAAGGCTTGACCCTTAATTAGGGTTGTGACAGATAGAAGTGTATTCCCAGCGGACTCCTGTTACTCACGCGAGCAGGCCTGTTACCCCTGCCTGGTTTGTCCCTGTCCGTGTATGAGGGCCTGCTCTGTGTGTGCGCTCCTGGCAGCTTTGTAAAGGATTCAGAAGGAATAAACACAGGGCCTGCTTCCTGCCCTTTATCCAGAAAAGAAGACTCATTCATACATACGGTCCAAGCCAGCAAACTTTGGTGGTTCAAGAGCAGAAAATAGCTAATCAGGGGGTGGGGTGTCTAGAAACCAGTTCATAGGAGGAAAATACAGCTAATGAGAGATCTAGAATCCAGTTCAAGTGAGGAACCAGGGGTAGCTACTGTGGAAGAGGGAGACTAAAGCCATGAACATCATCATCTCAGATGTTTGAAGAGATGGTGAATATAGTGTGTGGTGGTTCAAAGCCAGATTGCCTGAATTCAGATTCTGGTTAAGGCACTTACAACCTTTGTGACCTTGGACAAGTAACTTCACCTCTCTGTGCCTCAGTTTCCTCATTTAAGAAAGTGAGGATAATATGATACTGGGTTGGCCCAAAAGTTCGTTTGGGTTTTTCCTGTAACATCTTACGGAAAAACCCAAACAAACTTTTTGGCCAACCCAATACCTGTCTCATAGGGCTGTTGTGAGAATTGAGCAGGTTAATACATGGTGAGCACTTGTAACAGTGCCTGACAAACCGAGCTCTATATAAGTATTTGCTACTATACATAAGAAGGTAGGGAGCAGATAGTGGGTTGTACCAGATAACCGAAGTAGAATCAGGGATGGAAAATCTACCTTAATATATAGATTAACTTATTATTAGAGTTACCCAGTAAGGGACTTGGAAAAATAATGAGTGAAGACAATGCTAGAGTTTGAATGGATTTATTCTCCAACCCAGAGCCATGTGAGTTCTGCATATCTAGTCATCTTGACGTTTCCACTTGGATATCTTCCAGCCATCTCACCTTTAACATGTTTAAAACTCACCTGTGGATCCTGCTTCCACATGCTCCTCCCTCAGCCTTCTCCATTTCAGTGCCAGAAGTGGCACCACCAGCACCCAGTCACCCAAGATAGAAACTTGACAGTCAATCATCTTTGACGGCTCCCTCTACTTTGTCCCCAGATTTAATCAATCACCCAAAGATGTCCATTCTACCTCTTCAATATGATTGGAGTCCATCTACTTTTCTCCATAGCCACTGCCTCTATTCTAGTCCAAAGAATCATCATCTCTCCCTTGCGGTAACTTTCTAACTGGCCGTCTTGTCTTACCTGTGCCCCAAGGCCAGAAAGCCTACAGGGCACCTTGGTGCAGAAAAGTACACTGCCCATATGAGGAGATGCAGCCCTGGGCCAGGCCTTTGTGAGCAGACTGCAGCCAGATTTCACCCCTCACTTGTCTACTTAGCTGGCACCCTTGTGCTTTAACACCTGCTCAACCATGTGCAGTGGCCCTTCCTTCCAGCTGAGTCTTCCAACAGCAGTTGGAGTGATTTTATTAAAATGTAAATTGGATCATGCCACGCTTCTCTCCAGTATCACCCCATCCCCAGTCATTCATGGCTTTCTGTTGCCCTTGAGCTCTGAATCAGATCTGAGATTCATCCTGTCATCTGCAGTGAAATATTAATACCCATCGTATTAATAGCCATTAATCAGGTAGGAGATCTTGCTGCAACAACTAGCTCTGGGGTGGATTGTGGAACATTAGCCCTTAAAGAGAATGGAGAGACACTCCGCCTAGTGCAGAGGCCATAGACTGAACACCTAGGGGCTGTAGCCTGCCTGCAGACACATTTTGTTTGGCTCACACAACATAAAACAATTTTTAAAAATTAGGTGACACTATTTCAAATTGAGATTTCCCTTGAAGTATAGATTCTTGGCTTCTCCTGAAAGATTAGAAGATGCGGAGATGATGGACCCTCCTCCTCCCAGGGTGACAGTCGGCTGGTGTTGAGCGGCAGCTGTTCCCCCCAGCTGGGGCATGCGCACTCTGGTTCTCCCCAGCTCCCACGGCTCCATAGTTTATACTTTATTTCATGCATGTTATCTGTCAGGCCCTGGTAGACATCTGCTCCATAGTTTATACTTTATTTCATGCATGCTATCTGTGAGGCCCTGGTAGACATCTGCCTTGGCAGCCTCTAAGCGCGCACAACCCCTTCGCTTTATGCGGGGGGAAGCTGAGGCTAGACAGGTGGCACGTCGGTCTCCAGATCTTGTACTGGATCATGAACCCTCTCATGGCTTCTGCTCTCTCTACTGAATCACAGCTGCCTCTCAGTTACTGACAGAAGGGAAACACACCGTACAACTTGGTTAATTATTCTTCCTGCTGTGATTGCTAGACGACACGCCCTTTAGTTATCTTGCTTATATCTGTGACTACAGGAAAATTAGAACATTTGGTCTAGAGGATTGAAATGGCGTTCTGTGAATATCGCCAACTCGGCGTGAGAGTCTAGCCCAAATAAGAGAAAAGGAGAAATGGGGAGGATTGGAAATGACAGGAAAAATAAAATCTGGACATCTTTTGAGAAGGGCACAGTCTCTTCCTTGTGGTATTACAGAAAGGGGGGAGCCAGCTGGGTTGTCACCTTTTCAGGGATGAAGAAATCGAGATGCAGATGGCAATGAGTCAGAGGCGGGGAAAAGACTGGAGAGCAAATCTTGGCCTCAGTGCCCCATACTACACTGTCACACCCTGAGAATGATCATGGACGGATCGATCACTGCACAAAAGGGAAATTTGCAATTTACCTTGGCAAGCAATGACTTTGGTCAATCAAGAGGAATGGGAATGAAGCACAGCCCCAGAGCCTTGAGTCAGATGGAAATTGTCTTCCTGTGTTCACTAGAGAAGGCGACCAAATCGTGCCGTAGGGAAGTTAGCTGCCAGGTCCTCCTGGATGCTGCATCCTCTTTGTACCACAGTGAGTCAATGCCATGAAGCCGAGAGACTGCTCCAAGTCATGAACGACTCGAGACTCCATCCTCATGGCAACTCTGGGCTCCTTCCTCTTAAGCTGTAGAAAGGCAGGCTGTTTATGAGGAGAGAAAGGAGTTACAAGATGGGTTCCCAAAGGCAAGGCATGGGAAGGAGTTGGTGTTACATGAATTCCCCTTGGGGTCTGTGTCTCTATTGTATTATTCTCTTTTTTGTTTCGCTTTGGAGTCTAAAAATGTTTAATGGTACCTAGTATCATTAAATAGTACTTTTAAAAATCTGTATTCAAATGTATCTAAGAACTTCTGCATATATTAACACTCTCGTGATTAAGCCAATGTAATTAGAATATTTTATCAGTAAGAAAATTTTCCTTTAGGCATTCTCTCTTTCAAATCTCTGACTCATTGCTCAACAATGGAAATCAGATTTATGATTTCATAGATTGTCTCTCCTTACAACAGCAGACTAATGAACACGGTGATATATGCAAATGAAATGTACTCATTGAAGAATAGGCTCACATGGTTGATTTCATTTCTAGAATCCCCTGGGCTTTTATCTGTTTTCCCCCCTTAAAGAATATACTAAAAGAGTGAGTAAAGGATCAATAACTGTCATCATCCCCCTCTACTCCCTCCCCTTAGACAAAAGTAATGTTCAAAATTCAGACTAAAATTACTTCTACTAATGGCGTATCTCATAATTGGTTGGATCAACAGGCATATTCAATAGAAAGCTTTTTTCCATTTCTTTTAAGAGTTTTCTGCCACCAAGTTCTTTCAGCTAAAGAATATTCGTTTGTTATAATACCTCTTCAGTTCAGGCATTTACTTTGTTCATCTGAAGTGTGAATCCATTGCTATTCTCGTCTTTGTCTGACTTTGTCTTTTTAAAAACGAGGTCTTTTTCCTTGCCTGTGGTTCACACAGAAGTGGAGACATGATTGTGTTGAAAGTGCAGGGAGAGTCTAGAAGTAGGTAATGGAGGTGGGTGTGGAGTACGGAATTGTTCAGAGGGGAAAGAAGTAGGGTTGTTGGAATGGAGTGGTGCAAAGAGACTGAGCTGTAAGGGAGTCCCAGCATAAAAACCCAGCTGCTCAAGTCTGGGAAATTATCAACAGCAGAGAGTCCGTAGTCACAGCAGCTTGGGCGCAACTGCTCTCTGCAGTAAAATGCTGAGTTGTGGAGAACAGTGACTCATGCTGACAAAATAATGAAATCGATGGCTTTTCCCCAGTGAATGGAAATTTGCTTTTTCCCATGTTCCAAAACACTGGCTCCAGTTTGGTGCATGTTGTGTTTTCATTTGTAATATTATGCATTGATGGTTCCTGAAAACTCTCCTGGAGTCTGTGAGTTTTGATTCAGGCTCTATGGCGGCCTTGTCCCCACCTCTAGCCGCTGTTATGACACACCCGGCTCTCATTTTCAGTGTCTCGGCATACTTTCCAAGGCTTCCAGTAATTGATTGTGCAAAACACAAAACCAAAAGCAGATGGGACATATGTAGATAAGCTGTTTTGTTTTCCATCCCTGTAATTTCCTAGGTTTGATAGCACTTCAATTTTCTAACCATAAAAGCTACTTCTGTGCTCTTTGGAACACACACACACACACAATGCTGCCAGTAAGTAGTCTAGAAGAATATTACATGTGTCTTTCTGTTGTTTTTGTTGTTGTTTTTTCTTTCTTTCTTTCTTTTTTAAAGAAGTACCTTGCTGCTAGAGAAGGAAATTTAAAAAAAACCTACTTTGAGTGTGTTTGTTAGAGTTCAGTTTACTTAATGGAACTATTGTGTTAACACAGAAGAATATTTTAGAATGACATATCATAGCTGAAGCTAAAACCTAGGCTTCTGCTGAGCAGTATTCATTTACCAAAATTTTAGATGCTTGTTCTGGGGTCTGCATCTCCTGTACTGGGGGAGAATGGCTCTTCTGGCCCCAGAATGTGACTGGGCAGCAGGAGGTAAAAGCTGCCACTAGACAAAGCAGAGCATGTTGTGGGGAGAGAGCATGTTAAAGTAGGTGTCCCTTTGGACCCATCCATCTTTTTGTCAATTAAATGCTCACGTTTTCTTTTCAGTGAGATAGACATTAGAGGCGTGGATTTACAAGGGCTTTAAGTCCATCATGAACATAAGTTTTTGTTGTTGGTATTATTTATTAAAGTGCACCTACCCCCAAATTTCAGTCTGTAAAGTGAATAAATTCTTCTCTTCAGGCAACCTCCTTACACATTGGCTCCAGTCTCAACCATTTAGTAGGTATCTCTGAGTATCTGCACAGTTTGGGAACTACATTAAACCAGCACAGAATTGTTGCCCAGTAATCCTCTATCTCTCCTAAGGGATTTGTTGACACTCATCTAATCAGACAGAGAAAAGAGAGTGTAGAGAAACTCACAGGAAGAGCACAGACTCTGGGGCCAGACAGACCTGAGTTTGAAACCAGACTGTCACTTCTTCGGCTGAGTGATTTGAGCCAAGTCATTCATCTTATCCTAATAGTAATGCCCTCTTTACAAAAAGGATATGATAATACCTATCCCATGGTGATGGCTTTAAGAGCAAAAGTGTTTCCTTTGTCTTCCCTTCTTGTTTCAGAATGACCCAGGATGGAACACACTTAAATGAGAACTCTCTGAAACCAAACAGGGCTGTGTTTGAGACTATTTAGAAGCATGGAGCAGGGCATTTGTCATATTAGTAATACAGTGAGAAGGAAATGACTTATCTTGCTTGTCTTCTCTGTTATCCATCCAGTAGCTGGGCAGGGAAACGTAGGGGCTGCTTAAGGAACAGCGGCAGGAGGCCAAGAAAGCCCCTTCCGTGTGCCCTTTCTCAGCCCCTCCCTGGTGGTCAGAGGGCCACCGCACCAAGGAGGGGCCAACAGGATGTCCCATGCACGACCTTTCAGGCCCTTCACTGCACAGACCCCACCCACGCAGGAGGGCGGGCATGGGAGCCATCCCACATGTCCCCTCTCTCCCTCCTCCTCATATCTGCCTGATGGAATTGTTTTTCCCATGAGTAAAAGTACAGTTCCTTTTAAATGAACAGAAAGTGAGGCGAGTACATCCCGAGAATCCGACAAGTATTTACAGAGCACTGTGCTTTTATTCATTTTCTGTTCGGCCTGCAGAGTGCATAAATGGAAGGGCTCAACCGTCTTCAGGAAAATGTGAAAGCCAGGAACTTACTAACAGGCTTGACACCTGTCTCCGTGAGGAACTTCTGAAGCCAGAGATAGTCTTTGTAACCGAAGTCCATCTGTTGCACAGATTTTTTAATTCAGATATTCTTCCTTCTCGAGCCAAGGCTGAGAAAGCAGCCAGTTTTGCGGAAAGATCTCTTTAATAAGAAACGAATAAAACTATCAGTGCTAAATAAAATAGACCACTGTGAAACTTGGGTTAAGTCCCACAGGGAAGAGTATGTGAGATTAACTGCATTATATAACAAGACTTCCTTTAATAGCTGGCATGGTTCTTTTTGTTGTTCCAAAAGGGAGAGGCAGCCAAGGCCGGGACCAGAGCACATGATATTATTTTAAAGTACTGCAGCCTCTGGAATTTTTCCTCAGAGAGATGTCAGGAATCAGAGTTGTACTATGATTTTTGGTTACTTCAAATGTTTAACACTTTTTACATTTTCAAAGCTACATCCTCTGCTTCTAGCAGCCTAGGGTGTGTTTCTGTTGCTTTTGAGAGATCATTTTCAAATAGGAAGTTTTTAAATTATGCAAAAGGAGGTTTTAGCCTCCAGGGTGTTTGAGTGATTTTAAATGGATAAAAGGGATGAGGCCGTAAAGGCAGGGCCCCGTAGCCTTTTTTCTCAGCTGCTTGTGATGACCCAAAAGAGAGTGGGCAGCCGGAGAGAAAAGGATTTTCAAAGTGACAGCACATTGACTCAGCAAACATTATTGGGCCAGATCTTCCTCAGACCTCAGAGGGCTCACCTTCAAGTACAGTTGACAATCAAGCACTTAGGTTGCGCCACACGAAGCTGCCATGTTTTAGATCAGAAATGGTGGAATGTTGGTAGTGTCATACTGGCTCAACTTAATAGTTAAATGAAAACTATACACAGTAATAAAGATTGCACTGGGGCCAGCATATGGTGCTATGGGAAGGTCTAGGAAAGAGGACCTAACACAGTGACATGGGGTCAGGGGACAAGAACGGGACAGCACAATTGAGTGTTGTTTTTTTTTGTTTTATTTTGTTATTTGTTTTGTTTTTTTGAGAAACAAAACACTTTATTGAGGTATCATTGGCATGCAGTAAACTGCACATATTCTTGGTGTACACGTTTTGACATATCTACACCATGAAATCTTCACTACAATCAAATAATGAACATACCTATCACCCCCAAAGCTTCCTCATACCCCTTTGTAATTCCTTCCTCCTGGCACCCCTACCCTGGCAAACACTGATGTCCTTATACATTCATTTCACTGCCTAGAATTTTATACAAATGGAGTTATATAGTGCTCTTTTTTGTCTGGCTTCTCTCACTCTGCATAGTTATTTTTAGACTCATTCATGTTGAAGTGGGCATCAATATTTCATTTTTTTTAAATTACAGAACAGTATTTCAATGTACAGATATACCACAGTTTGTTTTTCCATTCACCTGTTGATGGACACCTATGTTGTTGGCCATTACAAATAAAGCGGCTCTGACCATTCGTGTACCAGTCTCTGTATAGACATAGGCTTTCTTTTCCCCTTGGTATTCACATACAAGTGGAATGGCTGGAATGTATGGGAGGTGTATGTTTAACTTCTTAAGGGACTGCCAAACCGTTTTCCAAAGTCCCATTTTACTTTCCGACCAGCACTGTATGAGCATTCCAGTTCCTCCACATCCGCACCAACACTGTATGATTGGTCTTCTTAATTTTTACCACTTAATAGGTGTATAGTGGTATCTCATTCTGGTTTTAATTTGCACTTCTCTAATGACAAATGATGTTGGGCATTTTTTCAGGTGTTCATTTGCCATCCGTATATCTTGTTAACTGAAATATATGTTCAAGTCTTTGCCCATTTCTAAACTGAGTTGCTTTCTTGTTAAGCTTAGAGAATTCTCTGTATATACTATATACAAGTCCTTTATAAGATATGAAACTGCAGAGATGTGTCTGGGGGCGGGGGGCTCCAAGGAGCTCTGGTTCTTTATGCCTCAGTGCAGAAAGAATTCAGTGAGAGGCAAAGTGATAGATAAGAAGTGATTTATTAGAACAGGATGCTTGTGAGCTTTACAAGTGGGTGGGTAAGAGGGTGCTGCCCCAAGAACCTAGTGGGCTACAGTTTTATAATCAAAGGACAAGTGGGGAGGGGGAGAAGACCACCTTCTTCCTCATTCTTGAGTAGACGTCAAGCTTCCACCATCAGTTCCTCCTCCACGTCAGGCGGGGGAGTTTTCTTGTCCCTTCGTGGTCAAGCCAGGACTGTCATGGTGCAATGGAAATGAGCAAAAAGGCAGTAACATATACTAAAATATGGTAAATCATCTCAGGTTTCAGTATGATGTCACCTTTTCCTTATACTTTTGTTTTTACTGTGTGCAGAGGAGTATGTCCTAGGAATCATTAACTTAATGACCTCACTGGGCAGGATGTGGGTCTCATTCCACCATTGTTTTATTGTTTTGGGGCATGTCTCATGCTTCTGTTGCACAGTTTTATTGCTAAGCAAGCCTGCTTGGTTTCGTGGTTAAGCAAACCTGCATTCTTGAGTGATCAGTAACTTACAGGGATCTCCCATACTTTTTTCTTTACTTACGATCCGTTGGTGGGATTAACTATTTAGTCACCTATTTTGTCCCTTTACTCTGTCCCTGTCAGTATGATTTGCATGTATTTTCTTCCAGTCTGCAGTTTGTCTTTTCATCCTCTTAACAGTGTCTTTCAAAGAGCAGAAGTTTTGCATTTTGACAACATCCACTTTATTAATTTGTTCTTATGTGGATCATGCTTTGGGTGTTGTTTCTAGGAAAACCTTACCTAAGCCAAGGTTGCGAATGTTTTGTGTTTTTTTTTTGCCTATGTTTTCTTCTGGAAGTTATACAGTTTTAGGTTTTTCATTTGGGTCTATGATCAATTTTGAGTTAATTTTTGTGTATGGTATGAGGTGTGGATTGAACTTCTCTTTATTGTTGTGCATGTAGATAGCCAATTGTGGCTGCATCATTTGTTGGGAAGACTGTCCTTTCTCCAGTGAATTGCCTTTGTACCTTTGTTGAAAATCAGTTGTCCATAAAGGTATAGATCCATTTCTGGACTTCAGTCTGTTCCGTTGATCTATTTGTCTATCATTTTACTAATAGCACACTCTCTTCATTTCTTTAGTTTTAGAATAAGTCTTGTAATCAACACAGTGCTAAACAAAATTAGAGTTGCATACATTAGTAAAACATAACTCAGCATCCTTAGTTTGGTGTAAGTGTGACACATTTTCTTGCTTCCCTATGTAGTATAATTTCTCCAACTTTGTTCTTTCTCAAAATTATTTTGGCCCTCACATCTCCTTATAAGTTTTAGACTCAGTTTGTCAATTTCTGTTTTTAAAATATGCTGGGATTTTGATTGAGAATAATTTTGATTGAGAGTTTTAGGGCTTTCATCAGGATGTGCCCATGGGAGGAAGGCATTCAAACACCACTTTTATATCTGAACAACTGGAATTTTGAGACCAGTACAGCATTTAAAAAGTTTTCTACAGCCTTTCTTCCAAGTTTATTGAAAACCCACCTGTGCAAAATGGTGTTATTCAATGCCAACGGATACAAGGAAAAATAAAATGTTCTGATTTTGGTCCTTATTTCCTATGATTCTGCCTTTTTTTTCATCTCTTCCCAGAGAGAGAGAAAGAGAATAAAGACAGTTCTCTCGAGCAGCCTTTCACCCCTGCGAAAAGATCACAGATACACAGATACGTCTGTGCTTTCTTGAGTGGGAGGGGTCCTTTTTGCTATGCTCCCTTTCTTCCCCCAGATGGCTGGAGGCTCATTCACTCCACATGCTTTTCTCCCATTGCTTAGTACAAGAGTCACGAATCACACACCTTTAGGACCTGGGAGAGGTCCTGGACATGGGAAAGCAGCCTGGCACCTGGCCTTTCATGTGTGCCGTGGAGACAGTGGAGATTCGGAGGTGACCAGCCTGAGGATGACTCTGGTGAACTGACAAGCAAAGCCACAAATCTAGCATTTTGTGAAATCTCCGTATTTTCAAATGCTGTCTCTGTAGTTTTTTGCACTGCACAGGCCAAATGAAACACATATGTGGGCCAAATTCAGTCCATTGGCTCCCAGTGTGCAGCCTCTGATGGATGGGCTCTTTTATTTGCTTTCAGGGTCAGCTCTTTCATCAGCTCCCTAAAGGATTTATTTCAACAATTGCTTAATGAGTACTTATGATGCTCCAGGAAGTGCTCGGTGCCCAAGAAATCGATCAGGGGTGAGAAGCCCCTCTCACCCCTGAGCTTGAGGGACTCCTGCTCCGACGTGAAGCTCAGGTGTGGCACAGAGAGGCATTCCAGCACTACCTCCTATTTTCTCCTAAATCTGCCCCTTTCCCATATCCTCACTGTCACTCATGTCCGGCTTTAAAGAAGGACATGGTTGATTGTGCTTGGAGGAGTCCTGGAAGGCTTCTCAGAGGAGATGACATGTGAGCCCATTATTGAATGGGAGAGTAGTAATAAGCCAGCAGAATGTACACTAGAACAATGTTGCTACATGTTAGTGGAACGCAAAGTCAATTTAGTGGTTGCTGATCAGGATTAGAGTAAAATAAAATAGGATAACATATAGTAAAGGTAAGGATTTGTTGTTAAACTTTTCTTTCAGTTTCACACACACATACATGCACATGCTTCTAATACATCTATGTTTGTAAAAGAAATTGGTTAAAAAACAGAAAAACATAGTCTGGAAAATTTTTCATTTTGGGGGGAATGTTAAAAAGGAGATTAAAAGAATATTTATTAACTATGATCTTGTATTATTTCTGAGATCCCTTCATAAATGTGCCCCCAAATTGTTAACTTCAGCTGCTCATTTGCAGCTGTAAGCAGGCACTGAATCCCCGCTGGGATAGGCATCTGTAGGTCACTGTCTTCAGAGCTCCGTGGCCAATTAATTGTGAGAGTGAGCAAGTAACTTTAATTCCTTTCATTTTATATTTTCATTGGTGAAATTAATGAGTTGGTTTAGACAGATAGCTGTAAAGCCCTAAGTTCCGTGGAGGTGCTTTAGACAGACTGCAGACAGTTTACATAAATAGCTAAATTTGCCCAGTGCTGAATGATTAGCACTAAAAGGTAGCCGGTACATAATAGACCTCGATTAATATTTGCTAAATGAATGTATCTGTCCTCAGAGTGCCCTTGCATTTTATTGGTATTAGGCATATTCAAATTAGTTGGTAAAAATTGTTACTGAAGTCACACTTTAGGTACAAAATTTGAAATAATGCAAATCCTAGAAAATTTAAATTTTGCCAAGAATCACAAAATCCCAAAGCCAAGTGGAATTCTCTGCAGTGCTTAAGCTCTTGCTACAAGACAGTGCTCCTGTGCTTTGCCAGGTTAGTCTCCCATTATGTGAGTTCTTCTGAATGCATCCCCTGTATAAAATGCAACTGCTCCATATGTTTTTAAACTAAAGTCTTAAAAGTTATTTCTTGGCAGCTGTGAGGTACCAGATATGTGCTAGGTCCTTGCTATGAACAAGACAGACACAGTTTCCACCTCGCTAGAGCTCATAGTTCACCGTGGTAGATGCCAAATGCTTGCTTTCATACTGAGGTCATATGCGCTTACACGTTAATGTCTTTGGGCAGACCTTCATTCAGGCTTTGCCTGCTTCTCTGTCCCAATAATATGCAATCAGGTCATTGATTTGGAAGGGGTCAGTCTGACTATTGCGAATCTGTGAGACTGTCATCTCCCTCTTCCTGATTCCAAAGTTACGTACAGTATTTGGAACTAACATTGTGTCAGTTTTTCTTTTTCTTTTTTTTTTGCTAGGATCACATTGCATTTGCAGTCAATTAAAACATCTGAACCTTTTCTCCTAAACTGCATTTGAGGCAGATTGCAAACGGTCTGTATCTTTATGATTGATTTTTTAAGTTTGGTAGGATGTCACATTTATCCCCAAACAAATTAAATCTCGTTAGTGTCATTCCATCAATCTGTCCAAATTATTTTGACTCCTGATTATGTCAGTCACCACATTCATTGTCCCTTCCAGTTGTGGGAAGGGGAAGGCAGTAAATTAAAAAGTCTGACTTCTATCTCTCTCCCTAGGTTGCTGATAAGAGGACTGAGAGTTTCATTTTTAAGATTATTGTTGTATCATAGCTTTGAAAGATTTTGCTTGGCAAAGTTACGTGACCTTCATCCTTTTTTATTTCTTTGGTCTTATCGCAAAGCCACTCAACCCAGCTGAACTCCCTTCAAAGGCATGTACTTTTGATGCCTGAAGTCAAGTTCTGTAAGCACTCCTTGATTATCTTGTCCTTCTCCTAAGCAGGTTTAGGACCAAGAAGGAAAACTTAAATCTATCAGAGTTGTTATTTTATGATTTCAGTATGCAATTGAAGCTTCTTAAACTAACTCTCTTTACTGCCCAGGGACCAGCAGCAAAGACAGAATCAAGGGACCATGGGGGCAGCTTGTTTTCTTCAGTTTGAGTATCAGTTTAAATATTTATGTATTTGATCTCTTGAAGACTAAAATAAATTTACTAATATTTTTAAACAATTTTGAAAACTTGGGAGAACAATTATCTGTGGGAAATAACGTGATTAATGTGATTAAGGAGTTCATTTTCCCTATTTAGAAAGGAAAAAAAACCCTCAAAACTTTATATCCTTTTAATGCAACTTCATATAAAGGAATCTTTAATGCCGTTAGACTGTGAAAAAAGTGTCATTAATGTTGAGAATTAACATTAGCCATCTGTGCACTCTGAGGAACTGACAAGGCACTTTGGAATTTTGTCTGTCAACAACTACACTGTTTTTAATTTGGAAAGGTAGTGTTTTAAGTACATGTTTCAATAAACCAAGTAATTTTTGCCATCTGCCAATGAATCTGTGACTTAGAAACAGGGCCACATTATGAACTTTCATGGATTGGAGGTACTGCTGCCTTTGTGGGCCTTTTCCTCCATAAAAAAAATATGAAAAAGTACAGTTTAGGACTGGGTTGTTATATAGATGACTATATTAATATTATATATTCAAATATTTTCTTTGACCTAAAGTTTATTTTTTCTTCTGACTTTTACAAGAAATTAAAACATTTTCACAGGCCCTCAAAAGTACTATGGGCTCTCAGCGCTATCCCCACCGTGCGTAATGGGTAAGTCTGCTCTGACTAGAAGATATATTTCCTCTTCAATTTATTAATTGTACTTTTGCATTTAATGTCCACATTTTTAAAATGGGGAAAACCAACTCTGTTTCTATAGTACACCTCTATTAAACTCAATAAGCAACCGCATATTTGGTAAGAATGACCTGTACCAGCAAGATATAAAAGACTTAAAAATTGGTAAAATAGAAATGTATGTCCTTTTACATACCTTATTCAAACCAGCTGCCTGGCCTGAAGCTATGAGCATTTACCCATTTTGTATTCAAACAGTGTATAACAATCATGAAATACCACATTTTCTCCTGCCCCCTCCCTTTCCTAGTGCAATGTAAAAATCTCCTTTTTTTAGCATCTGGTGATTTTAAGGCTTGATAATTGAAAGCCAGGCATTATTTTGGCTAATTCGTATTCTAATAATGACTCTATTGTGTTTATAAAAATGATACATTCTCATTATTAAAAATCCAAGGAATGCAGATAAGTAAAAAGAAAAAGATAAAAAATCCTAACACTCAGAAATAAGCCTCATGGGGCTTCCCTGGTGGCGCAGTGGTTGAGAGTCCACCTGCTGATGCAGGGGACACGGGTTCGTGCCCTGGTCCGGGAAGATCCCACATGCCGCAGAGTGGCTGGGCCCGTGAGCCATGGCTGCTGAGCCTGCGCGTCCGGAGCCTGTGCTCCGCAACAGGAGAGGCCACAACAGTGTGAGGCCCGCGTACCGCAAAAACAAACAAAAAAATAAATAAGCCTCATTAAGTGAACATCCTGCTGGACATTTGGACATCTCTCTAAGCATGTTTGTAGATGAGAAGCTGGATGGATGGATGGTAGGTAGATAGGTAGATGGGTGGATAGATAGATACATAGATAGAAATGCTTTCATAAAAGTGGAATCGTGCTAATTTTTAAATTTTAAAACTAAATACAGTTTTAATTTTATTTGAAGTTAACTGGATAAAAAGAAACTAAGTGAAAATTAAGAAATTACTGAAATTTAAATAAATATTTTTTTTCACAGTAAGAGATGTTATTTTTTTTCTTAGGTTCAGAAAAGAGGTGATGAACTTGATGTTTTTGGTTCTGGCTTTTGTTTTTCTCCAGGTATATTTCTTGGTAGACGTTATTGGTGTTCACCCAGTTCTCTCCCTGTTCTGGGGTATAGGAGAATTGTACTTCTTCACTCCTTTCAAGTTAGGTGTGACTTGCTTTAGCCACAAAATGCGAGCGGAAGTGACTAGCATCACGTACAGATGGATGTATTTAATTGCCAGATCTCCAGTCTCTCACCCTTTCTCTTCCTGTCTTGGTGGGCGTGAGTGCTTATCTTATGTGATATGTGAATGTGGAGGAGCATAACGTCAGTGTGGCGTGGAATGCAGCACCAGCTCACAGAGGCACTGCCCTGAAGAGTCACGTGGGCCTGCGGTGGAAGGTGTGAGTGAGAACTTAACCCGTTCTGTTAAGTCATGAGATTCAGGGCTTATTTCCTACCATAGATAACAGCCTGTCTTGACTGCCGCCATCTCCACTTCAGACAGTATAGATTTCCCTGCCATGATAAATGGGCTCACAAGCACTCTCACTCTTTCCTTTCTTCCTTCTAGATTTTGGTTAGTTGGATTGTTATTTTCACACAGGGTAATTTAGTGTTTACATTCTATTCTATAATCTAGCCTTGCTTTTGATTAGTTATATTATTGTTTTCATATAATCAAGATAGGTAACATTATGTTCTGTTCAGGTGTTTAAAATTAGTTTTATATTTAAATAAATTCAATATCCAGTACTGATCTTTTTACTGTGGCTTTCCAATCACTGTTATTAAGAAGCAGGTCAGGGGCTTAGAGGATCCTGACTGCCTGGTGGGGGAATATTCCACCCCAGAAAAGAGGGATGTTTTATCATTTGCATTACTTAGATTGTTGGTACATGGTGATATGAAAAGCAGAGTGATTTTTAGTGGTTTTATTTCTACTTTTAAATTCTCTATAAACAATGCATTCTTTATTGCCTGCATCTGAAGCAAACCATTTCCATCTACCCACCCTTGGTATGCCACTGCTGATATATTTACTTTATACATTGCACTGACTAGATTGTCAAGGCTTTTAAAGGAAGGTTCGGAAGAAACAGTGAATTCTTGAGTTGTTTTTATGTTCAACAATATCTGCTGATTACCTTTTTTATATGAAAATCATCTTGGCTAAGAATAATATTCAGAGACTACTCTTTATTCCCCTTAAAATTTTGGTGGAATTGCATTATCTTTTGCACTTAAAGCACTGTTGAAAAATTTGACTGACTTTCTTCTTGTAGGCAATTTGCTTTTTCTGCTTGAAGAATTATGTTTTGGAACAGGAAATTCAATTATTTAACCAGTATATGTCTCATAGTTGATTATTCTATATCAGATTTTTCCTAAAACAGAGTATGTTCTTTCAATTTAGACATTAGATTCCATCATATGTTCGTTTTAGGGATATTTTCTTGTATTAGATTTTTGAATACTTTGGGCTGGATTTTCTGCCTCAGGAATATCCATTAACCTTTTTTTTCTAAATTCATTTGTTTTATTTATTTTTGGCTGCGTTGGGTCTTTGTTGCTGCATGCGGGCTTTCTCTAGTTGTGGCGAGCGGGGGCTACTCTTTGTTGCGGTGCACGGGCTTCTCATTGCGGTGACTTCTCTTGTTGTGGAGCATGGGCTCTCGGCACGCAGGCTTCAGTAGTTGTGGTGCACGGGCTCAGTAGTTGTGGCTTACAGGCTCTAGAGCACAGGCTCAGTAGTTGTGGCACATGTGCTTAGTTGCTCTGCGGCATGTGGTATCTTCCCAGACCAGGGCTTGAAGCCGTGTGCCCTGCATTGGCAGGCAGATTCTTAACCACTGCACCACCAGGGAAGGCCCCCATTAACCTTTCAATGGACTGTGTTTTGCTCTCCTCCATATCTATCATTTTTCTCTAATTGCTTTAAATTCTGCCCTCATCTCAAGCCTTTCCTGAATATATATAATCTGGGGTCACGTTAACGCTATTCCTTGGTATTTCTAATTTATGTATTAGTTTCATGGTGATGCTATTTGGTCGTCCATTTATCATTTTAGTATGACAAGCTTCTTTTAAAATCTCATTTTTTTATTTTTATTGTCTCATTGTTAAGCTCTTGTTTTACTGTATTCATGTTTCTATTATGCTTTTAAATTATTCTGTGACAAATTACTTTCTCTTATTCCTTGAGGATTGTGAATTTTTTGTCAGTTTTTTTCCCATATAATGTTCCCTTTTTAAATCATTTACGGGACTTCCCTGGTGGCGTAGTGGTTAAGAATCCACCTGCGAATGCAGGGGACATGGGTTCGAGCCCTGGTCTGGGAAGTTCCCACATGCTGCAGAGCAACTAAGCCCGTGCACCACAACTGCTGAGCCTATGCTGTAGAGCCCGTGAGCCACAACTACTGAGCCCGTGTGCCACAACTACTGAAGCCCGTGCGCCTAGAGCCCACGCACTGCAACGAAGAGTACCCCTGCTCACCACAACTAGAGAAAGCCCGTGCACAGCAACGAAGATCCAACACAGGCAAAAATAAATTAATTAATAAACTAATTAAAAAATAAATAGAATAAAATAAAATAAATCACTTGTTACAATAGTATGTTAGTTGCTGTTCCATTTCATTCCATCTTGCCCATGTTGGGGCAGCCATGCTCAGCCTTTGGTGCTCTAACAGAATGGAGTGGATTCTCCTTGGCACCCCTGTGATCCCCCTATTTGTTGCCCCTTGAGGACTGGATATTTCCTATTCTGTCCACTTTCTTTAGCTTAAGGGCACATGTCAGCAGAAGAGTTGGGCAGAGCAGGGAGCTCATCTGAGTTGTTTGTGTGGTCCACACTGTAATACCTGTGCTCTGCAGTCTCTCCTGAGACCCTGTGAAATGTCTCATCACTTCTTCCAGGAACAGTCAGTCCTCGTTCTTTCTTTTTTTTTTCTTTACATCTTTACTGGAGTATAATTGCTTTACAATGGTGTGCTAGTATCTGCTTTATAACAAAGTGAATCAATTACACATATATATATATGTTCCCATATCTCTTCCCTCTTGCATCTCCCTCCCTCCCACCCTCCCTATCCCACCCCTCTAGGTGGTCACAAAGCAGCAAGCTGATCTCCCTGTGCTATGTGGCTGCTTCCCACTAGCTATCTATTTTACGTTTGGTAGTGTATATATGTCCATGCCACTCTCTCGCTTTGTCACAGCTTACCCTTCCCCCTCCCCATATCCTCAAGTCCATTCGCTAGTAGGTCTGTGTCTTTATTCCTGTCTTACCCCTAGGTTCTTCATGACATTTTTTTTCTTAAATTCTGTATATATGTGTTAGCATACAGTATTTGTCTTTCTCTTTCTGACTTACTTCACTCTGTATGACAGACTCTAGGTCCATCCACCTCATTACAAACAGCTCAATTTCGTTTCTTTTTATGGCTGAGTAATATTCCATTGTATATATGTGCCACATCTTCTTTATCCATTCATCCGATGATGGACACTCAGGTTGTTTCCATCTCCTGGCTATTGTAAATAGAGCTGCAATGAACATTTTGGTACATGACTCTTTTTGAATTATGGTTTTCTCAGCGTATATGCCCAGTAGTGGGATTGCTGGGTCATACGGTAGTTCTATTTGTAGTTTTTTAAGGAACCTCCGTACTGTTCTCCATAGTGGCTGTATCAATTTACATTCCCACCAACAGTGTAAGAGGGTTCCCTTTTCTCCACACCCTCTCCAGCATTTATTGTTTCTAGATTTTTTGATGATGGCCATTCTGACTAGTGTGAGATGATATCTCATTGTAGTTTTGATTTGCATTTCTCTCATGATTAGTGATGTTGAGCATTCTTTCATGTGTTTGTTGGCACTCTGTATATCTTCTTTGGAGAAATGTCTATTTAGGTCTTCTGCCCATTTTTGGATTGGGTTGTTTGTTTTTTTGTTATTAAGCTGCATGAGCTGCTTATAAATTTTGGAGATGAATCCTTTGTCAGTTGCTTCATTTGCAAATATTTTCTCCCATTCTGAGGGTTGTCTTTTGGTCTTCTTTATGGTTTCCTTTGCTGCGCAAAAGCTTTTAAGTTTCATTAGGTCCCATTTGTTTACTTTTGTTTTTATTTCCATTTCTCTAGGAGGTGGGTCAAAAAGGACCTTGCTGTGATTTATGTCATAGAGTGTCCTGCCTATGTTTTCCTCTAAGAGTTTGATAGTTTCTGGTCTTACATTTAGGTCTTTAATCCATTTTGAGCTTATTTTTGTGTATGGTGTTAGGGAGTGATCAAATCTCATACTTTTACATGTAGCTGTCCAGTTTTCCCAGCACCACTTATTGAAGAGGCTGTCCTTTCTCCACTGTACATTCCTGCCTCCTTTGTCAAAGATAAGGTGACCATATGTGCGTGGGTTTATCTCTGGGCTTTCTATCCTGTTCCATTGATCTATCTTTCTGTTTTTGTGCCAGTACCATAATGTTTTGATTACTGTAGCTTTGTAGTATAGTCTGAAGTCAGGAAGCCTGATTCCTCCAGCTCCGTTTTTCCTTCTCAAGATTGCTTTGGCTATTCGGGGTCTTTTGTGTTTCCATACAAATTGTGAAATTTTTTGTTCTAGTTCTGTGAAAAATGCCAGTGGTAGTTTGATAGGGATTGCATTGAATCTGTAGATTGCTTTGGGTAGTAGAGTCATTTTCACAATGTTGATTCTTCCAATCCAAGAACATGGTATATCTCTCCATCTATTTGTATCATCTTTAATTTCTTTCATTAGTGTCTTATAATTTTCTGCATACAGGTCTTTTGTCTCCTTAGGTAGGTTTATTCCTAGATATTTTATTCTTTTTGTTGCAGTGGTAAATGGGAGTGTTTTCTTGATTTCACTTTCAGATTTTTCATCCTTAGTGTATAGGAATGCCAGAGATTTCTATGCATTGATTTTGCATCCTGCTACTTTACCAAATTCACTGATTAGCTCTAGTAGTTTTCTGGTAGCATCTTTAGGATTCTCTATGTATAGTATCATGTCATCTGCAAAGAGTGACAGCTTTACTTCTTCTTTTCTGATTTGGATTCCTTTTATTTCCTTTTCTTCTCTGATTGCTGTGGCTAAAACTTCCAAAACTATGTTGAATAAGAGTGGTGAGAGTGGGCAACCTTGTCTTGTTCCTGATCTTAGTGGAAATGCTTTGAGTTTTTCACCATTGAGGACGATGTTGGCTGTGGGTTTGTCATATATGGCCTTTATTATGTTGAGGAAAGTTCCCTCTATGCCTACTTTCTGCAGGGTTTTTATCATAAATGGGTGTTGAATTTTGTCAAAAGCTTTCTCTGCATCTATTGAGATGATCATATGGTTTTTCTCCTTCACTTTGCTAATATGGTGTATCACGTTGATTGATTTGCGTATACTGAAGAATCCTTGCATTCCTGGAATAAACCCCACTTGATCATGGTGTATGATCCGTTTAATGTGCTGTTGGATTCTGTTTGCTAGTATTTTGTTGAGGATTTTTGCATCTATGTTCATCAGTGATATTGGCCTGTAGTTTTCTTTCTTTGTGACATCCTTGTCTGGTTTTGGTATCACGGTGATGGTGGCCTCGTAGAATGAGTTGGGGAGTGTTCCTCCCTCTGCTATATTTTGGAAGAGTTTGAGAAGGATAGGTGATAGCTCTTCTCTAAATGTTTGATAGAATTCGCCTGTGAAGCCATCTGGTCCTGGGCTTTTGCTTGTTGGAAGATTTTTAATCACAGTTTCAATTTCAGTGCTTGTGATTGGTCTGTTCATATTTTCTGTTTCTTCCTGATTCAGTCTTGGCAGGTTGTGCCTTTCTAAGAATTTGTCCATTTCTTCCAGGTTGTCCATTTTATTGGCATAGAGTTGCTTGTAGTAATCTCTCATGATCTTTTGTATTTCTGCAGTGTCAGTTGTTACTTCTCCTTTTTCATTTCTAATTTTATTGATTTGAGTCTTCTCCCTTTTTTTCTTGATGAGTCTGGCTAATGGTTTATCAATTTTGTTTATCCCTTCAAAGAACCAGCTTTTAGTTTTATTGATCTTTGCTATCATTTCCTTCATTTCTTTTTCATTTATTTCTGATCTGATTTTTATGATTTCTTTCCTTCTGCTAACTTTGGGGTTTTTATGTTCTTCTTTCTCTAATTGCTTTAGGTGCAAGGTTAGGTTGTTTATTCGAGATGTTTCCTGTTTCTTAAGGTAGGATTGTATTGCTATAAACTTCCCTTTGAGAACTGCTTTTGCTGCAGCCCATAGATTTTGAGTCGTCGTGTCTCCATTGTCATTTGTTTCTAGGTATTTTTTGATTTCCTCTTTGATTTCTTCAGTGATCACTTCGTTATTAAGTAGTGTATTGTTTAGCCTCCATGTGTTTGTATTTTTTACAGATCTTTTCCTGTAATTGATATCTAGTCTCATAGCGTTGTGGTCGGAAAAGATACTTGATACAATTTCAATTTTCTTAAATTTACCAAGGCTTGATTTGTGACCCAAGATATGATCTATCCTGGAGAATGTTCCATGAGCACTTGAGAAAAATGTGTATTGTTGTTTTTGGATGGAATGTCCTATAAATATCAATTAAGTCCATCTTGTTTAATTTATCATTTAAAGCTTGTGTTTCCTTATTTAGTTTCATTTTGTGTGATCTGTCCATTGGTGAAAGTGGTGTGTTAAAGTCCCCTACTATGAATGTGTTACTGTCGATTTCCCCTTTTGTGGCTGTTAGTATTTGCCTTATGTATTGAGGTGCTCCTATGTTGGGTGCATAAATATTTACAATTGTTGTATCTTCTTCTTGGATCGATCCCTTGATCATTATGTAGTGCTCTTCTTTGTCTCTTCTAAAAGTCTTTATTTTAAAGTCTATTTTGTCTTATATGAGAATTGCTACTCCAGCTTTCTTTTGATTTCCATTTGCATGGAATATCTTTTTCCATCCCCTCACCTTCAGTCTGTATGTGTCTCTAGGTCTGAAGTGGGTCTCTTGTAGACAGCATATATATGGGTCTTGTTTTTGTATCCATTCAGCCAGTCTGTGCCTTTTGGTGGGAGCATTTAATCCATTTACATCTAAGGTAATTTTCAATATGTATGTTCCTATTCCCATTTTCTTAACTGTTTTAGGTTTGTTATTATAGGTCTTTTCCTTCTCTTGTGTTTCTTGCCTAGAGAAGATCCTTTGTATTTGTTGTAAAGCTGGTTTGGTGGTGCTGAACTCTCTCAGCTTTTGCTTGTCTGTAAAGATTTTAATTTCTCCATCAAATCTGAATGAGATCCTTGCTGGGTAGAGTAATCTTGGTTGTAGGTTTTTCTCCTTCATCACTTTAAATATGTCCTGCCAATCCCTTCTGGCTTGCAGAGTTTCTCTTAACCTTATGGGGATTCCCTTGTGTGTTATTTGTTGTTTTTCCCTTGCTGCTTTTAATATGTTTTCTTTGTGTTTAATTTTTGACAGTTTGATTAATATGTGTCTTGGTGTGTTTCTCCTTGGATTTATCCTGTATGGGACTCTCTGTGCTTCCTGGACTTGATTAACTATTTCCTTTCCCATATTAGGGAAGTTTTCAACTATAATCTCTTCAAATATTTTCTCAGTCTCTTTATTTTTCTCTTCTTCTTCTGGAATCCCTATATATAATTCAAATGTTGGTGCGTTTAATGTTGTCCCAGAGGTCTCTGTGACTGTCCTCAGTTCTTTTCATTCTTTTTTCTTTATTCTGCTCTGCAGTAGTTATTTCCACTATTTTATCTTCCAGGTCACTTATCCGTTCTTCTGCCTCAGTTATTCTGCTATTGATCCCTTCTAGAGTATTTTTTATTTCATTTATTTTGTTGTTCATCGTTGCTTGTTTCATCTTTAGTTCTTCTAGGTGCTTGTTAAATGTTTCTTGCATTTTGTCTATTTCCAAGATTTTGGATCATCTTTACTATCATTATTCTGAATTCTTTTTCAGGTAGACTGCCTACTTCCTCTTCCTTTGTTAGGTCTGGTGGGTTTTTATCTTGCTCCTTCATCAGCTGTGTGTTTTTCTGTCTTTTCATTCTGCTTATCTTACTGTGTTTGGGGTCTCCTTTTTGCAGGCTGGAGTTTGTAGTTCCCGTTGTTTTTGGTGTCTATCCCCAGTGGCTAAGGTTGGTTCAGTGGGTTGTGTAGGCTTCCTGGTGGAGGGGACTAGTGCCTGTGTTCTGGTGGATGAGGCTGGATCTTGTCTTTCTGGTGGGCAGGTCCACATCTGGTGGTGTGTTTTGGGGTGTCTGTGGACTTATTATGATTTTAGGCAGCCTCTCTGCTAATGGGTGGGGTTGTGTTCCTGTCTTGCTAGTTGTGTGGCATAGGGTGTCCAGCACTGTAGCTTGCTGATCGTTGAGTGAAGCTGGGTGTTGGTGTTGAGATGGAGATCTCTGGGAGATTTTCACCGTTTGATATTATGTGGAGCTGGGAGGTCTCTTGTGGACCAGTGTCCTGAAGTTGGCTCTCCCACCTCAGAGGCAGAGCACTGACTCCTGGCTGCAGCAGCAAGAGCCTTTCATCCACACGGCTCAGAATAAAAGGGAGAAAAAGCAGAAAGAAAGAAAGAGAAAGAAAGAAAGAGAGGAAGAGAGGAAGGGAGGAAGGAAGGAAGACTCGCAAAAGAGGAAAAGGGGAAAAAAATAATAAATCTTGCTCTCAAAGTCCATCTCCTCAGTTTGGGATGATTCCTTGTCTATTCAGGTATTCCACAGATGCAGGGTACATCAAGTTGATTCTGGAGATTTAATCTGCTGCTCCTGAGGCTGCTGGGAGAGATTTCCCTTTCTCTTCTTTGTTCTCACAGCTCCCGGGGCTCAGCTATGGATTTGACCCTGCCTCTGTGTGTAGGTCGCTGGAGGGAGTCTGTTCTTCGCTCAGACAGGACAGGGTTAAAGGAGCCGCTGATTCGGGGGCTCTGGCGCACTCAGGCCAGGGGGAGGGAGGGGCATGGAGTGCGGGGTGGGCCTGCGGCAGAGGCCGGCAGGACGTTGCACCAGCCTGAGGTGGGCCATGTGTTCTCCCGGGGAAGCTGTCCCTGCATCCCGGGACCCTGGCAGTGGCGGGCTGAACAGGCTCCCTGGAGGTGTGGATAGTGACCTGTGCTCGCACACAGGCTTCTTGGTGGCGGGAGCAGCGGCCTTAGCGTCTCATGCCCGTCTCTGGAGTCCGCACCGTTAGCCGCGGCTCACGCCCATCTCTGGAGCTCCTTTAAGCAGCGCTCTTAATCCCCTCTCCTCGCGTACCAGGAAACAAAGAGGG
Source organism: Stenella coeruleoalba (assembly GCF_951394435.1). Classification (NCBI taxonomy): domain Eukaryota; kingdom Metazoa; phylum Chordata; class Mammalia; order Artiodactyla; family Delphinidae; genus Stenella; species Stenella coeruleoalba. The sequence goes on along the minus strand of NC_137157.1, from coordinate 26,712,182 downwards.
AAGAAAAAGTCTCTTACCTCTTCAGCAGGTCCAGACTTTTCCCCGGACTCCCTCCCGGCTAGCTGTGGCGCACTAACCCCCTGCAGGTTGTGTTCACACCGCCAACCCCAGTCCTCTCCCTGCGCTCCGACTGAAGCCCGAGACTCAGCTCGCAGCCCAGCCCACCCCGGCGGGGGAGCAGACAAGCCTCTTGGGCTGGTGAGTGCCGGTCAGCACCGATCCTCTGTGCGGGAATCTCCCCACTTTGCCCTCCGCACCCCTGTTGCTGTGCTCTCCTCCATGGCTCCGAAGCTCCACCCTCCGCCACCCGCAGTCTCCGCCCGCGAAGGGGCTTCCTAGTGTGTGGAAACCTTTCCTCCTAAACAGGTCCCTCCCACTGGTGCAGGTCCTGTCCCTATCCTTTTGTCTCTGTTTCTTCTTTTTTTTTTTGCCCTACCCAGGTACGTGGGGACTTTCTTGCCTTTTGGGAGGTCTGAGGTCTTCTGCCAGCGTTCAGTAGGTGCTCTGTAGGAGTTGTTCCACGTGTAGATGTATTTCTGGTGTATCTGTGGGGAGGAAGGTGATCTCCGCGTCTTACTCTTCCGCCATCTTCCCAATTCCCCTTTGCAACTCTTGATCCCTCTTACTCTGCTCTCTACTTTTTCTCTCTAAAAACACTAGGCAGTTTACTTATTGATTATGTTTATTCTCTTTAATCTTTTTTCTCCTAGACTGCAAGCTCACAGGCAAGCTCACAGGTAAAGTTAAGGAATCTTAACTTTACTCACTGGTATATCCTCAAATCCGTTCTTACTTCTGATCTCTGCATCCTTCCCTGTGGCAATTACCATCCCTAGTCTACTGAAGTCAGAGGAGAAGTGATAGGAAAGCCCACTTAATTCATTGTTCCTCTCCAGATTTGGGTATATCAGTCTCTCTTTTAGAGTTGAGTTTTATTGAATGATTGATACAGCTTCAGGGGGGTATTGGACTGTGGTTCTGCCATCTTTTTTGGGGGGGGTGGGCTGCATTTTTAGTACCTTTTGTTTATTTCCTTAGGTACTGGGAGGTTGGAATCAGAGTATTTACCCAGAAACCATCTTGGGGTCTGTCAGTGGTTCTAACTCTCTTAAAATTAACCATCTATGTAGAGGGAGGAGTTCATTGTGGCCCAGTTCAGTACAGAGAGTGGGAACCTGCCTATGCTGAACCTTGACAACATCTTACTGTTATAGAGTCGCCCACCCCCCTTTAAAATTTTCTGTATACTCCCAGATGATACAGTCTAATTTCTTTGGTTTTTAAGTGCTAAGTAACTAAAAGTAGGAGCACTTGGTAACACTGTAGCCATAGAGAGCACAGCTAAATGAGTATGTTGTAATTGTAATGGATCATTCCTTTTAATTTGTTCATTTATCCAACAATATTCATTTATGTAATGAGAACCTACTATGTGCTAGGTACTATTCTTGGTGCCCAGGATACATCATTGAGCATCACTGAACAAAATTGACAAAATTCCCCTGCCTGTGAGGAGCTTACATTCTAGCTGGGATGGGATGAGTGTGTGGAGTGGGGCCAGTCAGCAACAACAAATACAATGCATCTATAAAATATATGATATGTTTGAAGGTGATACGTGGATAAGGGGGATCACAGAGTGGAATGGGAGTTGTCACTGAGAATAGGGCAGTCAGGCTGGGTTTCATTGAGAAGTCACACTCGATGGAGGAAGTCAGAGGAAGAATGTTCCAGGGAGAAGGACCAGCTAGCACAAGGCCCTAAGGTTCCAGGCAGACTGGTGTGTTCAGGGGGCAGGATGAATGGTAAATTGTTGGAGTTGGGTCAGGTCTGCACAAGTGTGTGAGAAAAATGAGTGGCTCGGCAAGTTGTAACATGAACTTTTAAAGTTTTAAATCCTGTTTTGAAAAAATTTGCTCTACCAATGTTCAATTAACTTTTTTGCAATGGAAGGATAAGTTTCCATGAGTGATATTTAGGAAGCAAGAACAAGCAAAAAAGCATCACTAAAACCCCAAAGGTCTTGGTTCTCTCTTAGAAGACATGTAGGGAAAAGTGATGCAACAATACGTGAATAATTATTGATTAGTGAGAAGTCAAAAACCATGAGAGGGCTTCCCTGGTGGCACAGTGGTTGAGAGTCCGGCTGCCGATGCAGGGGACATGGGTTTGTGCCCTGGTCTGGGAAGATCCCACGTGCCGCGGAGCGGCTGGGCCCGTGAGCCATGGCCACTGAGCCTGCGCGTCGGCAGCCTGTGCTCGATAACGGGAGAGTTATCTCACAACAGTGAGAGGCCCGCGTACCACTAAAAAAAAAAAAAAAAAAAAGCATGAGATATGCAGAAAATAAAATTGCTTTTTTAAAGGATAGTATAACGATAGATGTCATATCTAAATTAGGCCTTGAAAGTCATCTGGTTTTACCTTTTCCAAATGAGAAAACAATCCAAGAGAAGCTAAATGACTTATCACCAGTTTTATGGCAAGTTGGCGGCAGATTCAAATTTAGATAGTAGCCAGGCCTGCCAATTCTTAGCCCAGAGCTCTGTCTGCCCTGCCTCCCTCCTTTTAACTCAGTGAGAACTCAATTATTGCTAATAGTTTTGTTGTTGACCTTCCATGGACTTGATGGCAAATCAAGTTTTCTATGACAGTAAGTATGATTTACTTGCATTTTGCAACAGGGGCTTCATCTAGCTGAAAATCGATTTTAGAAAGACCAGTTTATTTCTCCACCTCTCTGTGAGGACCAGATTGTTCTCTGTGATTATATACCAGAACAAGGGGTTCTAATTAGTTTTCTTTTCAAGGTGCTTTTCTTTCATTTCCAGGCAGCCAGTCAGACCTTGGGCCAAAGGGATTTCTCTGCAAAACCATTGCACTCAGGGATGCAGGTTAACATGTGGGCCCTGGGAGGTGGCCTGTCATGTTAGTTTTCTCAGCCTGGCGGCCTCCCCCTATTTCCTCCCCTTCCATAACTAATTATTCTGTCCGATACATAGTCTTATTTATGTGTGTTTTTGTAAATGGTGTTGTTTTAGACATATATTTTAAAATTCGCATTGTTATAGATATCATTCTTCTTTTAACATTTTCACCTTAGTCCATTCTTTCTATTCCCTGTATGCTCCTTCATATTTATTTATCTGCTCCCCTAATATTGAGCTCTTGTATTGCTTGCAGCTCTTTTCTTCCCAGTGTTACTTGGTATAAACAACCTCATACATGACCCCTCATGGGGTCTGATCTGAATGAGAATTCTTCTGGGATATATAAACCCCAAAACAGGATTGCTGGGTTATAAGGTATATATGTTTGCTAACACAAGTGATTTAGCTATGTACAAACAGCCTTCTGCATGTCCCTTATCGATCTTTTTCAGAATTTTTCTTGGGTACATGCACCTAGGAACAATAAAACTGTATTCAGTTTTATTCACGCTGCCCACTTGCTTGTAGAATGGCTGCTCAGTCTTCATTCCCACCAGCAGTGAATAAAGTTTCCTACATGGCCACATCCCAGCCAAAACTTGGTATTGTCTAGATTTCTGTGCACATAAAGTAATTTATCATTGTTGTTTCAATTGTTGTTTCTTAAATTTCTGCATTTGAGCATCTCTTTATATGCTTGCTTTTGCATTTCCTCTAATTTGAATTGCCTGGTCATTCCTTTGTCCTTTTTCCTTTGGAGATTCTTACCTTTTTTCCTGTTGGTTTCAGGAGTACCTTATAAATGCAGAAATTTTTCCCTCCTTGGCTTTAGACATTAACAAATATCTTTTCCCATTCTCTGTCAACTTGAATCATAGTCTCCTTTGACGTAAAAAATTCATCTTTGGGGGAGTCATTTAAAAAGTCACTTCTGGGGTAGGGGAGGGATAAATTAGGAAGTTGGGATTAACATATACACACTAGTATATATAAAATAGATAACCAACAAGGACCTACTGTATAGCACAGAGAACTGTACTCAATATTTTGTAATAACCTATAAGGGAAAAGAATCTGAAAAAGTATATATGTTACACACATATATAAAACTGAATCCCTGTGCTGTATACCTGAAACTAACATGACATTGTAAATCAACTATACTTCAATTTTAAAAAATTAAGTAAACTTTTTTCTTAAACTCGAAAAAAAAAGGTCCCTTCCCACCACAGGTCATAAAGATAATCCAGTGTTATCTTCCATTAAGTTTATAGTTTTGCCTTTTATGTTTGGGCCTTTATCCACATGGAATCTGTCACTGTTTATGGTGTGATGTAAAAGTCCAGTTTCTTTTTAAATATTTATAATTAGCTAGCTTTCCCCGATTTGGAGAAAGCCTCTCCCTACCCCATTATGAAATTTTAATTGTCATTATAAGAATTATCATCTTTATGTAATAATAATGTCTTCCCAGCCAGCACATGAATGATCATTTATTCAGATCTTGCTTTATGTCTTTTTTTTTTTTTTAATGAAGGCTTAAAATTTTCCGCATAGAGGTCTTATGTGATCTTTGTTAATTTAATTTCTAGATCCTTTATAGTTTTCATTGCTTATTTTATTTTATTTTATTTTATCTTGTATTTGATTATTGCCAGAATGTAGAAATGCTGTTTTGTTGATTTTTGTTTTGAGTTGATCTTGTATCTGGCAATTTTGTTCAACTCTCTTGTTTGTTCTAATGGATTGTTTATTGATCCTGGCCTTTTTCTACATATTCAATCATACTCTGAAAATGCTTCCCTTCAAATGTTAATACAAAATTTCTTTTTCTTTTTTTACAGCATTGGTCAGGACTTCCACTACTGTATTCAATAGTAATGGTGCTAGTGGGCATAACTTGTCTTGTTCCCATTCTTAAAGAGGATACATTTTAAAGTTCTTCATTAAGTCAAATGCTTATTGAAGGCTTTTATAATTTTATCAAGTTTTAAAAGTTGCCCATATTCCTAGTTTTTAAAGAAGAAAATTTTAATGGTAAATAGGTATCAAATTTCATCAAATCCTTTTTTTTTCATGTATTAATATTACTGCCTTTTCTCTTTAGGCTAGTGATATGTTGAATTAATTGATAATTTTTATGATGTTGAAATTATTGTAATCGTTTGATAAATTCTACTTGTTCACAATGTATTATTTTAAATACATTTTTAAAAACTCAAATAGTTAATATTTAGGATTTTTACATCTAAAATTATAACTGAAATGAGCCTGTGATTTTTCTTTTCTGTGTTCTCCTTGTTGTTTGGAATATAAGGTACAGGAACTTAATAAAATGGGCTAGTTTTTGTTCCTTTTCTATTTTCTGGAACAACTTACATAAGTTAGGAAATGAAAAGTTCTATGAATATTTGATAGAACTAACCTATAAGACCATTGGGGCCCAGGGCTCTTTAGCAGGGGAGGGCTTTGATTACCACTTCGGTATATTTAATACATTGGTTTATTGAAGTTTTCTATTTTGTCCTGTACCAACTTTGGCATTTTATATACTCCCAGTAATATATCACTTCATCTACATTTTAAAAATTTATTAGTTCACTTGTGAGTGTTTACAGATTATTGCTCAGCACATTTTCGCTCCTCCCACCCTGTGAGATTTAATTACCTGTCCTGTTGGTCTTGGGCTTGGCCACATGTCTTGCTTTGGTCCATGGAACATTAGTAGACTTGACCTGAGCAGAGGCCTTACATGTCCTCGGGGAAGAGGTTAGCCTTTTCTCCTGAAAAGTGGCTGCACCAGAAGGGGACAGTCTCTTAGCTCAACTTTTTTTTTCTGGTCCAACAAACCTGAAGCACACGGCACTTCCGTCAGTGAGTTAGGGAGAGTGGTTATCTCACCAGCTCTCCAAAGGAATGTGTATGGTTTTGCAAAGTGCTCCCCCATGTCCAACTGAGTCTCTTTATAAAGCACTCATATGTGCTTACCAAATCTGCAGTTATATTTCAAAACAGCTGAAGTTTAAAACGCAGTTCTACAGTTAAAATGCTTGCTGTTACTCTAGACATCTGACCATGGCTTTATCTGACTTTCCTAGCAGCTGTTTACATGTCTGCTGTGCCGCTCCTTTACTCCATGGCCTTCAGTCTTTGAACCGTACTTTTGAACTTTGTATAGGTCCTCTTCTCGGGTCACCATTAAGGTGGCCACATATCGTAGGATGCAGGGTACAAAGCAGAGGTCAACCAGACAGGTCACTGGGCCTGTGAACTTTCCTTCACTCGGAGAACCTAAAGGTTGGAAAGGAAGGGCACAGAAGTCGAAGACTTGGTCTCTGCACATAAGGAGCTTGGGAGACAGCAATGTCATATAAGGAACAGAAAAGTTATGTGTGAGTCTTTTAGATTTGAGCCCAGAGCAGCTACTGATAAGTATGAGTGTGGGAGGAAGAGTTGGTTAGAGAGGAGGGGTCAGTATGCTGTTTTCATCCATGTCATGACCACAGAGACGGAGGGTAGAGGGGTGGGTGGCTAAGTGGGGAGATGGGGGGTGGGGACTGGGGGGTGTTGATCCCTTCAAATGGATTTTTGGCTTCATCATGGTAGATGAGTTTATCAGAGAATGTTGTTTCTTTTGAAACAGGTGAGGTTTAACTTCACTGAGAATGGAATTAAAGGATTGCATGAAAGAGATAGGATCTGTATAAGGGAGAGCATTTTGTCAGTATAAAAGGAGTAACCCCCTGCTTAGGGTTTTTTATAAAATAGCCATTCTTCTGTCCCAGTATCTGGTGGTTCTTAACCAGGGGTGGTACTGCTTTGCCCCAGGGTATGTGGACATGTGTGCTAAGGCTGGGGTAAGGGATGTTACTAGCACTTAGTAGGTGCAGGCCAGGCAGGGATGCTCCAGACCTTGCTGTGCAGTGGAGACAGCACTGCACAGTGGATTGTCCTGCCTGAGATGCCAACAGCGCACTTGTTGAGAAACACCGGGCTTCCCAAGCTTCAGTCATTTCTGTTCTACTTGTACAATTCTTGCCTTATCTTTTAACACCTGTACCACTAATCTAATGCTTTTATTTAAGTTTACTTTTTATTTTAAAACTTACTTTTCTCTTTTGTTTACTTTTTGGTCATTCTGTATCTGCTTTTTTATTTACTTAATCCTTGCAGTCACGGGTTTGAAATGCTATTTATACTTTTCTAATCGTGTTAAAATAGATCCATGACTACTCTAATACAGAATGTTCCCCTCTGTACCCCTGGCATCACTTTGCCCACCACCAGTGGTGTGCACATCAAGCTTTGAGGAACAGTGGCCAGGCGGTCACAGTGGATTGATTTATAGCTCGACCTGATTTGATGTAGTATGTCCTTGGGAGTTGACACTACCGCCTCAGGACTCTCATTTTTAATTAACCTCATGTTCAGCAGAATTCATGAGCTGGAAGGCTCATGAGGATACTTTTCCAGATAGAGGTCAGACGACACAAACAGCTATTATTGTCTCTGTGTGTGTAAGATCTCCTTGGAAGGGCTTGATTTGTTCTTGGCTGGGTCGCGCTTATGTGCCAATTATCTTTGCTCAAGCCTGTGTCCGTAGATTGCTGGCCACCTCCCAGTTATATGGCAGTATTCACAAGGGATATGTGACCCTGAGAGTGTAGAGGAAGGAGAGCAAATACCGTCCTCACTTCCACATCATTGGCTCAAAGCATATGTTGCATTAATAGTTGGCCAGGAGTCAGAATGATGACAGAGTGTAGCAGAACCACAGATGCTCCCGCCCCAACACCCAATGAACTGACCCAAAAAGCAGTTCACAACAAAAACATTCGCCAGCAACCACCCAACAGACAAGAAAACCAATCACAGCTTTGTGCTGTGCACTTTGACCAGTGGCAGGTAATGAAGGAAACCGTCTATCCTGACCCCTCAGGAGCAATGCCGGGAAAGGGAGGTGAGGGGACAGCATCCTGAGGATTCCCACTAACACAGATCAGTATGGGAAGAAGCTGCCTGAGAAGGTGAGTGGGTGAATGTCAGGCAACAGCCTCAGCAGAGGCAGGAAGGCAGCTCGGAGCAAGCCATCTCCCCAGTTACGGGAAAGAGATCACAGGAGTGAGTGCACCCTGGCAGAGCGGGCTCTGTTGTAAGACATTTAACTGGCTTCCAAAAGAGAGGGCAGTGCATAGGACCCCCGGCAAGGGCTGGCCTTGTGAGTCCTACTTCTCCTTCACGCCAGAGCACTGCATAGAAAGCCAAGCTAACCTCAGAGTGTAGCTCAGAGGGAGAAAGGCAACAGGACCCCTATGGAGTGAGCAGAGTGTCAAGGATGCATCAGCTTACTGTACAAGACCAAACAGAAGTTCTGGACAGAGATACTCATGTTAAGTATCAGCAAGATGAAACTAAATGTCATGAAAACTCTGCGAAAATGCTACAGCAGAGGAATGAAATATAGGAACACGGCTTGCAGAAAATAAACATGCAACCAATCTGGTCTGGGAGAAAACCCAGAGTCCAAAGAAACTCAACCTCACAACTATTTCATGCTGTAGAAGAGCTCAGTATCAATCCAGTAGAAATAAAAACTCAATGTTATGATTAAACAACAAGATTCTTTTTTTATTTTTAATTATAAAATATAAAACTTGCTATCTTTTTCCATTTTTAAGTGTACATTCATGTTGTGGTGCAACTAACCTCCAGAACTCTTTTAATCTTGCAAAACTGAAACTCTGTCCCTATTAAACAGCAACTCCTCATTACACCTCCCCAAGCCCCTGGCAACCATCAATCTTTCCGTCCCACTGAATTTGACTATTCTAAGTACCTCATATGAATGGAATCATGGAGTATTTGTCCCTTTCGTGACTGGTTTATTTCACTGAGGATAATGTCCTTAAGAATCATCCATTATGTAGCATGAGTCAGAATTTTTTTCCTTGTTTAGGTTGAATAATATTCTAATGTATAACATACCACATTTTGTTTATCCATTCATACCTCGATAGACACTTGAGTTGCTTCTACTTTTGGCTGTTGTGAGCAATGCTGCTATGAACATGGATGTACAAATATCTCTTCAAGTAACTGCTTTCAGTTCTTTTGGGTAATATAATCCAGAAGTAGAATTGCTGGATCATAATTCAATTTTTAATTATTTGAAGAACTGCCATACTGTTTTCCATAGCAGCTGCACCATTTTACATTCCCACCAACGGTGCATAGGGATTGCAATTTCTCCACATTCTTACCAATACTTATTTTGTTTTGTTTTGTTTTTTGAGTAGCCATCCTCATGGGTGGCAGTAGAAAGGGATTTTTAAAAGATAGATTGAAGAGCCAAGAAAAATTAAGAACAAAAATATGATATAAGATTTGAACCAGGAAGAAAAAAATACAGAATAGCCTTAACTGTCAGTCAAATGAATGGCATGGGGGAAAGGCATGAGATAATCACAGGAAAGGAGTTAAAACAGTAAGAGAGAAAATGATAGCCATGGAGGATAGGCAGAGCCCTCCAGTATAAGGAATAGAAATAAAGAATGCAAAGATATAACACAGGGAGATTTTTCTGAAAGGGAGGAAGAACTAAATCTTTGGTGAGAAGGCCATGCCACATACATGGAAAGGCTGATGAAGAGTGACCAAGATAAACCCTGGTCTAAAGCTTCAGTACTGTAAACTCCAGAGAGAAAAAGCAAATAATACAAAAAGGGGGATGTTCAAGTCAGTATCAGAATTCTCCATACCAGCATCCTCTACCATAAAATATGAGCAAGTTCTACACATGTAAGAGAAATAAAAATATTTAAATAATATAAAATTATATTCATAATTCAGAATATAATAATATGACATTATTTTTATAAATATTGTTCAGCAGTGAAGGCAGTAAGCAGACAGTCTTGATCTGAAAGAACTCAAGAAGTATAGTAACCATGAACCTTTCTTGAAGAAAACCACCCGATGAAGAGATTCACCCAAATGACTCAAATCAAAATAACAGACTCAAAAGCCATGGTTAAAAAACAGTAACAACAACAAAAAACACTGGTGAACATTCAAACCATTAAAAATATAGTTTTAAGACTAGACAGCTGGGAGAAGATTATTGTTACAGAAGCATGTAAATGTTATGCATCCAACAGAAGAAAAATGATATAAGCAAAAAAATCTAGACGTATGAGGAAAAAGAGAGGAAATATAAAGTGTTCATTATAAAGCATCAGGGTGAAGACATGTAGTTTACCTCTTAAATTTTCATTAATTTTTTTCTCAGCATTAGATATTTTGTGTGTATGTGTTTTTTGTTTGTTTTTTTGTTTTGTTGTTTTAAGCATTTAATTGCAGGTCAGAAAGCCATTTAGGTTCACTTTGGCTGCTTTTTCTTCTGTTATATTCAAGCAAAATTAAGTTACTCTTATTAGAAAAAAAACTTGTTATATTCTCCTTCTCACAGTATACACACTTAAAGAGATGTCCCGAATGATGTTCACAAACTGTCAGTAAGATGGTAGGATAGTGGATAATTTGTTTTCTTCTTTGTACTTTTTTGTGTTGTTTGAATTTTTTAAGATGAGCCCATATTTTTATAAAAGCTGTAAAAATGTCAGTGTTAATATAAAATAGTTTGGTCAGTAGTATCATTATTCTAATTTGCTTCTTAGTCATTTAAAAAAAAGCAGTCTTGACAGACACCAGAGAGAGTCCTTGACGATATTTTTGCAACTCATGCCGAAGGTATTGGCAACTGCCTAGAGACCAAAGGCACATGCTGTGGAAAACATCAGCTATTCTAACAGGATGCTTTTTGCCTTCTCATTGAATTCATAAATCAAAACAGTGAGCTGGAGAGTGTGAAGTGGGATTGACCTGAATTTCTGTGATGCTGGTGACAGAAAGTGTAGTATAATGTGCTATCGTACTGAAGTCTGAGGTTCCAGTCCTGGCCTAACCCATCACCGGCATCATCATTTTGGGTGTTTGGAGTCCATCTCAACCTCTGCTCTTTGCTACAGTGACTGTCTCTTCCTTGAACCTGCCATGTCCCCCTGCCTCGGGGTCTTTTCATGCGCAGTTCTCACGGCACAGGGCACACCTCCTTTCCTTTCCCTTCACTGGGTTCCTTCTTACTCATGCTCGGGACTTAGCTTTAACCTCCTTCCTCTGGAAGGCCTTCTGTGTAACCAGTGGCACTTCTCAGCACATCTGTAGTCACTCGCTCAGTGTCAGACTTCCTCAGCAGACTGGCCTCGGGGAGATCGGGCTCCAGTTTAGGAAGTGCAAGGTCAGGTTCTCTCATTGCCCCTACACAGCACGTACTTCCTCTCCTTCTCTGGGCTCAGCCAGGATGGTTACTCTCCTCCTGTGACTTGTGCTGGGACAGTGAACTCTGCTCACCTCTCTTCCTGCTCCCTCATGGCTTCTAGGTTTTCTTTTTCTCAGGGGGCCTCTTAGCACCTGCTTCTGTTAGAAGCTGTCACTTTTTTTGGTGGTGTCCAAGTTTGTTAGGAAAGAGTGGCTGTTCTGTTCAGCCCCTTACCCTATAGCACTAGCCATTCCTGTAGGAGAGAGTGTCACTCCTCCACCCACAGGCCAGTGCCAGAGGGAGGTGGACCCTGCAGGCATCCTTAGATTCTCCCAGAAGCCTCGGCTTGACCTCTCTAGTAAAAGAGATGGCGGTGAAAAAAGCATGTTACAAAGCAGTACCTGCAATGTAATCCTAAATGTATGTTTTATGTATAAAAGACTGAAAAGAAATAGATCAGTGACCCAAGATGTGATCTACCCTGGAGAATTTTCTGTGTGCACTTGAGAAGAAAGTGTATTCTGCTGTTTTTGGATGGAATGTCCTATAAACATCAATTAAATCCATCTGGTCTAATGTGTCATTTAAAGCTTGTGTTTCCTTATTTATTTTCTGTTTGGATGGTCTGTCCGTTGGTGTAAGTGGGGTGTTAAAGTTGCCTACTATTACTGTGTTACTGTCAATTACCCCTTTTATGGCTGCAAACAGGTGGAGAGTTATACCATGTTCTTGGATTGGAAGAACCAATATTGTGAAAACGACTATACTACACAAAACAATCTACAGATTCAATGCAATCCCTATCAAATTACCAATGGTGTTTTTCACAGAACTAGAACAAAAAATTTTACAATTTGTATGGAAACACAAAAGACCCCAAAGAGCCAAAGCAATCTTGAGAAAGAAAAATGGAGCTGGAGGAATCAGGCTCTCTGACTTCAGACTATATTACAAAGCTACAGTAATCAAGACAGTATGGTACTGGCACAGAAACAGAAATATAGATCAATGGAACAGGATAGAAAGCCCAGAGATAAACCCATGCACATATGGTCACCTTATCTTTGACAAAGGAGGCAAGAATATACAATGGAGAAAAGACAGCCTCTTGAATAGTGGAGATGGGAAAACTGGAAAGCTACCTGTATAAGAATGAAATTAGAACACTCCCTAACACCATACACAAAAATAAACTGAAAATGGATCAAAGACCTAAATTAAGGCCAGACACTATAAAACTCTTAGAGGAAAACATAGGCAGAATACTCTATGACATAAATCGTAGCAAGATCCTTTTTGACCCACCTCCTAGAGTAATGGAAATAAAATAAAAAATAAACAAATGGGACCTAATGAAACTTCAAAGCTTTTGCACAGCAAAGGAAACCATAAACAAGACCAAAAGACAACCCTCAGAATGGCAGAAAATATTTGCAAACAAAGCAACTGGCAAAGGATTAATCTCCAAAATATACAAGCACCTCATGCAGCACAATATCAAAAAAACAAAAACCCAATCCAAAAATGGGCAGAAGACCTTAACAGACATTTCTCCAAAACAGACTTACAGATTGCCAACAAACACATGAAAAGATGCTCAACATCACTAATCATTAGAGAAATGCACATCAAAACCACAATGAGGTATCACCTCACACCAGTCAGAATGGTCATCATCAAAAAATCTACAAATAATGAATGCTGGAGAGGGCGTGGAGAAAAGGGAACCCTTCTGCACTGTTGGTGGGAATGTAAATTGATATAGCCACTATGGAGAACAGTATGGAGGTTCCTTAAAAAACTAAAAATAGAATTACCATATGACCCAGCAATCCCACTACTGGCATGTACCCTGTGAAACCCATAATTCAAAAAGAGTCAGGTGCCACAATGTTCATTGCCGCTCTATTTACAATAGCCAGGACATGGAAGCAACCTAAGTGTCCATTGACAGATGAATGTTTAAAGAAGATGTGGCACATATATACAATGGAATACTATTCAACCATAAAAAGAAACAAAACTGAGTTATTTGTAGTGAGGTGTATGGACCTAGAGTCTGTTATACAGAGTAAAGTAAGACAGAAAGAGAAAAACCAATACTGTATGCTAACACACATGTATGGAATCTAAAAAAATGATACTGATGAACCTAGTGGCAGGACAGGAATACAGATGCAGATGTAGAGAACAGACTTGAGGACACAGGGCGGGAATGGTAAGCTGGGACGAAGTGAGAGTGGCAATGACATATATACACTACCAAATGTAAAATAGATAGCTAGTGGGAAGCAGCCGCATAGCACAGGGAGATCAGCTCGGTGCTGTGTGACCACCTAGAGGGGTGAGATAGGGAGGGTGGGAGGGAGACACAAGAGGGAGGAGATATGGGGATATATGTATACATATAGCTGATTCACTTTGTTATACAGCAGAAAATAACACACCATTGGGAATCAACTATATTCCAATAAAGATACTAAAAAAAGGAAATAAATCAAATTATTATGAATGGGTTTCCCTGATGGAATTTCAAGTTATTTTTATTTTCTTGTTTTCAAATTTTCTGTCATAAACATTTCCAAAGATGCTGGGTGGTACTTCTTAAGCCCCTATGTACGGCTCTGTACTGAGTAGCCGCCATGAAGACTAGGAGAAGTTGGCCCCTGCCATTTGGAAGTGTGTGTCATTCTGCCACGTTTTTAATTTCTGCCCCTGTCTGATGTGTTTGCTCGCTCTCTTCACCCTCGTGTCTTTCTCCTCCCCAGATGACCGGTTGGCTGGAATCCCCCCCCACATCCTCCACAGCTCCCCTTCCGACCAGCAGATCAACCAGCTGGCCCAGAGGCTGGGCCCCGAGTGGGAGCCCGTGGTGCTGTCTCTGGGGCTGTCCCAGACTGACATCTACCGCTGTAAGGCCAACCATCCCCACAATGTTCAGTCCCAGATGGTGGAGGCCTTGGTTCGCTGGAGGCAGCGCTTCGGGAAGCAGGCCACCTTCCAGAGCCTGCTCAGGGGTCTCCAGGCCGTGGACGTGGACCCCTCGGTGCTCCAGCACATGTTGGGATGATGGCGCCCCATCAGCACCTGGGGAGTCCATCCCCTAGTCTCGTGTGCCGGATCCTGACTCTCACCCAGTGCAGGTAGATTTGGGGGGACTGGTTGGTTTGTTTTAGTGATTTCTTAGATGAAAGCAGATAATGGGATTTCCACTTGACATTACTTGAAAGGCGGGATGACTCAGTTGATCTCCCATGGTGATTTGACAATTCATTGTTTCTCATTGCTCGGAGATCACATTATTTGAATTGTGCAGGTTTTAATTGTGTGGTTGCCATTTAATAGACTGGTAGATCCTAGTGGCTCCAAAAAATACAGGTTATAAAGCAGAAACTAACACACCATTGTAAAGCAATTCTGCTCCAATAAAGATGTAAAAGAAAAAATACAGGTGTTCCATATATAAAACATCCACCTTTATGTTGCCTGGGAACTGAACTGTGGACTTAGCTATCAATCATGATGTTAATAATAAAAATTGAATGACTGTATGTAATGTGGCCCTCTCATGAGAAAGTATTGCTTGTGTTTTTTTTCTTTCATTCTTGTGTTGCATAGATTAAGGGTGTAAAACTACAGTAGTCCTTTCTTTGGGACAGAATAGTAACAGCGAAATGGTTACTTTCTCTAGTCAAGATAAATCGCTCAGGCAGGGTGTCTGCATTAAATTTAAGACACTGAAGCTCCCTGCAAAAACCAGTTCAAGTACCAGCATGCATACCTGAGCCCTTTATCTTTAAAAGATTTGCTTAAGAAAATCCCGCGCCCTTTATTTAAAGGACTGGGGGTTGGGGGGCAGTGTGGTCTTTCCGTTGAAGCCTTGATGATTGAAGTGTTGTGCTCCTAAGGACTGTGATTTAGTTTTCTGACTTTTTGCTAATAACACATGGTATTTGTCAAATGCTTTACTGTTTTCAGGGCTTTTCACACATGTGATCTCATATGGACCTCACAAAAAGCCTATGAAGTAGTTAGGTAAGAGAGGTGAGCCCCGTTCTGTATCAAGATGAAGCGATTTGCCTGGGGCGGATGAGTGAGCGTGTGTCTTTGCAGCACTGGTCCTGTGTGCCCTTTCCAGCTGCTCCATCCTGCTCCATCCTCTCTCTCACATGCTCTGGAAGAAGCTTGCTGCCCTCCTCCTGCTAGCAGCATCTCCTCAGACAAGTTACTACACTTCTCTAAGCCTCAGTTTCCTCATTTGTAGAGTGAGGCAATGATTGTCCCCACCTCCAAGATTTTTGTGATGATTAAAGGAATAACATCTGCCACAGGCTCATCTAGTGCCTGGCCCATCACCAGCTCTTGGGAAATGGTAGCTGTTAATTCGCTGCTGTGGCTGAACACGGATGCAGTTCCCAGACCAAGCTGAACAGTGGCTAAAGCTGAGGGTACTGTAGGAGGAAGTGCTATTACCACGTTTCTTGCTAAGCTGTACAATGTGATGTGGCTTTATTAATGCTACAGTGGGTCCAATCAAGAGAGACACAGGTGAACATTCCCAATCTGTGATCCATCCTTCTGAATAATTAGAGAATCTATTTCCTAATACTAACTTAACTCAGAATTTTTCAAAGGGAAAAAAAATTCTGAGGGCAAGCATATACAGTGCTGAGGTTGGACAGAAAGTGGTGCTCAAAATGGTGACAGTCGTGAGTTACTTACATCCTTTCAGATGTCTAGTAACCATATTCCCTTTCCTAAAAAGAATCGGTTATTTTACGGTTCAACAAACAGTTCAGAAGGATGGTCCACTGGCCTTATCAGCTCTAATTTTCCATTTTGTAGTCCAGCCATTAATTCATTATCTTGTGAAATCCTCACACTTTTGGCCCCATCACTGCACCCCGTGACAGACTGTTCTTCCACGGCATCTTCAATAACTGCTTGTCATCTTGAACCTTGGACTTGTTAGGTCGCTATTCGTCCCCCTGGGTTTGCTAACAGAGAGGAGCTTTTGTTTTCACCACGTGTATGGATGAGCGAGTATAACTGGGCTCGGCTGCCTCTGACTAGATGGCATTTTAGGAGTGGGTCTGATGACTACCCAGGGCATTCCTGCCATTTGTAGGGCATCTGTTATGCACAGGTACCTTTGTGTTCTGTCAGCAGTGAAGGACAATTTGTGAAGAACTTGCCATGATGGGCTGATGGGGTTATTTTGGAGCGCTGACTTGTTGCCCTCAATGAGCAGGGCATCTCCACCATCAACTAGCAGCTGCAGCTCTTTGGGCCTGCTCATGCCCTTGCAGAAGATTTGCAGAATGCAAGAACCGAACATCAAATCACTGCCTAATTTCTACCTCTTACTGAGAAGAGTGATGCTACATGGCATCTGCCTACCTCCCAAGAGAATCCAATAGGTCATTGCCTGCAAGGAGTCCATGTGTTTTTGCACGGAAGAAGGTTCTACAATCCCGGAGATTGCCTACTCCCAATAAAATTCTTAATGAGTACAGTGAGGTGGTAGAGCATTTGTAGGTGCTGACAAAAAAAAAATGATTAAAAAGTCTAACTCCACTTTCGTTTGGGGTGTGTGTGTGTGTGTGCGCACATGCACGTGCGTGAGTATGCCCCGTAACTTTTTAAAAACTGTAACTTCTATGAAATTTTCTCAGTATAAAAATAGTACATCTTTTTTATAGCAGTGAAAAAATACCAATGAGCAAGAAAAAAAAAAAAGAATTGCTCCCACTCCCATCTTCCGAAGATAACTACTTTTACAGCCCAGTTTTGGTCTGTGTCCTCCAGTTCCTTTCCCATGCCTGCATATTCTCTCTATAATAAAAACAGGATTGTATCGTACATGCTGTTTTACAGTTGACTTCTTTTATTTAACATATAACTGTCTTTCCATGTCATTAAAGATTTTTCTATACCTTTCAACATCCTCTGTGATTTTCAACATCCTCTGTGTTCGGAGCACACTTTAAAATCCTATAATTTTTAGCAGCATATTTGAAGAAATTAAAAGAGACTAGCTATTAAGTATAACAATGTCTTTTTGCTGTCAAAACATCCAGCATAATCCCACTGTTTGCTTTGTCCCCCTTTAGAGCCCTGTTGTTACTTGAGTAGAGCTATTGACTGTCCCCACTGTGCATTCTTACATCCTCAAAAAGCAAAGTTGAACACATTCCCATAAATGTTTGGGGCTTTATTCTAAGTTTTTAATCTCTTTCTTACAGCAAGATGCCTTCTCCACTGTGGCATGTGATCCACTCAGCGCAGTGTTCTCTTCCTACAAGTATGTGTTCTGGGGGACAGTAATATTGTGCGTCGATCCGAATTTGGTGGGACGCCATATTTGATCTGCGTGCAGCCGCTGGTCTACACCATCATTTTTAGTAGTGGCATACTTTCCAGTATATGCACGTACCATGACTTGCAGATCACTTTCCTCTTGTGTTAAGTGGATCTTTAAATGGTTTTTCCTTTGTCACTATTACAAACAGTAATGCAAGGAAAGTCCTTGTTAAATATTTACATTCCACCAGAGGTTACAAAGGCAACTGAGGCAGTAGAATGGGTCTGTCTTCATCCCTTTCTCTGAGGAATTCCTCAGAAGTGGTAGTTTTAGGAAGAGACTTCCCTCATTCAGTTATTCAGCAGGCACTTATCAGGAAGCTCCCGTGAGCCAGTTACTCTGCTAAGTGGCGAGGCAAAAAGGTGACCGATACACCACAGTCCCGGTCCTCCAGAAACTCACTGTTCGGCCAGTGAGACCGACATGGATCTCTAATCACAATATGAGATGATGAGGTCCATGCCTGGGTAGTGAGTCTGTGGGAACACAGGGGAGAAAGGATTCACTCTGCCTTGCTTCAGAGGTGAGAGGCGTGGAGAATACTCATATAAGGCTCATCTCTTGGGCAAGTTACTCTACCTTTCTGTGCCAGTTTCTTCATATGTAATGTGGGCAATAACAGTACTGTGCTTACAATCAGGCTCCCACAAAATTAAAGCTTAGAACAGTGCATGGCACAGCAAAAATGTTTTGCTAAATCATTGAGTTGAATTATTTCAGCTATCAGAGTTTGTCTAATATTCTCCACCCTACCGGGTCTCTGAGAAGCGTGAGGGTCAAAATCACCCTTTCCTGCTGTGATTTGCATATGAAAATAGGAAGTACATGGTCCTTCAGTACTTCTATCAAGACTTTAAAGACAAGGAATGTGAACTGGTAGGCACAATTCAGAGCATATTCAGAATTGGGATGGGATTCTGATCTAACACCTGGCTATCATTAAATGAATCTCTACAATCAGCAAGCTAGCAATTTGTGTGCGCCACCAGAGGTGCAAAGATAAATAAGACATAGTCCCTGCCCTGTAGGATCTCAGCCTGTTGAGGAGACAAACACAACAGCCAGCAATTACGATCACTGGCCAGTATCACAGAGGAGGGAGCAACAGAATTGGCTACTGAGGAGGTGACACTTCAATTGAGATTTGTAAGTGCTGCCCAAGTTAGTGTGTTGGTCCCTTAAAGGGAAGTTAATGCATATGGATACCAGGATTCCACTTAATTTATTTTACATCCAGTGTGACAAATGGCACTTTTCGCCACGGGTGTACGAGATGCCTCCAAGTTACTGTCTCAAAGCAATCTAGAAGCTAAGAGAATTTCATTGATAGACTAAGTGGCCAATGTTATCCCGTTCTGTACATCAAGACAACAAGGACGTGGAGAAGCATGTGTTTATTTAACCACAGGGGAATTGGGTCAGGCTTCAGGTTTTAGATATCAGGCACATGTGGGGGTTCTTTGTGCCATCTCTAGCCCTTAGTTCTTCCTCGAAAAGTCCCACAGATTAAAATTAGATGTTGCTGGCATACAAGGAACGTTTTTAATGTAATAACCGCCTGTTTACTTCTTAGAACTGTAGACAGCTTAGAATAGGGATGTCTATCTTGTTGGCATTTGCTGTTTTATAGGAAAATTAAAGTCTCATAAAGACACAGTTCATTGAGCCAATTAAGCTTGTCTGTTAAAATTATGCAGAATATGTGGCAATAACTCTAAAAGCTATTATTGATTCAAAACATAGACCATGAAATCCAGGTTTCAGTACTGAAAAAGAAAAAAGTAGACCCAACATCTTGGTAATACTCATATGTTTCCATTTCAGTTTTACATTCTGTCTCTAGCCAGTGCTATTTCGGGTGTCGGATTACACTGTTGATGGAGAATATTTGTGGAAAATATCTGCTCTGCCAAGCTGTTTGTATCCCCATTGCCGCCAGAATTCATATGTTGAAATCTTAACCCCCAAAGGTGAGGGAATTAGGAGATGAGGCCTTTGGGAGGGATGAGGTCATAAGATGGCGCCCTCATGGAAGTGGCCCCACAGAGCCCCTTGCAGCCCGTGAGGACACAGTGAGAAGGCTCCAGCTATGAACCAGGAGAGGACCTTCGCCAGAACGCGACCATGTTGGCTTCTTGATCTTGCGTTTCCCAGCCTCCAGAACTATGAGCTGTAAGTTCTTGTTGTTTATAAGCCACCCAGTCTGTAGTGTTTTGTGATAGCAGCCCTAACAGACAATATCAAATGGGTTGGATTAGGTCCTGTAACCTCCCTCTTGTCAGCTTCTAGCAGATGAATTGACTTAATCAGACTTAGCTGATACCAAGGTCCTTGGCATGACTTAATGGCTCATTGTGGATTCTGGGAGAAGACCGAGTGCCTACAAATGAAGTAAGTAAGCCTACTCATAGACTGGTGGTGGACTTGGTGCTCCTGGCCGTGTCAAAGCCAAGGATGAGGGGGCTCTGCCTAGGGAATATTTCTTTGAAGGACCAGAATGTCTGTAATAGGTAGTGGTTCTTATCCATTCAGGGGGCAGGGATCCCTTTAAGAATGTGAGAAGACCGTGGAGTCATTCTTTAGAAAAGTGCACACGCATGCACGTGCGCACAAACACCCACACCCCACTTGGCATATAATTTTTAGGGGATTCCCAGTACACCTGAATCCAAGTTACTCACCCCAAGAACCCTAAGCCTATAGGTTATAAAGGGGCACCAGACCTCACTAGCATCTAAGCCTGACTGATCATTTTTTGGCTTTGTAGGGTATTGGGAGGGCTTGTGTCCAACAGAATGGAGCTAAGTGTTTCTGTGGGGTTGCACAAGAATGTAAACTCTGTTATGAAGGACTAACCAAGGTATTGGAATAAAGTTGAAGCCATTTATCTAAACCGTGATCTTTATACAGCTGACCACAGATCTTCTGCCCTATAGGAGGGCAGGCTGGTGGACCTCTTGGACCCGCCTCTTGGAAAGGTAAGAGCTTGCAGACATGTAATGTATGACAGCCTCTAGCTTCTAGGAGCATCCTGCCTCCATCCCGTTTCTTTAGAACCAGGGATCCTAGACAGGGCAAGACTGAGACTTCTGTGCCCAGCACACTGGAGTTAATTAATTTCAGGATAAAATTATATAGAGCCACATCTACTTTATATCCTAGGAAATTATTTCCAACATTATCTTTTTGTCCAGCCACCTGCTTGAATCAAGTTTCTGTCAGCCTCTGGAAGTAGTAATTATTCCCTGCTCTGAAACTGAGCTCCATGCTGGCTTTCTGCTAAGGGAGTGGACCCTTTGGTTGTCTGTGGTCTATTGTCAAGAATTATTTTGTCACTTACTATTGTCAGCTGTTGATTTTCCAACGGATACGATCTTTGAGGCTAAAAATAAATCCTCGCAACACAAGTCCCCTCTTTATGAAGTGTGAAAGACAATCTGCACCAGTCAATTATGGATATAATTTTGCAATAGGGAGAACATTTGTTAATGAGGAATGTCTCAAAGAGAAGGAAGGAGGCCTGGGTTTTATAGAGACAAGTGAACAAGGGAGTCATCCACAAACCCTGTGGGACTCCTGAGAAAGGATGGAGGCGGGTCTTATCTGAGAATATGGGAAGGCTGGGTTGTCCTTTGTGGTGGTTAGCTGTTTCTTGGGACACAAAGCGGGGGCATTTCTTAACAATCACTGCTTTCAGGGAGCACAGGAGCATCCCAGATAAACTTCATCGTTGTCAAAAGCCATGTCTTCTTCAGCTTTTAAGAACCTAAAGCAAATTTGAAAGAAAAAAATGTTTTGTAAGGTCTGAGATAAAATCAGAATTCTGGCATCTCGATTGCCTGTTCTACAAAAGACACTTAAGCTACTCCTCCTTTAATTTGGGTAAAGAAAACCAAAAACCTGCATAGCTAAAGCTTAACAAAAGGAGGGAAATCAAAGCTGTTATGGTTTTCTTAGGGACCTAGAGAACCCATGGAATGATTTTCAACTTGGGCCAATCATGGAAACTCTTTCTGTAACTTACAGAAGTTCATTCAACATCTGTTTTTCTGAGCACATGTTATGTGCTAGGCATGGCTATAGATACTAGGGGTACAGCAGTCAATGCAACAGTCCAGAATTTCTCCACTTGTAGAGCTCCCTGCTATGGAGAAAAAGGATGCAACAAAGGGACGGGGAGAGCCAGGGGGATGGAGTAGAAGGCGACATGAGTAAAAACCTGGAGGTGAGGGAGAGAGCCACGCTGAGGCCCGAGAGAACATTCTGAGTGACGGGAAGAATGAAATGTGAAGGCTTGAGATAAGAGCTTTCCAAACATTTTCAAAGAATAGCAAGGGGGTCAGGGTGGCTAAAGTGTGGTGGGCAAGCAGGCAGGTAGTAGGGGCTGAGGTCGGAGAGCTGGGAGGATCAGAGGGGGAGCATCTGACAGGCTACTGGCTTTTGCTCAGGGTGAGATGGGAAGCTACTGCATGGTTTTCAGCAGAGGCAATGACATCATCTAACTTACAGTCCCAAAGGATCACTCTAGCTGACATTTTTAGAGAGCTGAAGCAGGGAAATAGTGAAGAGGCTGTTGCACTAATCCTGATGAGAAGATGGAGACTTGGGTCAAGATGGGCATGTGAAGTGCAGTGGATGCGTGGTACCCTGCTCAGGTCCCCTTCAGAAATGAAAGATTTATTCCTCCTGCAGCAGGGAGGTCTCCAGCTGATAGCCTTTGGCTGTCAGCCCTCTTTAAGAATTGCCCCCTCTGAGGAGAGCCATCTTGCACAATGGCCTTGCCCCTTCCTGGGCAGCCTGCATTCAGTGACTATAGGTGAAGCAGTATAAAGGCCTGGCTGCCCACCTCAGTTCAGAGCAGCTCCCAAGGGCCATCCCAGCTCAGGGCTCCTTGTGGAGTCAGCTCAGGCCTTCTCTGTGACAGTATCTCAGCCCCACTTCCCCCCCTTTCTAAGCCTGTTTCCTTCCCTTTAACAGGTGTCGATCCCAGGAGCACTCTCTAATCACCTTCCTGCCCACCCAGCTCCAGCTCAGAATCAGCTTCCAGGCGCACGCATCCTGTGACGTGGAGGTGGTGAGCAGTGGTCAGGTTCTGATTACATTGTGAAGGTAGAACCAAGTGGATTTGTTGATGGGTTGGATAAGGTGTTAAAATGACAAAAACTGGTGGTGAAACATCAAGGTTGCATTTTTAACAAATGGAAAGATGGAATCGTTATGAACTGATATGAGAAAGGCAGGGATTTTTTTGAGGGGGGTGGTGGAAGTTAGGAAATATATTAGAAATAAAAATAATTTCTTAATATTCATACAGGTGAAAAGTCAACTTCCATTTCCAGGAGCAGACTCTTAACTTTGAATACTCCCAATGTTATTCAGTTTTAGATATAATCTGTTGTAGCCAACATTTCATTTCACTGGAGGAACGTCAGAGTAATTAAACGTAGACAGTGTGAACACATATGTTCAGTCATTACCCGGGGGTTGCTAATTCATAGAGACACAAATAGCGATAGTTGGTTTTACAAGGGAACAAAGCCAGCCGTTGGCACATCCACCGGGGTATATATCAAGAAGTGTTTTTTCTGCGAGACCCGTAGTATCCACAGTATAGTAACAGGCTCCCATGAGAAGCTGAAAAGAAGCAAAGCTGCTTACAGACTGCATATATCACACAACCAGACAGTGATCCCAAGGCAACCTAGAAGGGATCACCGTGACATGACACCACCCCCTTTTATAGATACAGTTCTGAGAAAAGTCACAGTAGGGAGAAAATTCACTGTGGGGAACAGTAGTTAGGACATGAATCTTGAGCTGAGGCTTGACAGAAGTGTAAAGTCAGTGGAGAGGCTGGGAATGGGGTTTCTAGAGGAGGAAGGAATGTGCGAGAAGTGAGGATGGATAAGACGGATACTAGGAACAGTAGTGATGCGTATGCCTCCCAACAAAATTACATCGATTGGGTAAAGTGGGGCAAGTCAGCTGACTTTTAAAACCAGGCAAGGAGTTTGGATTTTGCATTTTAAATTACCAAGGGAACAGAAGAAATCTTCTCAAAAGCTTTAAGGTGCCAGTGTGCATTGTGCATCTCCAAAATGGAATTGTGCAGTATTTACCAAACTTAACATTGGAAGCTTTTTTTCCGTGACCACCTGTTAACAACTTTGGAAAGATGTGTTCTACAGACATACTGAGGCAGAGGACACAAAACCTTGGAGTGTGCTGGGGAAAGTAGGGCTCAAAGGTACCACAAATAACCAAGATTTTTAAAGGGCACGAACGGTATCTGGGGTGGTGTACAAATAGCATCAATTTATTCTCGTCCTCACCATTCATCCTCACCGTTAGCAGCACGTTATGGGTCACTTGGAAAGAGACTCGTGGCTTTCTGGGACCTTCTTTCCCTCTTTAGTGATTGATAAATCTGTTGCATTTTTCATCATATGATTCTTGTATCCTTGCAGAATACCTTTCTGGCTTGGTGTCACACTGCATTTAGTTCAAGCAATAGGTTGCACTGCCTGTTCGTCAGCAGGTAGCGGGCACTCTCTCTGGTCATTGTCAGGTGCCAGGTGGCACCTGTCAGACAAGCAGGAAGAAACTGGTCTTGCTCCTAACAGCAGCCCCAAACCAGGGAGGCTCTGTCTGCAGCGCCAGGCCTTTTCTGTCTGTCCCCACTCTTGCCACGACTTTTTATGTCTTTGCCGTCTTCTCATTTGGGTTCTCATTTGCTTACTCTGGTCCCCACCCCCCACCACTAAGCCACTTGGTAATTGAACTTGACTTTCATTCTATTTTAAAAAATCTGAAAATAGCTTGTTTTCCCAGTAAGGCCTCCGGCAAGACCTTAACTTTAGTTTAGCAATAGTTCCCAACCAGGAGTGTTACCACATCCCCCCAGCCTTCTACCATGTGGCATTTGGAAATGTTTGGAGGCATTCTTCGTGGGGAGTTATCACCCACCATGCATTATTGGAGGGGGGTGCTATTACCATGGAGAGGGCAGTGGCCAAAGATATTAGGCATCAGCTGGCACTGTGGGCACTAGCCCTACACAGTGAAGAGCTGCCTCACCCCAAATGCCCTTAATGACCCCAGTGAGAATCACTGTGTGCTTCCCAGACTCCAGTCATTTGAGTACCACTTTGACAATTTTTCATTTGTAATGCACCACCTGTGCCAATATTTTTTTTAGTTAACTCAAAAATTTTTTTTCTTTAAGCAATAGTGTGTTTGAAGTAATAGGTCAGTGCTATTTTTAAAATGTGATTTAAAGTACACGTAAAAATAAATACCTAACCCCTCATACAAAATATTCTTCATTAGTGATACACATATGAAGTTTGGGAACACTAGGCAGTGCTTATGGCTGCATACCTTTCTGGGGTTTTGGTGAGGGCATTAGCCTTAAACACATTTCTCTTCTGAAATATGAAGGTCTAAGCAAGTGTTTGATGGACTCCTTAGCCCGGGCCTTATAAGGGCAAAGGCCACGTGTTTAATGTCCCATAAAGGTCATTTATACAAAGATGTCTATTCCACTGGCATCCTTGACCCAAGTCAGCTGTCTCTTTGCTGGTTGCAAAGTCAAAGGATAAAAATGAGGCTCGCTTGGCATTCACCTCCTTGGATTGTAGGCTCCGTGAAGACAGACCTGGGTCTTGTGTCCCCACCTTTCCTAAAGCAGAGTCTGACACACGCTTTGTGATTAATGCAATTCTCAGTAAGTGAATGAGATCATGAACAGATGAGTGTATGCTTATCCCTCCTCCAGACGTACAATGGAGGACTGTAAATGCTACTGTCACTGAGTCCAAAAAGTCTTGCGTATAAGTTTCTTGGGCAAGTTCTGTAAATTCTCTGTGCTTCAGTTTCATTACCTCTGAAATCAGGTTGTAATAATACCAACCTTACAGCACTGTTATGAGGAATCAATGAGATAATGTTTGCAAAGTGCTTCAATCAGTGTCAGGCATAGAATAAATGTTATAGAAATATTTGATGACGAATGGATGGTGTCTGTCTTATATTCAGGTTTTCAATATTTGTTGAAAGAGTGAATCAACAGATACTGGGCCACAGTGTTCCTACACTCCAGGTCCAGATCCTCAGCTGTTCCCAGGGGCAGCAGCAGATGCTGAAACAGAACTTCCCTAGCCCTGGCCAGGGGGTCCGGCTACAGTTCTCAGCACAGGAAGAGCTCGTCCAGAACAGGTAACCTAGGGTGATAAGCCCCACCCCCTCCTCAGTCACCCGCCGCACAGAGATTCGTCCTGGTGTTTGTTTGAGGCAATGCTAGAACGTGTCCAATTAACTCAATTCCTGGTCGCCTCAGCTGACTCATTGTGCAGGAACACTGCATTCACAGACAGTGAGCATAGAGGTGGGGGAGGGAGGACAAAGGAGGCAAGGCAGCGCTGGTGGAGCATTTATTAGGAGCCAGGCTCAGGGAAGGTGATTTCAAGTGCTTTGTGTCATTCCATCCTCTGACAACCTTAGGAGTCAGGATTTTAGCCTTATTTCCCTCATTTTACAAGTCAGAAAACTGATGCTCAAGGAAGTTAACTAACCCAGCCAAGGTCATACATAGCAGTGTCAAAATTTGAACTCAGGCCCATGTGAGTGGTTTTATAACCCCAGTATATAGTCCAGGTACTGCCAAGGACCCCAGCATGGCTGTCAGCTTCATACTGAAATGTTTCCAGCCCACCTGCTGGGTTTTTGGTGTCGGTAGCTCTCTCCCCTCATTATTGCAGACAGCAAGTGGGTGATGTTCATAAAATAGATGATCTTTAATAGCTCCCGCCTGCTGCCAGCCGTGGAGTCATGTGAAATAGCACAGCAGAGTTGAGGTTGCTCTTATTACCCCGTGGGATTTCGTCAAAAGCCAAAATAATCCTGGCTGAGACAGTGTGTGGGCAGGGCACGGCAAGAGCTTTTGAATAGGGTGTTTGTCTCATTGGCTGAAGGAAAAGTGCTCTATTCATGACCTTCTCCTGATAGGTCTTTTGCATGAGAAAGTGTAGGAAAAGCCAGATTCTCAGAGAGAAGAGGCCTGTCCCCTTTCTCGGAGCAGGGAGATCCCACATCCCATCCCTAGCAAAACGATTTTAGATGAACAGTTGAAATGTTTTTCTCCCACAATTGTGGGGCTGTACTAAGAAGTTGTCTTAGTGTCTGAGTGTTCTGGGGAGGATTCTGGCTCTTTTTAGCCAAATGAAATCTGAGCTTCTTCTTGACGTCACTCACAATCCTCGTTGCTCTCTATCTCTACCCCAAAGCCTTCCTTCTGTCCCCACGGACTCCAAGACTATTTTCAAAGTGAAACATCATTAGCCTACTCTACCCTCTGAGGAGTAATCCTCCTGCCTTTTGCAGATGACTGTGACTGTGTCCTGCCTACCAAACAGCTCATCTTGTCAAATCATCCACACGATTGGGACATGACCTATCATCTGAGTTTATTAATTCCAGCAAAGATGATGTGAGGTGGTTTTGGTCAACCTGAAGTTTGGGCTTCCACGTAAAAACCTGAGGCGTTCCCTTTCCAGCCCCATGTCTAGGAACTAAACAGGTCTCCAACCATGGTGGCCGCCCTTGTAGGGCAGGGCTGGCCTTGGCAGGAACGGGGCCAGTATTCAGGATTCACAGTGACTGTTTCAGGCACAAACCCATGCGTATGTGTCTAACTGCCAGAATCTCCAGACACAATTGGCACCTGTGAGAACCTCTTCCCTCTCCTGTCCAGGCTGTTGGCATCCTGTATCAAGTCACCATGGTTTCCTCTTCTTTTCAGTTCAGGAAATTTCTCTGGGCTCTGTATCTCACTTGCCAGCTCCAACTTTTCTGCTCTTACCTGGATCTTTCGTTCACTCATTTAACAATTTTTTGGTAGCACCTCCTAGTGCTGAGTGCAGATGAGTGACATCAAAACAAAACAAGCATAGATACTATCCTCATGGACCTTACAATCAGCTTGAAAAGTTACAAGCTGTGACAAGTGATAAGAAGGAAGAGATCAGCGAGCTATGGGGTCATACTGAAGGGAAGCCTCAAATGTTCCTGTGAGGACAATCTGGTTCCCCACTCTCTCCCTCAGTGCTTGAGGTCCTGGGTTTCCTTCATTTTGTTAACCTTCCATTAGGGTGACTCAGTTGCACTATTTCTTGGGCCTTTGGGTCCTTCTCTCCAAGATGGCACCTCTCATAAAGCCCCTTGGTTCTGTGAACTACAGCCAAAGATGAGAGGGTGAAGGCTATCAATAATGATCTCTTCTACGAATGCTAGTCGATGGCTGTGGAAATGGGGAGAGGAAGGTCGGCGTGCTGCACAACGGCTTGTAACCTGGAAACATTACCATAAGTTCAATGTCCCGATTCTGTGGCACTGGCATTGAGGTGCCATTTCTTGTGCCCTGGCCCTTCACCCTAGCTGGGCAGCATATACTGTCCTGAGCCCTGCATCCCAGGACCACAGTATTTCAGAGGAGGTGTCATATAATATGACTTCATTTGCCTACAGGACTTCGTTTAGGAGTGTTGTTCCATTTGTTAACTAATTCAGAAAACATCTGAGCCAGTGATTGTTTTCCAGGCTTAGGCATCATCTACTGCCTTCTCACTGTAGAGTCACTATGGAGTCATCTCATCTTCCTTTCGTGATTTCATTTCTTCCGTTTTCTTTTTTTCCCTCTTTCTAAGACTCATATTGGGTTTAGATATCAGACTTTCTGGCTTCCTCCTTCAATGTTAACTTTTCTCTCCTATTTTCTGTCATTTTGTTGTTTTTTGGAAATTTTATCAAATTT
Organism: Stenella coeruleoalba; assembly: GCF_951394435.1. Classification (NCBI taxonomy): domain Eukaryota; kingdom Metazoa; phylum Chordata; class Mammalia; order Artiodactyla; family Delphinidae; genus Stenella; species Stenella coeruleoalba. The sequence goes on along the minus strand of NC_137157.1, from coordinate 26,683,761 downwards.
TTCATCCAACCTTTTTATTGGATTTTTAAATTTATGCCATATTTTTTCATTTCTAAGATGTTTTTGTTTTATGGATACTCCCTTTAAAATAGCATCCTTTTGCTTCATGTTTGCAAATATTCTCTTACCTCTCTGACAGGTTTCACCTTCTTTTACCTTCAAATTACTTTAATCTCTACATTTGTAATCTCTGTTATGTTTGAGTCTTTCTTAATGTCTGGTGATCCTTGGCTGTCATTTATATTTTAAGTTGGGGCACTAAAAAGCTTAATACTAGCTCTCTATTGTGGGTGGGGCTTGAAGACCACCAGGTCACAAGCAGGGTGATGAGGCTGGGCAGTTTAATTTGATAACCCAAATGTCAGTATCTTTAAGTCTTTTCTTTCGGATTCTAAGATGCTTTTCAGTGAAGAATCTTCTTTGTTTTTTCAATTTGAATTTTATTTTATTTTTTATACAGCAGGTTCTTCTTACTTAACTATTTTATACATATGAGTGTACATATGTCAATCCCAATCTCCCAATTCATCCCACCACCACCCCCTGCTTTCCCCCCTTGGTGTCCATACATTTGTTCTCTACATCTGTGTCTCTATTTCTGCCTTGCAAACCGGTTCTGTACCACTTTTCTATATTCCACACATATGTGTTAATACACGATATTTGTTTTTCTCTTTCTGACTTACTTCACTCTGTATAACAGACTCTAGGTCCATCCACGTCTCTACCAATGACCCAATTTCGTTCCTTTTTATGGCTAAGTAATATTCCGTTGTATATATATACCACATCTTCTTTATCCATTCATCTGTCGATGGGCATTTAAGTTACTTCCATGACCTGGCTATTCTAAATAGTGCTGCAGTGAACACTGGGGTGCATGTGTCTTTTTGAATTATGGTTTTCTCTGGGTATATGCCCAGTAGTGGGATAGCTGGGTCATATGGTAATTCTATTTTTACTCTTTGAAGGAACCTGCATACTGTCCTCCATAGTGGCTGTATCGATTTACATTCCCACCAACAGTGCAAGAGGGTTCCCTTTTCTCCACACCCTCTCCAGCATTTGTTGTTTGTAGATTTTCTGATGATGCCTATTCTAACCGGTGTGAGGTGATACCTCATTGTAGTTTTGATTTGCATTTCTCTAATAATTAGTGATGTTGAGCAGCTTTTCATGTGCCTCTTGGCCATCTGTATGTCTTTGGAGAAATGTCTATTTAGGTCTTCTACCCAGTTTTTGTTGGGTTGTTTGTTTTTTTAATATTGAGTTGCATGAGCTGTTTATATATTTTGGAGATTAATCATTTGTCCATTGCTTCATTTGCAAATAGTTTCTCCCATTCTGAGGGTTGTCTTTTTGTCTTGTTTATAGTTTCCTTTGCTGTGCAAAAGCTTTGAAGTGTCATTAGGTCCCATTTGTTTATTTTTGTTTTTATTTGCATTTCTCTAGGAGGTGGATCAAAAAAGATCTTGCTGTGGTTTATGTCAAAGAGTGTTCTTCCTATGTTTTCCTCTAAGAGTTTTATAGTGTCTGGTCTTACATTTAGGTCTTTAATCCATTTTGAGTTTATTTTTGTGTATGGTGTTAGGGAGTGTTCTAATTTCATTCTTTTACATGTAGCTGTCCAGTTTTCCGAGCACCACTTATTGTAGAGACTGTCTTTTCTCCATTGTATATACTTGCCTCCTTTGTTATAGATTAGTTGACCATTGGTGTGTGGGTTTATCTTTGGGCTTTCTATCCTGTTCCATTGATCTGTATTTCTGTTTTTGTGCCAGTACCATATTGTCTTGATCACTGTAGCTTTGTAGTATAGTCTGAAGTCAGGGAGCCTGATTCCTCCAGCTCTGTTTTTTTCCCTCAAGATTGCTTTGACTATCCAGGGTCTCTTGTGTCTCCATACAAATTTTAAGACTTTTTGTTCTAGTTCTGTAAAAAATGCCAGTGGTAATTTGATAGGGATTGCATTGAATCTGTAGATTGCTTGGGTTGTATAGTCATTTTCACAATATTGATTCCTCCAATCCAAGAACATGGTATATCTCTCCATCTGTTTGTGTCATCTTTGATTTCTTTCATCAGTGTCTTATAGTTTTCTGAGTACAGGTCTTTTACCTCCTTAGGTAGGTTTATTCCTTGGTATTTTATTCTTTTTGTTGCAATGGTGAATGGGAGTGTTTCCTTAATTTCTCTTTCTGATCTTTCATTGTTAGTGTGTAGGAATGTAAGAGATTTCTGTGCATTAATTTTGTATCCTGCAACTTTACCAAATTCATTGATTAACTCTAGTACTTTTCTGGTGGCATCTTTAGGATTTCCTATGTATGATATCATGTCATCTGCAAACAGTGACAGTTTTACCTTTTTTTTCCTATTTGTATTCCTTTTATTTCTTTTTCTTCTCTGATTGCCGTGGCTAGGACTTCCAAAACTATGTTGAATAATAGTGCTGACAGTGGACATCCTTGTCTTGTCCCTGATCTTAGAGGAAATGCTTTCAGTTTTTCACCATTGAGAATGATGTTTGTTGTTGGTTTGTAGTATATGGCCTTTATTATGTTGAGGTAGGTTCCCTCTATACCCACTTTCTAGAGAGTTTTTATCATAAATGGGTGTTGAATTTTGTTGAAAGCTTTTTCTGCATCTATTGAGTTGACCATATGGTTTTTATTCTTCAGTTTGTTAATATGGTGTATCACATTGATTGATTTGCATATATTGAAGAATCCTTGCATCCCTGGGATAAATCCCACTTGTATGATCCTTTTAATGTGCTGTTGGATTCTGTTTGCTAATATTTTGTTGAGGATTTTTGCATCTATATTCATCAGTGATATTGTTCTATAGTTTTCTTTTTTTCTAGTATCTTTGTCTGGTTCTTGTATCAGGGTGATGGTGGCCTCATAGAACGAGTTTGGGAGTGTTCCTTCCTCTACAATTTTTTGGAAGAGTTTGAGAAAGATCGGTGTTAGGTCTTCTCTAAATGTTTGGTAGAATTCACCTGTGAAGCCATCTGGTCCTGGACTTCTGTTTGTTGAAAGATTTTCCTCACAGTTTCAATTTCATTACTTGTGATAAGTCTTTTCATATTTTCTGTTTCTTCCTGGTTCAGTCTTGGAAGTTTATACCTTTCTAAGAATTTGTCCATTTCTTCCAGGTTGTCCATTTTATTGGCATAGATTTGCCTGTAGTAGTCTCTTATGCTGTATTTCTGTGGTGTCTGTTGTAACTTCTCCTTTTTCATTTCTAATTTTATTGATTTGAATCCTCTCCCTCTTTTCCTTGATGAGTCTGGCTAAATGTTTATCAATTTTGTTTATCTTCTCAAAGAACCAGCTTTCAGTTTTATTGATCTTTGCTACTGTTTTCTTTGTTTCTATTTCATTTATTTCTGCTCTGATCTTTATGATTTCTTTCCTTCTACTAACTTTGTGTTTTGTTTGTTCTTCCTCCTCTAGTTCCTTTAGGTATAAAGTTAGATTGTTTATTTGAGGTTTTTCTTGTTCTTGAGGTAGGATTGTATTGGTATAATCTTCCCTCTTAGAACTGCTTTTGCTGCATCCCATTGGTTTTGGATCATCTTGTTTTCATTGTCATTTGTCTCTAAGTATTGTTTGATTTCCTCTTTGATTTCTTCAGTAATCTCTTGGGTATTTAGTAACGTATTGTTTATCCTCCATGTGTTTGTGTTTTTTACATTTTTTTCCCTGTAATTGATTTCTAATCTCATAGTGTTGTGGTTGGAAAAGATGCTTGATATGATTTCAATTTTCTTAAATTCACTGAGGCTTGATTTGTGACCCAAGATGTGATGTATCCTGGAGAATGTTCCGTGTGCACTTGGGAATAAAGTGTATGGAATGTCCTATAAATATCAGTTAAATCTATCTGGTCTATTGTGTCATTTAAAGCTTGTGTTTCCTTATTAATTTTCTGTCTCAATGATCTGTCCATTGGTGTAAGTGAGGTGTTAAAGTACCTCACTATTATTGTGTTACTGTCCATTTCCTCTTTTATAGCTGTTAGCAGTTGCCTTATGTATTGAGGTCCTCCTATGTTGTGTGCATATATATTGACAATTGTTATATCTTCTTCTTGGATTGATCCCTTGATCATTATGTAGTGTCCTTCCTTGTCTCTTGTAACGTTCTTTATTTTAAAGTGTATTTTATCTGATATGAGTATTGCTACTCCAGGTTTCTTTTGATTTCCATTTGCATGGAATATCTTCTTCCATCCCCTCACTTTCAGTCTGTTTGTGTCCTTAGGTCTGAAGTGGGTCTCTTGTAGACAGCATATATATGGGTCTTGTTTTTGTATCCATTTCGCAAGCCTGTGTCTTTTGGTTGGAGCATTTAATCCATTCACATTTAAGGTAATTATTGATATGTATGTTCCTATGACCATTTTGTTAATTGTTTTAGGTTTGTTTTTGTAGGTCATTTTCTTCTCTTGCGTTTTCCACTTAAAGAAGTTCCTTTAGCATTTGTTGTAGAGCTGGTTTGGTGGTGCTGAATTCTTTTAGCTTTTGCTTGTCTGTAAAGCTTTTGATTTCTCCATCAAATCTGAATGAGATCCTTGCTGGGTAGAGTAATCTTGGTTGTAGGTTCTTCCCTTTCATCACTTTAAATATATCATGCCACTTCTTTCTGGCTTGTAGAGTTTCTGCTGAGAAATTAGCTGTTAACCCTATGGGAGTTCCCTTGTATGTTATTTGTCATTTTTACCTTGTTGTTTTTAATAATTTGTCTTTGTCTTTAGTTTTTATCAGTTTGATTACTGTGTGTCTCAACGTGTTTCTTCTTGGTTTTATCCTGTATGGGACTCTCTGAGCTTCCTAGCTTCCTAGACTTCCTATGTTAGGGAAGTTTTCGACTATAATCTCTTCCAATATTTTCTCAGATCCTTTCTCCCTCTCTTCTCCTTCTGTGACCCCTATAATGTGAATGTTGTTGCGTTTAATGTTTTCCCAGAGGTCTCTTAGGCTGTCTTCATTTCTTTTCATTCTTTTTTCTTTATTCTGTTCTGCAGCAGTGAATTCCACCATTCTGTCTTCCAGGTCACTTATCCGTTCTTCTGCCTCAGTTATTCTGTTATGGATTCCTTCTAGTGTAGTTTTCATTTCAGTTATTGTATTGTTCATCTATGTTTGTTTGTTCTTTAATTCTTCTAGGTCTTTGTTAAACATTTCTTGCATCTTCTTGATCTTTCCCTCCATTCTTTTTCCGAGGTCCTGGATCATCTTCACTATCATTATTCTGAATTCTTTTTCTGGAATGTTGCCTATCTCCACTTCATTTAGTTGTTTTTCTGGGATTTTATCTTGTTCCTTCATCTGGTACATAGTCCTCTGCCTTTTCATTTTGTCTGTCTTTCTGTGCATGTGGTTTTCATTCCACATGCTGCAGGATTGTAGCTTTTCTTGCTTCTACTGTCTTCCCTCTTGAGAAGAATCTTCTAATAATCCTGCATTGTATTCTGAAAACCATGTTATGGAAGAGGGCCAGGAGCTTTAGGGGGAGGGTTTCAATATTTAGTATTTAATTCTTCTGCTTTCAAAATGGTTACTGCCCTCAGCTATACCATGTGTCCTCCTCTCAGAGACCTTCTGTTTTTACTCTGTCCAGAATCCCCATTTTCTGCTGAGGTAGAAGAATTTGTCACCTGGTTGCACAAAGTAAGAAAGAGGATTTGGGAGGGAGGTCTAGCTGCCCCTTAGACTTCTGTCCTTTCCTTTTTCCCTGAATCATAAACCCCTGATGCTTCTAACTCTTGAGCCTTTGGGGTTCTATATGTATTGGAAAATGGGCTGTGACTTAGCTTGCTCACTTAGGACATAGCTTTCTTGGGTCTGCTAGGTCACTTGTCTTTCCTTCTTCTGTTTTCTAATTTGCAACATTTTGTGGCTATCATTTTGTCTCCAGTTCTCTTTTCCCTCTTAGATTTATGTCTTTGCAAAAAAAATCCCTTCATGTCAGTTAGTGGGGATCCAGAGAAAGTACAGGAAAATATGTATGTTTGGTTTCTTATATTTGAAGTGCTTTATACTCTTCCTTCACATATATTTTACTGAGAAAATGTCCCAAGATGTTATTTGCTCTCTTAGTGGTTACTTTTTAAAAGGAAGGAAGGTAAGGAAGCTACAGCAGTAATTTTGGAGACATTTTAGAGCATTTCTTACTGAGACAGTACTTTTGAACCAATTATTGCACATATGTTGTTGAGATTGCACTGACCTTAATTCACAAAGACAAAAATGTCTATTTTAGATTGAGGGAGTGAGGTAAATTGTGAAGGTAAGTGAGGGGATGTGAAGGGAATGAGGTAAACTGAATACTCATGGTGGAGCAGCACTAAAGAATAAAGCCCTGGGCCAGGTTGAGCTGGAGATTATGTTTTACCAGTAAAGTCAGGAAGCATGCCTGGAAGGAGAATCCAAATGGTTTTTGATGGGGGGCCCAGAGACAGACATCAATGGTCTAGTTCAAAGGGCAAGGCAGAGACACAGTGTTGGAAAATTGAAATAGCTCAGAATCAAGACTGAGGACAGCAAAAGAGGGCTGGACAATCCCCCTCTTATGAAATGCCATTAGGGTGGTTTCTGTGTATGGGAAGGATTTAAAAGAATACTATCCAGTGTTGTTAAAGTTATGAAGAAGTAGGCATTCTCATATACTCTTGGAGTGTATATATGTGTATAGCCTTTATGGAGAGTACTTGGTAATTATATTGAATATATTAAAATTTAAAATGTGGATTTACTGTTACTCAGTGATTCCATCCCTAGGATAGTGATTCTATAGAAAAATTAACATACAAGGATGGATGTTCATTATATCATTGCCTGGAATAAGAAAAATTGAAACAACCAAAAAAACATTAATAGAAGATTGTTTAAATTCATGATGCTGCATACCCAGATATAACTAGTCTTCATAAGGTGCTGCATTCAAAAGAAGGTAATTTAGTATATTTCAATGAACATTGAAAGAGGTCTAATTCGTAACCCACAACTCCACTTAACAGTTTATCTCTGTTATACAGCCTTATCGTCGAATACTTGGGGCACCCATATGTCAGACAAAGGAAATCAGGTCAATTAATATATACTGACACAGAACAATATCTAAAATATGCTGTTCAATTTTTTAAATGTTATAAAATAAAATATGTAACATGAACTTATTTATGTTTAAAATATATAAAGCCTTCCAGCTTCAAGTAATGGCAAGTAGTTTGTATCAGACTAAACATCCTACTGATAATAATTATAAGCTCTGCTTATATATCTACTTCAAGCCACTGGAGAAGGACCAAAATCAGGCACAAACAGGAGGAGAGATAACTCACATTTAACTGGCTTTTCCCCTGCAGACATTCACTAGTCTGCAGAGCACAGACTTATTGGACTAAATAGTTAGAGGCCAGACTACAAGGCTGCCAGAGCAACTGGAAGTTGAAGGGAGCAGGGAAATCCCAGAAGGGTAGGAGTGATGGTTGGGAGGAGCCCTCAGATCTATGTACAAAACCTTCTCAAAAGCTTGGCTGACTCTTCAACTGCAAAGGCACAGGGCAAGTCTCCAAGGAGCAGAGCAGAAAACAACAGCTGGATGGCTGAAAGAACTGAGCAGAGACTTCAGCAGTTGCCTGGTACTGGGGAGACAGAGTTTGAAGTTAAAATCTACCAAATTAGAGGGGCTTGGTAAATATGTCTTGCATTTCTATGATATGCTGGAAGTATCATGCCTTAGATATAAGGACCATATCTCAGGACTGTGAGCTAAGGACTATGAGCCTAAGACTAAGAATAAAATTAAAATATAACTAGCCTAACAAATGGATAAACAAGCCTGCAGAAGAGTAATGTTATCCACAAGCAATTTAGCTGCCTTCTGGAGCAAAACCCCAGTACTCATCAGAGGAAGATAACAGAATTTAGATTGTCCGCAGTATGTCATTTACAGTGTCCAGTGTACAGTAACAATTACCAGACACACAAGGAAGCAGAAAAATGTGACCCATAATAAAGACACCAAAAACCAAAAACCAAATAAAAGGAGACCCACGGACAAAGCAGATGGTGAAATTAGCATGTAAAGACTTCAGGGCTTCCCTGGTGGCACAGTGGTTGAGAGTCCGCCTGCCGATGCAGGGGACACAGGTTCGTGCCCCGGTCCGGGAAGATCCCACATGCCATGGAGCGTCTGGGCCCATGAGCCATGGCCGCTGAGCCTGCGCGTCGGGAGCCTGTGCTCCGCAACGGGAGAGGCCACAGCAGTGAGAGGCCCGTGTACCGCAAAAAAAAAAAAAGACTTTAAAATTACTATTATAAATATGTTAAATAATTTATACAAAAGTGGATATAATATGTGAAGACATGGGGATTTGGGGAAAGTTATGAAAATGCTGAAAAACAAAAAGAAATATATGGAAATCGCAGAACTGAAAAATACAATATCTCAAATAAAGAATAGAATACCTGAAAAAACATTGGGTGTGATTAACATCAGTTTGGAGATGGCAGAAGGAAAGATCAGGGAACCTGAAGAAAAGTCAACAAATATCACCAAATTGAAAAGAGAAAAAAAAAAAAAAACTTGAAAAGAAATGAACAAAGCTTCACTTAACTATCGGAAAATAAGCAATCTAACATACGTGTTATTCAGAAGGAGAGGAGAGAACTAATGGGGCAAAAAGTATTTAAGGAACTTTTGGCTGAAGTTTTCCAAATTTGCTTAATAATATCAGTCCATAAGTCTAAGAAACCCAGTAAACCCCAGAGGAAAATACGTAAAAGAAATTCATATCAAGGCACATCATTGTGTTAAATGGCTGAAAAGGAAGGATAAAGAAAAATATCTCAAAAACAGCCAAATAAAAGACACAACATATACATAAGAATAAAGATAGAATGACTGAAGATTGTTCATTAGAAATAACAAATAGGGAGTTGTTGAGGCAGGACTCCCCAGACCCTCTTCTCAGCAAAACAGTAAGTCACAGGAGCTCTATTCCAGGGAGTCATGGTGGGAGGGCCAGGTCTCACTTAAGCCATTATGTCCTAGAATTCCTACTCAACAGGGTTTTTTTCATCTGAATCTTCTATATTTCTTTTCTCTCAAAATTTTTTTCTTTGATTTTTTTGCTATATGTTTAGGGAAAAATACTTTGATTTGGTCTTGCAAATCACTACTTCTCTTTTCAGTTGTATCTATTCTGTAATTCATCTCCAACACTGAGTTTTAGAATTTGTTCATCATTATTTTTAATTTTTAAGTTGTCTTTCTTTTTCTCTGATTGCTGCTTTTTCTATGGCAGCTGACTCTTGTTTAATGGATGTGATATACATTGTATCTCAGGTACTAAATAAAATATTTTCAAGGCTTCTTACATTTGCTCATTCCTCAGATGTCAGTTTGTTGCCAAAAACCTTGGCTCCCTGTTCACCAATGCTGAATAGAAATATGGAGACAGAGATCTGGAGGAAAAGAAATAGAGAGGCTTTTTTATTCCTCTGCCAGGCAAAGGGAAGACACAGCACGCTAGTGCCTCAAGAACTGTGCCCCTGTCTCCTGAGGAATGACAGGGGTCTTACAGGTGGAACTTGCAGTCCAGGGTAAGTGATAAGGATCAAAGTGGTGAAGGTCTTGCGTTCTTCTTGCAGTATTTTTAAAGTCACTGCTGGCGTCAGGCAGCCTGGTAATTGGGCCTGGCAGCCCCATAATTGAGTCCTTTTGTCTGTGGGTTATCGGCCTATGACCTTCTTTCTGAAATGCAAACAGCTACAAGGGGTGATTTGCTACAAGAAAGTGTAGGGAGAGTAAATACCAGGTGCAGGATGTAAATTACACAGAATTAGGGGGTAATAGGTGCAGAACGTAATTTACATCAAGTTAGGGGGGTGACAGGTTAACTTTGTGAAGGACAAATCTAATTACAGACACTACAGATTAGGAACAGTTAAAATACATCTAAGATTGATTAACTCTTTCAGGCCAGTTTATGTTTCTTCTCTAGCCTGTTGACTGTTCCCTTTATTTTCCCTGTTATCAGGAGAGGAACAAAACCTCAATTATATTTTTGTTGCAACAAGTTCTTTACTGGTTCAGCTTTTAGTCTTTTGAGTTTGGTTCAAAGGTCTGATGGTTCTGGATTGCTCATTTTCAGATTCTCTGGGGGCTTCTCCTCCCATTGCCAGACCCCCAGGCTGGAGAGCCTGATGCAGGGCTCAGACTTTCACTTCTGTGGGAGAACTTCTGTGGTATAATTATTTTCCAGTTTGTGGGTCGCCCACCCAGCGTGCATGGTATTTGATTTTATCACTATTGCGCCCCTCCTATTGTCTTGCCGTAACTTCTTCTTTGTCTTTGGATATAGGGTATCTTTGTGGTAGATTCCAGCATCTTTTTGTTGATGATTGTTCAGTTAGTTGTGATTTTGATGTTTCAATAAGAAGAGGTGAGGTCACATCCTTCTGCTCCACCATCTTGTCTCCCCCTGTGGGTTGTTCATTTCCATATGTACATTTATCAGTATTTGTAGCTATATCATTTCCTGAGCAATTGTTACGGTCCTCTTCCAACACCCCTTACCAGGCATGCCCCTGGAATGTGATGACTGACTGACAGATGTGTTGTGCCCCAAGGTTTATGGGCAGGGGGATGGGCCAGCAGGGTGGAGGCATTCCTCAAATAAGCAAGTAGGGAAAGTTACCCCTTGGAGCACCTCAGAGGATTTCACACCTGTTCCAAGTTGCCTTTCCTTACATAACAATTCAGTAATGTCTGGGCCATGCCCTACTGTTCTGTCTGGCCCCATCCATATTCTAGGAGGCCCCCATGGCTGGTTCTTTACTAAGAGCCTGAGGGCAAACACCATAACCAGCTCCTCAGTGTGCAACTTGGGGGACAGTGGCCTGGTAGTGCTTCAACTCCTCGGTCGATATCCCACAATACACTTCTCTCCTGCTGACCCTGAGTTTGTTTTTCTCTTAGGAAAACCAGTGTATTCATATTTAGTAGTCACTATTGAACATCCACTTTGTGCCAGGAGCTATACGAGGAAGAGAGGATACAATAATGAATAAGACAAATGATGACTTGTTCTGATGAAGTTTACAGGCTAGAGAATTATTCATCCAGCAGCCCCCTCCTTCAGCTGTGTTTCTCATCTCTCTGGTATTTCTGCCAGTCTGCTACTACTCAGAACTTCTTTAGTTTCTATTCAACTGGCATTTTCTAGGACTCAGTCTTACCTAGGACTAAGACTTTGTCTTATGTTATGTATCTCATTTCCCTAGTGTTTGGGAGGAAGGAGAAGTAGCCATCTTGGCTCAGTCCATGATCTTGAACTAACCAGCTTTTTTTTTTCTTCAAGTAGAAGAGGGATGGCAGTTGGAGTTCAGATGTACTCTCTGACCCAGGAGCAAAATAGGTAGTTGCCACACCCCGAAGGAAGGCTTTGAATACACTTTTTCTTACACTGGCTCTGGCTGTGGAACTGGTGTCTCTTTGGAGATCAGGGGGAAAAATTACAGAATTCTAGACCAATTCTAATGTTAGGGAACAAGCCTAGGATGAGGCTATGCAGCTCCCTGTTTTGCTTTCCGATTCTGCTGCTTCTAACGTTCTTCATGATCATCTTAACAACTGTGAGTTTAAGAATATGATTGAGAAAGTGCCAATTCGGGAGCATAAGAACAGAATATTTGACCCCCTCATGGTCCACCATATATTCCTGACACACACACCCATCACCACCCAAGGAACACTTCTGAAGAAGAAACTTTTGCTGACACTATTCAAATACTGCTTTACTCCCTGATGTTTGGAGACCAACCAGACAGCTGGAGTCTTCGGGTCTTCTTTGGAACCCAAAAATCTCTTTATGCCTTTCAATTGCTCCTGGAGCTTTGACAGAAAACCTTATTTTCAACTAGAGACGATATTTATTCTAGTTGACCTTTGTTGATGAGTCCCCTTTCCCCTGCTGGTTTTGGGAGATTTATTTTTGTTAGAATCAAACTGAGTGATAGGCTGCCTTCTCAGAAATAAAGACAAACACCTCACTAGGAGACTTGTTTAGCTACCCTTAGGCAAACACCAAATTGAATATTTAGCAATTTCTTTTTTTGAAGCTGGAAGGAGGGGGAGATGGTCCAAGGAAGCCAACTCCCAGTTCCAAGAAAGTAGAGACAGTATATGTGTCCTTTTCTTCAGATGATTATCATTTTTAACCAACAGCTGCATGGTCAACCTCTAATACCTCTGTGACCACATCAAGGTGACAAAGTCAACCAAACCTCCGTTGACTGTCTGCCCCAAAGCAACAGATTTTGTCTTCTGGTGATGATTTGATGAAGCATCCTTGCAGGGAGGAAGTGAAAAGGGATGCAGACAACGCTTTCTTGGCAGCAACAATATTTCTGTGGCTGGTTTCTTTTAACACAAAGGAGATCATGGCTGATAGATATGTCAGAGCTTCTTAGAGACATGTCCTATTTTATGTGTGTTTCGCAGTGCTCAAAAAAAAAAAAGTGAATTGGTCTTTTGTAGCTTCCAAGAAAATGTCCCTCTTCTTTTTGTTTGTTGCACATCTAAATCCCAGAATCATCTAGGAAAAGGGAGGGGATGAAGATTTTCAAAAGATTTGGCTTCCTCACTACCAGCGTCTTATTCCATCCCACATACCCAGACACTGGCACGTGCAGAAGAGAAGGTACTGTTTGTCTTACTGGATCTCAGTTTGGACATTTGATTTAAGTAGAGAAGCCTTGTGTCATAGACAGTATGTATTGCATAAAGTTGCCCCTGAGACTAATCATCAGAAACTGGATAAATAGAACTGTGTGTTCAGATAAAATGGCTCCTTGGGAGATTATCCCAGAGTAATATGAGAACTCTGTACCCTATACCAAAGAAGTGGGTGATTTAAAAATATATGCGTATATAGTATTTGTATATATGTATATACCTATGTGTATATATACACATATATGTATGTATGTACACACACACAGTCACTTAAGTCTGTGTACAGAAGTTTGCTTTGTTTTTGTATACACACACACATACACACACACACACACACACACACACACCCATACCTAAATTTGTATAGAGAGGTAGATATAGCATGAGTATAATATCTAGTTATACTTCTTCCTTCTGGTAACTCTTCATTTTTCTTCTTAATCATCTTTAAAATAAATTTGGCCTCTTTCTGAGTTTTTGAACCTTTCAGTACCTACATATAAATCAACTGATCAACTTCTGAAGACTGCTTTTGAGGGAAGGAGAAGGCAGGTACAGAAAGCTGGGAACAAATTTCATGGGGCCTTTGGCTCAATTCTGAGAATGCAAATTTAGGGGACAAAGAAAATGTCAGCCTGGGCTTCGTGGTTTGCCCTCCATTTTTCTGCTTCATAGAGGTCCTCTCAGTCTTTGGAATTAATATCCACCAATCTCAGGGGACTGTATAATTGAGTAAAAACAGTTACCCCCAAAGTGGCAACAGTAAGAGACTTAGAATGAATACATCTTTGGGGCCAAAATATTCAGCTTGAGTATAATTTGATAAACCCTGGGTATAATTTAAGTAGGCATATGGACACAGAAGGGAAAAAATAAAGTTCTCCAATTATGAAGAAGGGATTCACCCTATGGTACACACTAGAACTAAAATTATGAGGGTGAATTTGGAGACAAAACAGAAACCCCTACTTAAGTTCCAGAGATTTCTTTAGACTTGTCCCTTATTTCTACACACAGACTTATTCAGTGATCTTAAATGTCTATGAAATCTAGTATAGATTTCTATATTTGGCTTCTACTGAAAGAAAAATTTCAAACCTTATACTTTTGACATTTAAAATGTGAACATTATTTAGCCTTAATGAAGAAGGAAGTTCTGCCATTTGCAACAATATGGATGTACCTTGAAGACATTACACTAAGTGAGATAAGCCGGCCACAGAAGGACAAATGCTGAATTATTCCACTTACATAAGGAATCTAAAGTCAAACTTAGAGAAACAGAGAATACAATAGTGGTGTCAGAGGCTGGGAGGAGGGGGATATGGGAAGATGTTGTTCACTGGGTATAACGTTTCAGTTATGCTAGATGAATGCATTCTAGAGATCTGTTACACAACCTAGTGCATATACTTAGCAAGACTCTATCGTGCACTTCAAAATTTGTTAAGTGCACACTTAGATGGGTAGATCTTGTGTTAAGTGTTCTTACCTAGAAAAAACAAACAAGCAAAAACAACAACAAAAGCCCCAAAGGGACACAAGGAAACCTTGGGAGGTGTTGTGCTGGAAGTGTCTGTTACCTTGATTGTCATGAAGGTATCACGGGTGTGTGCATATGTCCAAACTTATCAAAGTGTACTCATTAAATATATGCAGTTCTTTGTGTATCAATTCTGTCTCTAATAAAGCTGTTAAAAATTGATACTTGAACAAAAGGAAAAAAATTAGTTACCTGTGAGGTATGATTATCAATATAAAACTAAATTTCCTTCCATTTGTTTATTCAACAAGCATTTATTGAGAGACTGCTCTGTGCCAGGCACTGCACTAGGCACTGAGGATTCAAAGACTAGTAAGAAATAGTCCGTTCCTGGCCTCATGGAGCAAGGGGAAGTCAGACAAGGCCTCATATCAGGATGATGAAGTATAATGAGGGCTGCTGGGCACTGGGGCAGTGCAGGGGCGGGGTGGGGGTGGGGCAGAAAGAGAAGAGTATGGGTTTGCTCTAGAAGGAATCACAGAGGCCTCTCCACAGGGCTTCTCAAAACATGGCAGCTGGCTTTCCCCAGAGTAAAGGATCCAAGAGACCAAGACAGAAGCCACAGAGTCTCTTACCACTAGTTCAGAAGTTACATACCATCACTCCTGCCTTATCCTCTTGGTCACACCCATCAACCCTGTACAGTGTGGGAGGGAACTGCCAAAGGGTATGAACACCAGGAATTTGGGGGCTCACGGGGGACTGTCTGGGAGACTAGCTACCTCAGTTCCTAGAAAGAGTCAAAGAAGACAGTACTGCTTTTTATTAACTGAGCCACCATCCAGTAATCCCCATTAAGGTTTTGATTAAAAGTGAATAAAAGCACATGCCTTAGGCCTTGAGGTCTAAAGAGAACCTGTTACTTCGTCCTGAATCTAAATCTTGGGATCTTAGTACCCTCTAGAAGGATGCATGGAGGAAAGATGACAAAATGACAGAGAAAATAAGGTGACTAATAACTTACCTTCTTAGGCACTTACATAGAGGAGGTGGAGAGTCAGAGAGAAGGCTGAGTCCTATTGCCCACCCAACTGTATATAACAGAAAAGAAAGAGAACCACTCCTGGGGTGGCAACCCTGCCCCCAATTACAGTTGTCCCTTTGTATCCACAAGGGATTGGTTCCAGGGCTCTGCAGATACCGAAATGCATGGATGCTCAGGTCCCTTATGTAAAATGGTGTGTGTTTGCGTATAACCTCCTATATACTTTAAATCATCTCTACTTATAATACCAAATACAATGTAAATGCTGTGTAAATAATTGCTGGCGAGTGGCAAAGTCAAGTTTTGCTTTTTGCAACTTTATAAAATTTATCTCCAAATATTTTTGGTCCACGGTTGGTTGAATCTGCAGACATGGAGCCCATGGATACAGAGGGCTGACTGTACAAGGTTCTATTTCTGGTCCCAGACACTGACCAGTCAGATGAGCAACTCCTTCTCCCTTGGGTTGGTGGCAGGGAGGCTAGGAAAAAGCAAGATGGCAGGGAGGAAGGAGTAGAAAATTCCTTTTGCCTGTACTGAAGGTATTGTCATCCCTGTTTTTCATATGAGAAAACTGAGATGTGGAAAGGTTAATTGAAGTTTAGTGAGGCCTAATTCTAAGAAACCGTGAATGAAAATCTCAACTTTTAAAATCAGCCATAGTGGTCACATCAGGTCAAAGGTACCATCGTTGCTGCTGAACTTGTGATGTACTCCAAAAATTTTTTTTGGCGTTTCTTCTAGGTTATACATTAAAATAACTGAAGACACACATTCAAGAAATAGAAACACAAGAGGGAACTTTGAATCATTTATTGCTGCCTATTCTTTGCAGAGGTAAGGAGACTGACATCTCAAGAGTTAATGGTTGGGAATGGAGGCCAGATCTTTTATACCCCAGTCTCGTGTTTTCCCGCTGTGGCACTGTGATGGGGTTCCTGAATATATGCTCCCCCTGACATTTGTTGGAATCTTCCTCTTCCCCAACTGCATGAGAGGCAGGAGAATGTGGTAGAAAGAGCACTGGTCTTAGAAGCCCCAGGTTAAGTCCCAGCTCCATCTTGTGTAAACTTGTGTGATCTGGGCACACTCTCCTCAGTTTCTTCTTCTAAACCATTGGTATAAAAATATTTGCCAACCTCTCAGGATAGTTGTAAGGATGAAAGGAGATACCAGCTGTGAAAAATCTCTGTAGACTCCAGGTACTGGGCAAAGGTAAAGAATCACTTTCGGGAAATCTAAATCTATGCAGTTTCCAACTGCCGAGCTAAGATGGCCACGCCCCCAGCTTCTTATATTTTGCTTCCTCTAGAATTTTTTGACTCTCAACTTTTGCACATTGCACCCCTTCCTCTTTGTCTGATTTTATTTCCCCTGATGGTGGTCCAGCTGAATTCTGGGCCCAGCGTCCAGAGAGGTCAGTGACTCAATTCTGGACCCAGCGTCCAGATGAGGTCATCCCTCATGTGGGATGGTTTTCCCCCTCCCCAAGGCCACGAGAATGAGCAGAGAGTGTGAGTACTGCTTTGCAGGGAAGAAAGCAAACAACCCTATCATTTAATGGGAGTCTTAAAAGTTTAACTGCTTTAGTGAGTATGGACATTGAGACTGGATGGCAACTGCTCCTACTAACAGTGGAGATTTATTAGCCCAGAAAATCATTTCAATCTGTGGAGATTCCACAGAGACCATTGTATGATCATGGGTATAATTAATAGCAGAACTGTTTGGGAAGGGCATCAACATTTATGCAGTGCCTCCCACACCCAAGGCAGAGAGTGAGGTGTGAGGTTGGTGTCGTTCTTGCTTTGCAGAGGAGAAAGATGAAGTTCAGAGAGGTTAGGTAGTTGGTCCCAAGCTTGTAAATGGTAGAGTTAAGACTTGAATCCAGGTCTTTGCACTTTCTGTAGCGCAGACACCAGGGAGAGTCTGATGCATTCTGAATCATTTACCTGTGTTTGAAAATGAGAGAAACGGTGTGGGGAGATACAGTAATTAAAATAGTTTAACCAGTTGCCCATAGTTTGGAAACTTTGGAGAAAGAGGTTAAAATGTAGATTAAACATGGAAAATAAAAACCCCACGCTTCTCCTACCTCTGGACACCAGACATGGATACACTTTTAATAACAGCTGTTTTTCAGACACTGCCATCAGGAGGAGATTTGAAAACCAGGGTCACTGATGAGTGGAGGCTACAGAAGGTCACAACAAAACACAGAGGGCCTCAAACAAGGATTTAAAGGTGTGTCAGTCTGGCAAGAAGAAATTAAGTGAAACTCAGAAAGTTCTCAAATACATAGAAAGAGACTTTGTTTCACAGCTTCTATAAACAAACCCCAAAACACGTGGACTTCTAGGAAACAGAGAAGTTATCAAATTGCCAAGGTGTTAATGGTCAGTTCTTGGTGTTGTTAGAGCACAGTCTGACTTGCACACCTGACTGAAATGTTGTCCTTAACAAGCATACGCTTTCTCGCTAGTGATTCTTAATATTTCTGCTACAAGGCAACTCATACATTTGGTAGTCTGATCACTCTGGTCAGAAAAATAAAACTTACTGAGCACATCCTAGGTGCCTGGCTATGACCTAGGTATGGAGGATACAAATGAAAACAGAATATATGCTTTCATGGAGTTTTTAGCCTGATGGGGAAAGCAGTTAAGTCAACAAGGAATTATAACCTGTGCATTATGGTAAGAGCTCGATGAAGGTAGGACAGGGTGCTTGTGGAAATGCAACAGAAGGGGAGCTACCTCAGTCTTAGAAGGTCATTGAAAGCTTCCTAGAAAAAGTGCCATCTAAGCTGAGACCCCAAGGATGAGTAGGAGTTGATGGGAGTGGATTAGTCAGGGTTCTCCTGAGAAGGAGAACCCACAGGAGGTATACAGAGATGTATATAAGAGGGGAGTTATTATAGGAATTGGCTAACACAGTTATGGAGGCCTAGAAGTCCCACAGTCTGTGCTCTGCAAGGTGGAGAACCAGGAAAGCCAGTGGTGTACTTCAGTCTGAGTCCAAAAGCCTGAGACCCAGGGGAGCCAGTGGTGGAAGTCCCAGTCTGAAGATAGATGTCCCCGCTCAAGCAGACAGCAAATTCACCCTTCCTCTATCTTTTTCTTCTCTTCAGACCTTCAACCGATTGGAAGGTACCCACCTGCATTGGTGAGGGAGATCTTTACTCAGTCTACTGAGTCAAATGATAATCTCTTCCAGAAACGCTGTCACAGACACAGCCGGAAATAATGTTTTACCACTTACTCCTTAGCCCGGTTAAGCTGGCACATAAAATTAACCATCACAGGGGGTATATATCCTCAGCAGATGGAGGAACATGTGCAAAGGGGTAGAAGTGAGAAAATAGAATGTGTTTGGGGAACTGAAAGAAATGCAGTTTGGCTGGAGTATTGAGAGTAGAGATGGCTGGAGAGATGGGCAGGGGGCTAACCTTGCCATGCAGGTTAAAGAGTTAGGATTTTCCTAAGAAAAACTGCAAACCATCAAAGGGATTTAAGCATGAGGCTAACATGATCATGCTTGTGTTCTAGAAAGATCTGTATGTGTGTGTTTCAGAAAGACCTAAATGGTGATTTGGAGCATGAGACTCAGGATGGGGGACAGACCAGAAGCAGGATAACCAATAGGTGATAATTGTAGTCATCCAGGCCAGAGACGGGCATGGTCTAGTCCAGGTCACACCATTGGAGGTGGAGAGACTGGAGAGATCCAAGAGCTTCTTGAGGAGTGAACTGAATCCACAGAAACTTGACACTGATTAAACATGAGAAGTGAAACAGGGAAGCAGTCGAGGATGGCTCCCAGGTTTCCGGGAGGTATGAATGGGATTGCCAGCTCCTGAACTAGAACACTGCTGAAGGAGCAGGTTTCAGAGAGGTGTGGGTGAGTTCCATTTTGGAAATTGCTGGGGGAGTGTGCAGGACATCCAAGTGGAGCTATTCAATACAGAGTAGGAACCATGTGTTGGAATCTCAGGACAGAAATCTGAATGAGTTTTGGATTTGGAAGTCATTGGTAAGTGGATGGCCCTTGAATCCAAGGCTGAAATCACATTGGCAAGGCTAGCTCCAGCATCCTGTCTTCAAAGAGGATCTGGAAGCTCCCACTTTTTCTTGATTTTCTTGATCAGACCATGTACATGTAATTAAAACACAATATCCATTCTTATGTCACTTTATGCTTTTGAAAGTAGTCGCCGTGTGTCCCTAGGACTGTTGGGTGAAGTACACAGAGAGAAACAACGCACATTTTATATATGTCCAAGGTCATAAAGCACCACGCACTGAGAGAGCTCAGCTCTGGTTCTGCCAGGGCTCTTTTCACTACCCTGGATAGTCGTTGAAGCCACTTGTCCTGACACTGCATAAAGAATACCCGCGGGCTTCCCTGGTGGCGCAGTGGTTGAGAGTCCGCCTGCCGATGCAGGGGACACGGCTTCGTGCCCCAGTCTGGGAAGATCCCACATGCCGCGGAGCGGCTGGGCCCTTGAGCCATGGCCTCTGAGCCTGTGCTCCGCAACGGGAGAGGCCACAACAGTGAGAGGCCCGCATGCCGCAAAAAAAAAAAAAAAAGAATACCCTCAATTCACAGCCAGCCATGACAGGACTGAAATTCATGATGACCCATAAAAGACCTAAGAGAAGCAAGGGGACAGCCTCTCTACCAGGCTCAGTGGATTTTAGCTTCTGCTGCCCTCAGCCCATCACCCTTGTCCACCCTGTGTTGACCTCAGCACAGTTTTAGACTGCCCCTGTCTGCCCACAGCAGGTCTGTGAGGAAGGTCCATGGCTCCATGGCTCCTAAGTCGCTGGATACTTGGCCATTCACCATTTGTAAGAAGTGGCCCAATGAGCACCCAAATGCTCAAAGGCAGAACCAGAGTGATGCGATAAGATGGAGAGAGATCTGGTAGGTTGGGAATGGGAGAAGGAGGACGTTTTCCTGATGATCCAGGAAATCATAGTATGTGGAGAAGAGATAAAAAGACAGTTTGGGTTTGCGGCTTTGTTTTGGTTTTGTTCCTGAGCAGCGGAATTCTCTTTCCTCAAAGAATTCTTGAACCGGACTCCAATATATCAAATGGTTTAAAAAAAAAAGGAACTGTTATGATAAAAGCGGGAGCCCTGGGACCTGAGCCAGCCTCCTGGTGGGGGTGGGGGCATCCCACCCCCTAATACTCACACAGGGCCTTTTAGGCTTCTTGGAACACTTTTGAAAAACGGTAGTTTAGTCCATGCCCCCAGGATGGTGGAAGATACAGAAGAATGAAAGATCGAGCTTTAGAGTCAAACTCCCCTGGTTTGAATCTGGTCGGGCTGCTTATTAGGTGTGTGATTTGGGACAAGTTATTTAAGAGTTCTGAGCCTCAGGTGCATTATCTGTAAAATGCGTGTGGTAAGTACAGAATTGCTGTGACAGTTAAAAGAGAAAAAATATCTAAAGTACTGAGCACTGAGCTCAGCATTTAATATATTCTCAATAATGGAAATTATTATTATTGTTGTTGTTATCAGTTGCCAAACATTTGGATTTTTACAGATTTTTCAAGCTGGAAATTTGGCTTTTTTAAAAAAACTAATTTATTTTTTATTTATTTTTGTCTGTGTTGGGTCTTCACTGCTGTGAGCGGGCTTTCTCTAGTTGCGGCGCATGGGCTTCTCATTGTGGTGGCTTCTCTTGTTGCGGAGCACAGGATCTAGGTGCTTGGGCTTCAGTAGTTGTGGTACACGGGCTTAGTTGCTCCGCAGCCTGTGGAATCTTCCCGGACCAGGACTTGAACCCGTGTCCCCTGCATTGGCAGGAGGATTCTTAACCACTGCACCACAAGGGAAGCCCGAAATTTGGCTTTTTAAAGATAGGCTAGAAATTTGGACTTTTTGGTGAGGCTCTCCCAATTTTTAAGTAATTAATTGAAAAAAAAAACAACAACAACAAAACTGAGCTAAATAAGATGACCTCCAGCAGTCCACTGGAGACCTCTGGAGTAAATAGTTAATGCATGATTATACATGGTATGTACCATATATGATTAAACATGTGTATAGATCCATGTATGGCAGAGGCTGAATTGTCCTGGAGGGGAAGGGACGGGAGGCTGAGTGGCTTGGAGGGAGGAAGAGGCCTGAAGCTGTGCCTGGGTCCATGGTGTGGGGTTGTGGCTTGCTTTAGTCGGTACAGGTTGGACCCTGCCATCCTGCTGTGGGATAGATTCATGTTTCTGGGATGAGGGAACATTTTCTTTCCTGACCTGCCATGGTGATACCAGGATTCACAAAGGAAAGGCTGATCCTCGCACTTCCCAGTTGCATTCAACTCAGGAGCTTTTGCGTGGACCCCTCTTTATTTGAAATATTGATATTTTGTTTATCATGTACTTTTTTGCATCAATTTTGATTTTTTAAAAATATTGCATTTAAAATTTTATTTTTAATGGAAACTTCTATTAAGTAGGAAGATATAATATCTTTATTTTATTTTTTATTTTTTGAGACCAGGGATAGTATTTTATTCTTCTTTTTTATACATCCATACTACTTAGCATAGAGCTATACTCTTTTTTTTTCCCAGTGCTATACAGTAGGTCCTTGTTGGTTATCTATTTTAAATACAGCAGTGTGCACAAGGACATAATATCTTTAGTCTTTAATCCATTTTGAGTTTATTTTCTTACATGGTGTGAGAAAGTGGTCCAGTTTTATTCCTTTGCATGTAGCTGTCTAGTTTTTCCAGCATCATGTATTGAAGAGGCTGTCTTCAACATTTTTTTGCCTCCTTTGTCACATATTAATTGACCATATTAGCATTGGTTTATCTCTGGAATGTCAATTCTGTTTCACTGATATATGTGTCCTTTTGGTGCCAGTACCATACTGTTTTGATTACTTTAGCCTTGAAGTGTAGTTTGAAATCATGAGCATATAACCTCCAGCTTTGTTCTTCTTTCTCAAGATTGCTTTGGCTATTCACGGTCTTTAGTGATTCCATACAAATTTTAGGATTATTAGTTTTAGTTCTGTGAAAAATGCCATTGGTAGTTTGATAGGGATTGCATTAAATCTGTAGATTGCCTTGGGTGGTATGCAATATTAATTCTTCCAATCCGTGAGCAAGGTATCTTTCCATTTGTCTGTGTCATCTTCAGTTTCTTTCATCAATGTCTTATACTTTTCAGAGTACAGGCTTTCACCTCCTTAGTTAGACTTCCTCCTATGTATCTTATTCTTTTTGACGCAGTGTAAATCAGATTGTTTTCTTAATTTCTCTTTATGATAGTTCATTATTAATGTATAGAAATGCAACAGATTTCTGTTTATTAATTTTGTATCCTGCAACTTTACTGAATTCACTTATTAGTTCTAATAGTTTTTTGATGGAGTCTTTAGTTTTCTCAATAAAGTATCATGTCATCTGCAAACAGTGACAGTTTTACTTAACTTAGATGCCTTTTATTTCTTTTTTTCTCTGATTTTGGTGGCTTGAACTTCTGATACTAGTTTGAATAAAAGTGGTGAGAGTTGGCATCTTTATCTTGTTCCTGACCTTAGAGGAAATGCTTTCAGTTTTTCACCACTGAGTATGATGTTGGCCATGGATTTGTCATATATGGTCTTTATTCTGTTAAGGTATGTTCCCTCTATATACACTTTGTGAAGAGTGTTTGTCAAAAAGCTTTTTCTGCATCTATTGAGGTGATCATATGAGTTTTATCTTTCATTTTGTTAATGTGATATATCATATTAATTGATTTGCAGACATTGAGCCATCCTTGCATCCCTGGGATAAATCCCACTTGATCATGTGGTATGATCCTTTTAAAGGAATTCTGTTTGCTAATAGTCTGTTGAGAATTTTTGCCTTCATATTAATCAGTGATATTGGCCTGTAATTTGCTCTTTTTTTTGTGGTGTCTTAGTCTGGTTTTGGATTCAGGGTGATGCTGGCCTTGCAGAATAAGTTTGGAAGCATTCCTTCCTCTTCAATTTTTTGGAATAGTTTGAGAAGGATAGGTATTAACTAATCTTTAAATGTTTGGTAGAATTTGCTTGTGAAGCCATCTCATGCTGGACTTTTGTTGGGTGTTTTTCTTTATTACTAGTTAGATTTCATTACTGGTAATTGGTCTGGTCAGCTGTTTTATTTCTTTCTGATTCAGTCTTGGAGAATTGTATGCTTCTAGGAATTTATGCATTTCTTCTTGATTGTCCAATTTGTTGGCATATAATTGTTCATAGTAATTTCTTATGATCCTCTGTATTTCTGTGATATCTGTTGTAACTTCTTTCTCAGTTCTGATTTTATTGATTGGGCCCTCTCTCTCTCTCTCTCTCTCTCTTTCTCTCTTTCTGTCTCTCTCTTTTGATAAGTCTGGCTGAGGTTTATCAATTTTGTTTATCTTTTCAAAGAACCACCTGTTAGTTTCAGTGATATTTTTTAATTATTTTTTTTAGTCTCTATTTCATTTTTTTCTGCTCTCATCTTTATTATTTCTTTCCTTCACCTAACTTAGTTTTTTTTTTTTTTCTTTTTCTAGTTCCTTTAGATGTAAGGTTAGGTTGTTTATTTGAGATTTTTTGTTTGTTTGTTTCCTGAGGTAGGCCTGTATCAATATAAACTTCTCTCTTATAACTGTTTTTGCTGCGTCCCATAGATTTTACAATGAGTTTCCATTTTCATTGTCTCAAGGTATTTTTTATTTCCCTGAGTTCTTCAGTGAGCCATTGGTTTTTTAGTATAGTTTAGACTCCATGTGTTTATGTTTTTTCCAGTTTTTATCTGGTAGTTAATTTCTAGTCTCATACCATTGTGGTCAGAAAAGATGATATGATTTTCAGCCTTCTTAAATTTATGGAGCCTTGTTTTGTGACCTAGCATGTGACCTATCCTTGAGAGTGTTCCATGTGCACTTGATAAGAATGTGCATTCTGCTGCTTTTGGATGGAATGTTCCATATATATATTAAGTCCATCTGATCTAACATGTCATTTAAGGCCAATGTTTCCTTGTCTGGATGACCTGTCCATTGATGTAAGTGGAGTGTTAAAGTCCCCTACTATAATTGTGTTACTATTAATTTCTCCCTTTTTAATATTTGCTTTATGTATTTAGGTGTTCTTATGTTGGGTGCATATATATTTATAAGTGTTATATCTTCCTGTTGGATTGATCCCTTTATCATTATGTAGTGCCCTTCTTTGTCTCTTTTTAGAGTCTTTGTTTAAAAATCTGTTTTATCTGATGTAAGTATTGTTACCCCAGCTTTCTTTTCATTTCCATTTTCGTGGAATGTATTTTTCTATTCCCTCACCCTGTGTATGTCTTTAGATCTGAAGTGAGTCTCTTGTAAGCAGCATATATATGGATCTTGGGGTTTTTTTTTTAAACCATTCAGCTACTCTATGTCTTTTAATTGGAGCATTTAGTCCATTTACATTTAAAGTAATTATTGATAGGTTGATACTTATTGCCATTTTGTTTCCTGATTGCTTTTTTAGTTCTTCTTTGTTTCTTTCTTCTCTTGCTCTCTTCCTTTGTGGTTTGATGACTGTCTTTAGTGTTATGTTTTGACTCCTTTCTCTTTATTTTTTGTGTATCTATTATAGGTTTTTGGTTTGTGGTTACTAAGAGGTAGGGGTGTGTGTGTGTGTGTGTGTGTGTGTGTGTATGTGTGTATATATATATATATATTTTTAAGTTGACAATCTCTTAAGCTTGTACACATTATAACAGCCATATAATTTTAACTTTTAACCCCCCACCACATTTTATTTTTTTGACATTTTACATGTTTTAATTTTGTGTCTTTCTTCACTTATTGTAGATATAGATGATTTTACTACATTTTTTCCTTTAACCTTCCTACTAGCTTTATAAGTGATTGATCTATTACCTTTTCTATTGTTTGCTTTTACCAATGAGATATTTCCTTTCATAATTGTCTTATTTCTAAGACGATTGTGGCCTTTTCTTTTCTGCTTAGTGAACTCCATTTAACATTTCTTATAAGGCTGGTTTAGTGGTGGTGAACTCTTTTAGCTTTTGCTTGTCTGTAAAACTTTTTATTGCTCCTTTAATTCTGCATAGACCCCATCTTTATTTGAAATATTGATATTTTGTTCATCATGGATTATTTTGCATTAATTTTGATTTTTTAAAATGTTTCATTAAAATATTACTTATCTCACTTTCTGAGTTTTTGGATGTCCCCTTAACCTTTGTGTCCAAGGTGAACACCTCACTTTCTCACCCTAGTCCCTGACCTAGATCCCAGCCCCAAGTCATGATTTAGTGGATTGTCCGTGTAACAGGCTGTCTGTTGGAGGCAGGTACTCAGCCCTCATAGCTGCTTGAGGGAAGACAATCACCCCACAGAGCAGGTGGATACTGGGGAATGCAGACCAATTTTGATTGTAGCCAAAGCAAACAGTCTCTAAGAAACAAATCTACTGAAGGATCAAGACATTCCAAAGGCAAACAGGAACAGTTTCCAGAAGATTTATTCTTTTGGATTCCTGGCACTTCTTATGTCTCCAGTTCCTTAGGAAGGAAATGCACAGACTGACTTGTAGGGGATCAACTGTGACTGTCAGCCCCCCACGCTTACAAACATTTTCCCCCTTTGTTCCATGAAAGGTACAGAGATTTGATTCAGAGGAGCTCAGATGTTAGTGGAGAAAACTGTTTTCCCTTCAGCATCTCTCATCCAAGGCTTCCACAGAATCCCAGCACTGGGTCTGGAACTGCCTGTGGGGCCTGGCCTTAGGCTTCCAGGCAGGGCAAGATCTCAGGTAGCGGTGTCTGTCTGGGAAGCTGCAGGCCTTCTAGCTGCATCTCAGTCAGTGTGGCTTGACCTTCACTCCCCTGGACAGGCAGAGCCACTAGGCGCATGGTCCCCCTGTGTGGCAGTGTGGCTGCTGGGCAGACTCCGGCAGTGTGCCCACTCTACACAGACCGTTCATGTGGATGTGGTTCATCCACCCCCAGAAATCCCGCCTGTCTTGAACTGAAGAGCAAAGCCTGGAAGTTTGACCAAATCAGTAGGAGTTCTAGATGAGCTCAACTGTTTCAGACATAGAAAACAAGAAACTAGTATATTGAACTTCTCCATACCTTCCACCCAACTTAAGAAATGAAGTATTACTGTTACAATCGAAGCACCCTTAAACAACTTAAATGTCTACCCTTGAGAGAATGGATATGTAAACGGAGGTATGTTCTAAAATATCCTGCAGGTAAAACAAAAGAATCAGAGGTATGTGTGTCATCACAGGTAAATCTTAAATATGTTGTTGATCTTGATTCTTTCCATGGGTGTTTCCTAGGAAACTTGAACTGACTCGCCTATGAGAGCTCTCAGCTTAGGACAGCAAGCAATCTACTGATCAATCACTTATAAAGCTAGTAGGAAGGTTAAAGGAAAACAGTAGTAAAATCATCTGTATCTACTGAGTGTGCCCACTTTCTTCTCTTCCTTTCCTTCCTCCTTCCTTTCCTCTCTCTTTGCCCCTTTCTATTCTATTCTCTTACCTCCTCCAATCTTGGCTTATATTCTTCCTTCCTCTCCTGTTTCTCTCCTTCTTACCCTTTCTTTACTCTTCACGGGAGAAGTCTGGGGTGTGGGTGTAATCACGCAGGGAGGTGTGTGTGTGTGTGTGTGTGTGTGTGTGTGTGTGTGTGTGTGTGTGTGTGGTGAAAGGGGTTAACACCTAGTTTGTACCAGACCATACTGGGTACTGTGCACACATTATTTCACATGGTCAATCCATTATTGTCCCCATTTTAAGAATGAGAAAACTGAGCCTCAGAGAGGCTGGAAAATGGGCCGAAGTTCTGCAAATTGTAAATAGCTGAGCAGAGACTTGAATTCAGGTCAGAATCTGGAATCAGGGCTCCTCCCACTTCCCAGCACACAGCCTACCCTACCCCTCCACCCTTTTCTTCTCTTCTGCCTTTTCTCTCCTTCCCTCCCCAAGTATGTCCCATATCACTTTCTACTACAATTACCAGTATTATTATTATACTTTCTGTTATCTATTTCAAGGATGCCTTAGGTTACTTTGTTTATCTTCTCAAAGATAAACAGTTTATCAAATGCTCTCGTGAACAAGACCTCATTTGGTCCTAACAACCCCTGTGAGGCAGGTGGGGCCAATATTAAGCCCACTCTACAAATGAGGACCAGAACTCAGAGAGGCTGGGAATATGCTGAAAGCCACATAGCCATAGGCTGATCTTCTGTCTCTGACTCTGAATCCTGGCTCCTTTGGTTACCCTGCTTCACCGAGACCTATGAGTCCATTCAAAGTCAAGTGCTGGTCACCGGGAACACACAATACTTGTGAAACCAGATCCTGTCTTTAAATTTTGATATTTTGTTCATCATGAATTTTTGACATTAATTTTGATTTTTTAATATTGCATTACAATGTTATTTATATTATTTATTTGATGGCTGGGTTTATTTGGTATCTTTAAATTTTGCACCAGAGGTGATGCCTCACCCTCCTCACCCTAGTCCCAACCCTACCTGTCTTTACCTAGCACAGTAACCCCTCCCTTATCCATGCTTTTGCTTTTCATGGTTTCAGTTACTCACAGACAACCTCAGTCTGAACATGTTAAATGCAAAATCCCAGAAATAAACAACTCATAAGCTTTAAATTGCATGCCATTTTGAGTCACGTGGTGAAATCTCACATCTTCCAGCTCCATCCTGCCTGGGACGAGAATCATCCCTTTGTCCAGCGCATCCCACCTGTTAGTCACTTAGTAAGTGTCTTGGTTATCAGATCAATTGTCATAGTATCACAGTGCTTGTGTTCAAGTAACTTTTCTTCTACTTAATAATGGCCCCAAAGCACAAGGGTAGTGATGCTGGCAATTGGGATATTCTCTTCCTGTGCCTAATTTAAAAACAAAACTTTCTTACAGCTATTTACGTGTAGGAAAAAGCATATTATCTATAGTATCTAAATATAGTATTATCCGAGGTTTCAGGCATCCCCTGGGGGGTCTTGAAATGTATCCCTCCCGGGTAAGGGGGAACCACTGTGCCAGAATTACACTGTGTTTACTTCTAACAAGGTAAGCATGTGGTAAGAGTTGGTTTTACAACAGTGCTGCTTGGCTGCCTTTTCTGACACTTCCTCATTAGTTTGGTTCAGAGTCTCACTTCCCAGGTCCCCTCTGGGAATCCTGTCTGATCAGAATAATTCTGTAGAAGAAGGTGAGTTCTTGGGTCGGTACAGGATCAGTGATGCCTCAGAAAGAGGAGACTTGATTTCTTCCACGGGGCCCCTGCTGTTAGCTGATGCTCAGCGGTTTGAGTTAGCACAATGAAGTCTTTTTCTGGGAAGGGACTATTTGGGAATAAACTTCCATGGATACCTCCTCACACACCCCTCCAACCCTGTCCCTTGGCTGTTAGCCTTTAGGGAAATAGAAGGAGCAGCTTGATCGGGGTTTTCCTAGAAAAGCCCTTCGATGGGCCCATTATGGAAAAGAAGCTGTTTTTGTTTTCTTTGATTAATTACAGTATCTTGTTTCCCAAAGCACATGTGGCCTTGGATCTTCCAATGGACAACAGCCACAAAGGAAGGGCCATGGCTGCCTGGAGCTTGACAAGGACCCCAAGACTAGGGCCGGTGCAGGGGAGCGGGGGTGGCATACGTAGCCCTGTTGTCAAGGACTTGGCTCTTCACTTTTTACCATTGACGTAGTTCAGGTTGTCCATTTCCTTTGTGTTTTCCTGCCAGTGTGAATAAGAGAAATATTAGTGTTTAAAGATTTCTTTACAGTTCCTTGAAAGCTGGCTGGGTGAAGTCAGCCAGAGAATTATATAACAGCAAAGCTCATTTAAAGCAACAGTGTCTTTCTATAGGGCTGTGGGGTTTCATTTATTGGTTTTGTTATAAATTATAAAGAAAAAGGTACTAATTTTATGAAGAAAATAGAAGGACCCTCCCATTCTTACTTTCTGTTCTTTCACTGGAGGGGTGCAATTTCTAGGGTGTTGGTTAAAAAAAAGAAAAGATACAAAACCTCTTTCAAGGAAGATAAGAAAAAATCATGTTCATTAACCTCAGGCAGTCATAGCATACTTAACCTTGTTTGAATTCAGAAGAAAAAATAATAATAAAGAGAAAAGCTTTCTAAAGTATTTGTTTCTTTTTTAAGAGTCTTGGGAATTTTATAAATGTTCAGCTATTTTTTCCTTTCAAAGGGAGCCAGACCCTTTGAGGTAGGGAAGGATTCAAGCATCAGGTAATCTACTACTATGATGTTCTCTGTGGTGCTTTAATACCTATCAAAGTGCCTACCATGCATTATCTCAACTGATCTCCCCATTCCCTTGGTTTGCCCTTCTGTTTCTTTCCATTTTAGAGAAAAGAAAACTGAGGCCCAAGGTTTCTCTGACTTGCCTGGCATCACACAGCTCAAATGGAGACCAAATTCTGCAATTCTGTCTGTCTCTTTCTGGCATCACCCTGAAAAGGCCCCCTTCTCCTCTCCTGTATACCAGTGGATCTCAACCAACGGCAACTTTACCTCTCAGGGGACATTTGGAAATGTCTGGAGGTATTTTTGGTTGACACAACTGGCAGAGGAGGGCACAGGTACAGGTGCTACTGGCATCCAGTAGGCGGAAGCCAAGGATGCTGCTATACATCCGACGGTGCACAGACTACTCCCACAAAGAAGTATCTGGCCCTAAAGGTTAATAGTGCAGAGGCAGAAAAGCCAAGGTCGGGAGTGCGCCCCACATCAGACGGAAGTTCCAACCTCTGGGAGTTGCCAGGGCTCCTCTGCCCAGCGACAGGCTTGGCCTCTCTCCCGAGGCTGCCACAAGAGCTGAAGCCACTGTCTAGAATGCCCTTTGGCAGCGGGCAAGTGTCCCCTGTGGAGTTTCCTGCGGGACAGGCAGTGCATCAGCTGGAGCTGCTGTGTGTTATAATTTATAGTCGCAGGACGCCTGTCTTCATTTAGCAGCAAGCTCGCTGGCAGCTGCCCTGCCAGGGAGGAAGTGAGTCCCGCAGAGGCCCGCAGCACCCCCCACAGCTGACAGCCCGTGGTATTTGGGGACGGCTGTTGCTCGGAGGCACCTGGGAATAGGCCAGGGTGGAGATGGCGCTGAGCACGTGGTCTCCCCTTCCGACCCATCCGTCAGCAGCGGCCCCTGCCAGAAGATGGCCTATTGAACATTTCCAGGAATAGCACTGCCAAGCCTGTCAACTGCTTTCTTGGAAATACACTCAATAAGGATGGCGGGCCTCCAGCAGGGAGAGCAGAAAGCCCGGCCTGGACCACGCCACTCAGAAACGGCAGGGCCTGGCTGCAGGCCCTGGCAGTGCCTTGGGGAAGAGGAGCTGTAGCTTCTGGAGTCGTTTAAAAACGTTCTCAGCGTGGAGGGGAGATGACCACACCTTTCAGAAGGTCGGGCCCTGCTGACCTCATGCAACCCCGTGACCTTTAAATGCCTGCTGTGTTTGTTCAGCCACCAGCGGACTGGAAGGCTATCCGGCTTGGAGGCCAGGTATTAACTAGGTATTAACTGTCAGCAGTGATTGACCTCAGTGTCATCTGGGGAGCCTTGGCCATCACTCCTTCTGTTGTAAGCTTCACTCTCAAATAGCGCCAAAGGAACATAAGAAAGGGCGAGTATTCCCCACTCCACCCCACTAACCCCACGCACACTGTGACTGTGGGGATATAGCAAATAAGAGGCAAAGATGTGATAACGAGAGAAAAATCTTATAAGCCACCCTTCCCCTCACCCCCTGCAGAAGTAACCTTCCCCCTCACAGAGGCCTGACATTCCTGTTGAAATTTGACCACTTGGAACTCTTTGCTCTCTGAGCTACGGCCTTCTCCAGCCTCTGGGGGGGTTGCCCAGGGGTTGCCAGGCTTGGGGATGCCCTAAGAAGGCCAGCTGCCTTCAAAGAAAACTTAAAGATGTAGGCATTATAAAAAAGCAAGAAATCAAAAACCGCTATGTGGAGGGTTCAGGGAATATTGGTTCCTCACCTTTTAAAAATAATAGCGTTATGAAGTTTACCACAGAGCAAGTATGGGACATCTATTTCATTTCTAAAAGCCACTGATTCACAGGACAAACATTATTCGAGACCCACACTGACCTACAATTAGTTGGTGGTAGGGCTGCCAAATACACTATCAGATGCCCAAGTAAATTTAAAGTTCAGAAAAACAACAAATAATCTTTTTGGTATAAGTTTATCTACAAGTCCAATTTACCTGGCCGCTGTGTTTTTGTTAAATCTGGTCACTTCTATTTGGGGGGATAAATTGTCCTAGTTGTTAATAACAGGGAACAGCAATACAGATTCAACACATATGAAAGATCATAGCTGTTAGAGGAGGAAAGCAGGGAAGGAAGAGGGTAGCAAGGAAGGGGAGAGAAAGATCAAGAAGAAAGGGAGATAGGCATAGTGAAGGAGAAGGAAACTAAGTGAAAGAGAAACAGGAAGTACTGAGGAAGGATGAAAACAGGAACATCTCAGAAAGACCTAAAATCCTGAGACAGTTCACAGGATGCTGTTTCCCTGGGAAATGCCGTTTCCTTAGCTAAACACTGTTCCTGTATCTTTTGCTGCTCTTTGTTCTATCTGGTAAAACCCACAGTGACCACTAGGGAGTAATGAGTCCTCAAGCTATGATGGCAGCATCTAGGCCAATATTACCCTGGAGGCAGGTTGAAACCAAACCTAAGACTATATCCAACCTTAAGACCTGTTCCCCCATCCCCTCACCCGACTCACCCGCACCCACATTGCTGTCATCAGAGGATTGTGGATTTTCAAAGAATTGGCATCTGAACAATATAACGGAGCTGGTTGTCATGATTCTATGGAACTTTTTTGTTGTTGACGATGATTCGGAAAATCAGTAGCTTCTTTTGCCTCGGGGTGAAAGTGGCGATGAGCAGGGCGTGCATGCAGACAGCAGAGATTTCCTGAGTTGTTAATCCCCTTGTTCTCTGACCTGCAGATAGGAGGCCAGGTTGGCCTGACCCAAAGAGAGAAGCCTTAATAGGCTTCTAGGGGGATGAGAGACGCATACCTCCTAGGGAAAAGCTGTCATGGTGGTGGTGGTGGGATGGAGGGGACCCTGCTTTGGAGCCCCCCCATCCCACATGTATCCTGGGGAATGGAAATGGGGCTGCCCTCGGTTACCTGGGCTGCGCTATTAGATGTGTGACACCAGAGCAAGGGAATAGGTCTCCCCATAAACTCCAGTGAGGAGCAGAAGAGACTGACCAGTGGCCCACCGTATTGTGACTCTATTCCAGACAGCTGCTCAGACTGTGGCCACACGGGATGTTGTCATTACAACAGTAGCTGACACTCGGCAAGCATCTCCTCTGGGCCAGGCATGTGGAAGGTGCTTTATAAACACTGTCCCAGCTGGCCTTCAACAACTGCCTGATGTTGTAGGGATACTATTACCTTTCATATTACTATTTCCCTAATTTAAGAGGTAGAGAAATCACGACTGCAAAAAGTTAAGTTGCTGTTTCAAAGTCAACTGATTAGTGAGTGTTCGGGCTGAGATTTGCCTCCAGTCCGCCTAACTCCCAGCTCAGGATTCATCCCCGTCCCTCCCGTCAGACTGCAGAGGTCAAATCCCAGCTCCATTACTTACTAGCTGCATGACCTTGGGTAAGTTACTTAATGTCTCTGTGCAACTGCTTCGTCATCTATAAAACGAGGGTAAAAATAGTATCTAGCCCATGGAGTTGCTGTGAAAATTTAATGAGTTTGTGTCAAGCACTGAGAACCCAGTACTTTACTTCCCTTACTTCATCCAATCCTCTAACAATTCTCAAAGTAGTTAATATTATTATCCTTCTTTACATGTGAGGAAACTGAGGCCCAGAGGGCTAATTAGCTTGGTCAAGGTCAGTAAGTGGGACAGCTGAGATTCAAACCCAGACAGACTGACCCATAGTCCATACTTATAGATTCTGCCTCTGTACACTTTTATGTGTTCATTTCATAGTTTCTGCCTTTTAGAACTGGGACGTTGTCAGGTGGCATTTTTGTATACTTACACCTGTGGACAAGGTCCAAGATCGTCCTTAAAGCTACCAAATACACATCCTTCATAGTAGAATTGCTCAGAAGATTCAACTTTTCTGAGTTTGCTCTCTGTCTCTGCTTGTTGATAATGACTGTAGTCGTCAGGCTAGGCTAGGCTACAGTGCAGTAACAAATAAACCCTGAAATCTCAATGCTGTTATCACAACAAAGGTTTATTTCTCCCTCACAGAAAGCCTAAGGAACTTTCCTCTCTGCGTTGACCTTGTGGCTCCACACAGACATGCAAGGTCACAGCCAAATGAGACGGAAGAAGTGGAGGAGAGACTCCCATTAACATCCATGGTCTGGTCGTGCCTCTTCTACTCACAGTCCTTTGTGCAGGACGGTAACATGGCCTCAACCCCTGCAAGCGAGGAGGGGAGGGGAGCACGTGGATTTTCCCTTCCCAGAGCTGTGGTGGTCTCTACCTCCATGAATAAACCCAGCTCCTAGCCTCAAGTTAAGAACAACTGCTAGCAACTTTATTAACCAGGTTGTGAGAACCCCTTTCTTATTAATTATAGTCATGGATTTACTTGAATTGAAACCTCTTCATTTGTTCACTCAATAAATATTTATTGAGTGTTCCCTCTCTACCAGTATTTTTAGGCTCCCAGGAATATATCAGTAAATGAAACAGAATAAAGCCACTACTTTTGTAGAACTAGCATTCCAGTGGGGAATGGGAGAGGATAGACACTTAACCCAAAAATTAAGAAAGTGGTATAATATATTAGGTGTTGGTATGTGCAAGGGAGAAAGATAAAACACGGAAGAGGGGATCAAGGTGTGAGTGTGTGTATGTGTGCATTGAGGGGATGATTTTAAATAGGGGGGCTAGGGAAGGCCTTCCTGAGAAGGTAACATTTGAGCAGACATCCAAAGAATGCAAAGGGCTCTGGGGTGAAAGCATTCTAAGAAGAGGAAGTAACTGGCGCAAAGGCCCTGAGGCAGGGGACTGCCTGACGTGTCAGAGGACAGCCGTGTGGCTGAGACGGACGGAGAGCAGTAGAAGACGAGATCAGGAAGGGGATGGGGGTGGGATGTACTGACCCTTGAGGACCTTGTGCTTTTACTCCTGCTTAAAAACCTCCATTTTCTCCTCCTTGTCCTAAGAACCTGGTCCTGGCTCCTCCCCCACCTCCCAACACACCCACTGTTCTTCTCTCAGTCCCCCTGCAGCAGTGCCTCTCAGACTTGAGGGGCGTCAGGACCACCTGGGGGGAGTGTAAAATCAGATTTCCCATAGTGGGGCCTGAGAATCTGCCATTCTGCTGCTGGTACAGGGACCACCCTTTAGGAAGCACAGCCCTAGTGTGACAAGCTCTCTCTTGCTTTTGGGCTTTTCTACTTATTTCCTCAGGAAAGCTTGCCTGGATTCCTGGACAGCACCAACTGTGTAATTTGTGAGGTCCAAGGCAACATGAAAATACAGACCTCTTGTTCGAAAAGCAGGGAAAAAAGGTTCAGTTACAGGTAAAATATAAAGCTTTTCCTTTTAAAATATTATATTATTTATAATAATTTTATTTATAAAATGTGATAAGTGTAGTGATACATGAGTAACAATACAAATGTTTTTCTTTTTTAGATGTTGGGGGTAGGAGTTTATTAATTAATTTTTTTATTTATTTTTGCTGTGTTGGGTCTTCGTTTCTGTGCGAGGGCTTTCTCTAGTTGCGGCGAGCGGGGGCCACTCTTCATAGCGGTGCGCGGGCCTCTCACTATCGTGGCCTCTCTTGTTGCGGAGCACAGGCTCCAGACGCGCAGGCTCAGCGGCCATGGCTCACGGGCCTAGTTGCTCCGCGGCATGTGGGATCTTCCCAGACCAGGGCTCGAACCCGTGTCCCCTGCATTAGCAGGCAGACTCTCAACCACTGTGCCACCAGGGAAGCCCACAAATGGTTTTTTAACGGTAAAACATATTTTTGATGTCATAATTTTATATAATACAATGAATAATACTGATTAATATGATACCGAGATTCTTCTGGTTTGCTTTCCTACATATTCATTCATTAGGTCATAAAAATGTGTACTTTTAATAACTTAATTTTCAATTTATATACTTGAAAGCAACGTCATTTGCTGTTGGCAAATGTAAAATTACAAATATTTTTTGATAACTTTAATTTTGACAATTAAAATCTACTAATGCAGTTGTTACCAGAGCAGATAAGAGAGTTTTATAGGCTATGACAACATTGGGGTACACATTTGGTAAATTATTTCGAAATATAAGTTTCGGTACCTCTAGAGGTGATGATTCCCGTGGAACTATTTTCTACAGAGTTAACTCTTTATACAAATCAGTTTCATGTAATTCTGAATTTAGTATGCAAATTTATATTATTTATAAATAATTAAATTAGTGGTATTTACATATAGCATTTATATTACCTAATCAGTTAATTATATGATTTTTATACACAAATTTAATGTTAGTATTTTCTGACAGTTCCTGCAACTTGTGAAAATCTATAAGAAACCAAAGTGGCTTCATGATTTTTATATAATTCAAAATGCCTGATATGCATTCTATCACTGTATCTTCAAATATAAGAAAATTCATTTACATATTGTCTTCCTTGTTAATTGTTTATCTGAAACTTTGTGTGAAGGCAGTATTCTATTCTATTGAATGGAACAATCTTTACATTTAATTTCTATTTCTGAGCCCGTGTATGTTTGGTTTGCAATGCTGTAACAGTTTTCAACACCAGAAATTCTAAATTCTTTGAAGAATTTCAATAAGGCCCTGACATGCTTTATTGCAATGTCAATGTGTACGCCCTTAATTTGTAATAATTGACTGACAAGCTTTACCACCTGAGTGCCTGAGTGTCCTGGTGCTCATATTAGAGAGTTAATATTTGTGCAGATGCCACAGGGACAGGCTCTGGGGAGAAACGGGTTAGCCAATCTCCCACCATGCGTCCCAGCACTGCCCCTGGAACCACTCCACTCTCCACGGCTGCCACTGCTGCCACCACCACTGCATCTGCTATTGCTGCTGCCGCCATCAACCAATCTGGGTCCAGGTCCCAGGCAGGGCTGCCCTCGTTGCTCCGAGGGGCTCTGGACAGCCCCAGGTGTGCACATGCTCACCAGAAGGCCAGGCCGGGTGCGTGGTGCTGCCCGCTGCCACGCCTGTGTGCTCCAGCCCCCACGTGTGTGCACTAATGCCTGGCACAGCAGCTCTGCTCACACACGTGCTCCATTGTCCTTTCTGACTTCACAAGTTCAAATATAATTAAGAATTTCAAGACTCTGACAACAGAGCATTAAACCAAGCACGCTGTCCCTTCTGAGTGGCCCTGCTTGCACACCCACAAAGTTGGTCCTGCTCCTGGGCTAAGTGTCTTACCCTAGTTTTGCCCATAGAGCATCTTATATTATTCTCTAACAGTGTGTCATCCTAAATTATTTAATGTCTGTTTTCCCTGCTAGACAGGATCAGCAAACTATGACCCATTGGCTGAATCCTGCCTGCTGCTTGTTTTTGTAATGAAGTTTTATTGGAACATAAAAACTCATTTATTTCGGTGTTGTCTGTGGCTGCTTTCATATTACAAGGAAGAGTTGAGTAATGCAACAAGGAATGTTTGGCCCAGGAAGCTTAAAACATTTGCTGTTGGTCCTTTATAGAATTCTACACTAGACTGTAAGATCCCTGAAGGCAGGAATCAGGTCTGTCTAGAACAGTGCCAGGCATATAGAAAATGCTCAGTCAATACTTGTTGAAAAACAAAAGAATTAAAAAATGAATACATAGAGAGCCTAGTATTTTTTTTTCTTTTTTTTTTTTTTGCGGTGAGCCTAGTATTTTTTGAAGTAATTTATCTTAAAGAAAACCATGTACATTTTGTTTGATTTCATTTTTTGTTTTCGTATAAAATTGTGTCTAAAGTTACTTGCCACACTGTGAAATTGACTCTCCAGGGAAATGTAAGGTGTTTGTCTTGTAGTTGGCATACCCTCCTGACATGTTACTATACTCCTTAGTCTAAAGAAGCACAGGCATTGAAAATCCATCATTCCTCATCAAATAATATTTATTGAGCAAGGCGTGGGGCTAAGCGTTACGACAGGAGTGATAATAATTTGCACTTGTATCTTACCCAAGAGAATTTTACAGGCTATCGACCAAAGGAGAAAAGACTTGCAAATAATATATTATATACACAAGCAACTATGATAAATAGTGTTCAGTGCAGAAGGAAATTTCTGGATCAAGTGCTATCATCTTTCAGAGTCAGGACACGTTCCTTTTGACTGTGAAATCAGAAGAAGCTTCTCACCAGGCATTCTTTTGGTCTCAGATCCAATTCCTGTTCTTTTTCTGCTTTGCTCTGCACCACAAGGAGCTAACTCCTGCAAACTTTATTTCCCTGGCTCCCCTGCCAACTGATTCCAGCTGAGTCCCTTCGGTGGGTGGCCACAGAGAAAGACCAGAAGACTGGAGGAAGGGGGAGGAACCAGGGTATTTCTCCTCACTCTCTGAGCCTCAGTTTTCTCACCTATACAATGAAAAAACCAATAGAGTATTTTCACAGGGTTTCTATGAGAAATAAGATAAGGCATGCAAAATGCTTAGCATAATACCTTATATATGAAATAAACATTCAAGGAGTAGATCTATTATGGCTTTTAGCCTTGCTTAGGTAAGTGGAAAGAGTGCAGTGATCAATAAGTGATGTCTGCCAAGAGTGAAGGGTTGGGGGGTAGTGCTATGTGAGAGGAATATTTACCCAACCCTGATATCTTGGAGCTGTATTGTGGAGATAGAATTGAGAGGACCTGGCAAATGGATTGACAGACTGGTAAGGTATTGGGAGAAATCGAAAAACTGGGATAGTGATACCAAAAGTAGACACAGGCAATGAATAAGAAAGAGTAGGTTTGGGAGAGAGGATTATGAATTCATTTTTAGATAAGGTGTTGTTGGGCTTTTTCCAATTACCAAAAAACAAAAACCCCAAAACAAAAAAACAAAAAAATGGTACACTTAAGAACACCACAAGAGATGGGAGATTTTGATAGAAATACACGTGTGCAGTGAGTTAGCAGAGAAAACCATCTCAGCAGCTACATGCTCAGACCTAATGGACAACTGGAAAACTGCGGGAGACCACAGCAATTCCAGTTACTATAGTCTAGTCTTCTCTTAAGAGGAGAAACCATTGTTCTTTGCTTACTGAGTCTTCCCTGCTCAGGACTCTCTCTGCTTCTGGTTCTGTCTCTAGATTTCCTCTTCCTGCCTTTGTGCTGTGGTTATATTCTTTGCGTCCAGCATTCAAGATGATCAGACTGCATATTTACCATTTAGTGTGGGGCTTCCCAACTAGGATGCATTCTCAGCTCAGACCACCTCATAGTTTCCTTAGGTCTGGCCCATATTGGACGTCTTTGGCTTGGAGTGGCAGCTGTGGCCAGCATAGCAGTCACCTGACAAGGTGTGTCAAAGTCCACCCTCTCAGGAGCTGTGTAACTAGCTGTGAAACCAGTAGGTTTTATGGTGTATACATGGTGAGTGAGCTGGAGATGTCATTGAGATCTCCATGGAGCTGAAAGTAAGATTGGGTCATGTTGAGAGAGCACTGAGGAGACTTAATTACCTCTAATGTTATATATCCCATGCAAATTCAATCATACAAGATCAAAATCTGTCCAAGGTTCAGGGCAAAGAAGTCAGAAATTAAAAAGATGGTTCTTCTAATGGAATCCAGAAAGTTAGACAATTTGCAGAGGAAGGGATTTTCTTACTGTCGTTTATAGGGACTTCACCAATTTTTTTCTTTTTTTTTTTTTTTTTTTGGCCATGCTGCATGGCATGTGGGACCTTAGTTCCCTGACCAGGAATCGAACCCGCACCCTCAGCAGTGAAAGCATGGAGTCTTAACCACTGGACCACCAGGGAATACGTGGGACTTCATGCATTTCTTAGAGGAACAACCTAGAAATTGGCTTGGAAGGGTGGGTGTGGTGAGGTTAGGGTTTTCTTACTGCTTTGAGAATAAAATAGTCTACAGTTTAGGAAAACAAACAAAACAACCCAACCCTCTGTGATTCTTCCCAGAACTCTTCAAATCCAAGACATCCATCACATTGAAACTTGAGGGGCCCAGAGCTTGCCACACACATATTCCAAGGATAAGTTGATATGAGCTCACACATATGTATTTCTTTAAAAACAAAGAGAGGAAGGAAAAAAAGAAAGAAGAAAAAAATTTAAAAAGCAGTCTTTTGAAAATCTATTATTGATGGAGACAGATGGGGCTGTAAGGGGGCAGGTGGATGCTTGCTCTTAAAATCCCAGGTGAGGACAAACAGGCCAATTCTTTAGGCAGCAATACCTGATAGATGGTATATGCACTTTTTTTTTTTTTAATCCTTCAGAGAGAAGTGCCCCAGCGTGCAAAGTCTTGTGTTAGAATAATTTAAATTAAAAATAATGAATTCCACAGACACTATTGAAGAAGCAGAAAATTTTAAATGACAGAAAATAGCCATATCCTATCCTCTAACCATACCCCCTTATTATATAAGTACTTTTATCATTTTATTCATATTCGTATTTAATTTTTATGTAATGGTCATTGGATCCCCTTGGGCTCACCATGCAGAACTTGTGGGTCTGAATGCTGACTCCAGCACTTGGCCTCTCTATGACATGGCAAGTTACTTAAACTCTCTGGGCCTCGGCTTTCTCATCTGAGCACTGGGATAGTAATAGTACCAACTTAAGGATTAAATGAGACAGCTTCTATAGAGTGCCTAGTTCAGTGCCTGGCACACAGTCAGTTATAACCGTTATGCTCACCCATCATTAAAATAAGGCAGGGGCTTCCCTGGTGGTGCAGTGGTTGAGAGTCCGCCTGCCGATGCAGGGGACGTGGGTTCGTGCCCCAGTCCGGGAAGATCCCACATGCCGCAGAGCGGCTGGGCCCGTGAGCCGTGGCTGCTGAGCCTGCGCGTCCGGAGCCTGTGCTCCGCAACGGGAGAGGCCACAACAGTGAGAGGCCTGCGTACCACAAAAAAGAAAAATAAATAAGGCAGCTGTAAAATTTCAGGTTGGCTGGGACAGGAGAACTTAGCAGTTGAAGTCTGTGTTAGCCTCCCCATCTTTTTCCTGTCCTGCAATGATGTATTCTTGGGTCTCCTTCCTCTTGCTGTCCAAGACCCCACCCAATCCAAGATGAAAGAAGTAACACACGTTGTTAACTGTGCACTCAACATATGCTGGAAAGACACGTACTAGGATTTGGGAAAACGAAACAGTGATGCTAGCTGATCTCGTAGAAAGGTGGCCATGCTCCAGTGCCGTGCCAAGCTCTTCATGGGCATCTTCTGAACCAGCAACCTATGGGGTGGCCACCGTCCTTTTCATACAGTTGAGGAATTCATTTCTCAGGAAGGTTACTGTTATGGGCTGAAGTGTTTCCCCCTCAAATTCATATGTTGAAGCCCTAACCCCCAGTTCCTCAGAATGTGACTGTATTTGGAGATAGGGCCTTTAGAGAGGTGATTAAGTTAAAATGAGGCTATTGGGATGGGCCCTAATCCAGTCTGACTGGTGTCCTTATAAGAAGGGGAAATTTGAATTCCAGGGATGCAAGCACACAGAGGAAAGGCCATGTGAGGACACAGCAAGAAGGCAGCCACCTGCCAGCAAGGAGAGAGGCCTCAGAGGAAACCAAACCTGCCGACACCTTAGTGCTGGACTTTCAGCCTCCAGAACTGTGAGAAAATTAATATCCATTGTCTAAGCCACCCAGCCTGCTATATTTTGCAGCCCTAGCAGACTACTGTAGTTACATAACTTTTAAAATCTTATGGAATATTCATCCTTTAAAAAGGATATTCTGACATAGGCTGCAGCACAGATGAACCTTGAAGACATTATGCTAACTGGAATAAACCAGTGACAAAAGGACACCTACTGTATGATTCCACTCAGATGAGGTACCTAGAGTAACTAAACTCACAGAAACAGAAAATAAAATGGTGGCTGCCACGGTCTGGGGGAGAGAAGAATGGGGAGTTATTGTTTAATGGGGACAGAGTCTCAGTTTTGCAAGATGAAAAACGTTCTGTAGATGGATGGTGGTGATTGTTCCACAACAGTGTCAATGTACTTAATGCCACTAAACTGTACACTTAAAAATGATTAAAATGGTCCATTTCATGACATGTATATTTTACGCAATAAAAATTTAATTAAAAACAAAAACTTGGGGGGGCTCCCATTCTTCATGAAGTTCGGTCTCACTGAAATCTTGACTAACTGCTTTTGGAAGGATGAGAAAAGGAAGGTTGAGGAGAAGGAGGGAGTGGGGAGAGGAGAGGCGGCACTGGGGACGGGATGAGGAAGGCCTGTTGGCCTCTGCTGCTCTGTCGGAACACTGGCCTGCAGATCCAGACGAAAACTATCCTGACCTCACCTGCCTCTGAGCACTGGATCCATAACGTGTGCATGTGATCCCTGCCTTTTCAATTACGACGATGGAGGAGAACATGATTTCCAAATGTGAGGCTAAATTCCCTGTGATTTTTTTTCTTTTAATGCCTTTTACCTCCTCCTGTTTCCCCACATCTCCTGGCCCTGCTGTTTATCACACACAGAAAGAAAACGTCCTCAGTGGTGGTCAGAGCGCTTTGCTAATTCTTCCACAGCAACAAAAATCCGATCAGCCTCTCCTCACGGCCACCTCAGATTCGCTGACCCTTTCTCTGGGTTCCCTGCCAGACCTACAACCTGAGGGGTTAGGCCCTCAGTATCTGCCTGCTCTTTTGATTTGAACTGACCCATGTGGCCCTGCCCAGGGAACCCCCAGGCACTCCACGCTTGGACCCTAAGAAAGGCACTTGCCCAGGTGCTGCCTCTGTCTGCACTCTGCCTCCACCTCCCCAGGTGGCCCCTGAAGGGATGCCATGTCCTTCCTCCGGGACCTGCGAGTGGTAAGTTTCTCTGCGTCAATTTCTCCTATGATCTGTTGTTGAACCGCATCTCACCATCCAGCACCCTGTGCTCCAACCTAACAAATGTTAATTTAACAAAGTCACAGCACAGAGACAAACCCAAACTGAGGGACATTCTACAACATAACTGGCCTTGAAATCTTCAAAAGTGTCGGGTTGCAAAAGACAAGACGTAGAAACTATTCCAGACTAAAGGAATAGTCTGAAAAGAGACAGACAACGACTGTCGCTCGGTTCTGGACTGAGTCGTTTTGCTGTAAAGGACGTGATCGGGACAATTGGCAGAACTCAGATGAGGTCTGAGGACTAGACCATGGTGGTGTATCGGTGTGCATTTCCTGATTTTGAAGCTTGGACTGTGGTTATACAGGATGATGTCCTTGATTGTTGCGATTGCACATGGAAGTATTCAGGAGTGATGGGCCATCTGTTAGGCAACTTAACTACCAAATGGCTTAGAAAAAAAATAATTCTTTGTGCTGTCCTCCAAGTTTTCTATTAGTGTAATTTTGGTTCAAAAAAATAGAAGAGAAAGAAGCAGTACCTTGTTTGTTTAGGAGGTAGCCATGCTCAGCGTTTTTCCAGGTGATTTCAGGTACCAGCCTGTGATGGTTCCT
Source organism: Stenella coeruleoalba (assembly GCF_951394435.1). Taxonomy (NCBI): domain Eukaryota; kingdom Metazoa; phylum Chordata; class Mammalia; order Artiodactyla; family Delphinidae; genus Stenella; species Stenella coeruleoalba. Next base: position 26,640,766 of record NC_137157.1, on the reverse strand, counting down.
GAACTTGAGTCACCTTTGTGAGTTTTCCTGGTGAGTGGAGATGCCGGCAAGATTTGGGAGGCTCTTGAATGCTGGCCGGTGACAGCATGCCTTCCATATTTGATGTCTCTTGGTCATCCTTTCCTTTCTCATAGTTTTCTTGTTATACTTCCTTGTCCTCTTCAACTTTTATCTTCCTTTAAATGAATAAAAATATGACTTCACAGAATAAACGATAAGGTGTTAATTTGTTGTTTAGAAATCTGAGAAATGAATGCTCTGATACTGAATTTTTATTTTAAATTTTCCCTTTTTTCCCAACCTAAAAAGGAAACATTTTTTAAAAGATTCACTGACACAGCTAGGCTAAAATCAGCTTTAAGGTATTTCTTCTAGTAAAAAATAAATAAATCAGTCACATAAAGGCTAGTAAACTTGATTTTTAAAAATATTTAAAAATATAGGGATCTGGATGGAAACGGGGGGAAGGAGAGCCATCAGATGAACGAATCTGTCCATAATCTTGCTATTCAGGTAGAAGGACTCATGATGATTTGATGTGTGAGTTTCCAGTTATGTGTGTGTGTGTTTAGAAACTTATTTTTTTAATGGAAATTACACTATACATGCTGTTTATGATCTCACCTACTTAATAATATTCTTCTACAAAATCATTTTTAAAGGTTAGCTAGTAAGATCCCACTGGGTATGAATCTTAATGTAGTTTACTAACCCCAGCTGAGGTTGGATTTGACATTAGACGTGGACTCCCTCCATGCCTCAGATTTTTGGTTCACATTGTACTTCAATGTGGAAGAAAAAAACGGAAGACTTGCCAGGTTCTTTCTGGGAGGACTTGTATTACTTCCCACTTTCCCATGAACAGAATTGGGCTGTGAGAGGGAAATTTCGAGGAGTGATTGAGATCACACTCCTGAACGGATGAGCTGGGTTCGAAACCTGATTCTCTCATCACCAGCTGTGTGAGGTTGGGCATGTTACCTAAAACCTTTGTGCCTCAGTTTCGTCATCTGTAAGACAGGATGAAATGAATAGTGTCCATCTCACAGGGTTATTGGAGGATTAATAAGCTCTAAGTAGCTAGTACATGGTAAGTGCTTACTGGTGTTGGCCATTGTTAATACTCTGAACAAATGTAAGAAGCAACTTTTGAGGTCTGCAGAACGCTAGAAAGACACCAAGTGGGGCAAGCTCCTCCCTAGGAAAGGAAATAGTCTTCTGTGTTAGTGGCGAGCAGTAATTATGATGGAAAAAAACATTTTCCGAAGTCTGGAGCTGACGTGTACTCCTTGTGACATTTTAATCTCTGAGTAATAGATTCCATTGCCTGCAGAGCTGTGATTTTTTTCAGTTTATTGCTTTTTTCCTCTTCTCTCTCAAACCTGATTCCTCCTCCTCTCGGCTCCAGCCTGTCTCCAGTGACTGTGAACTGTTTCTGGACAGTCCCCATTCTGGAGCCAGGTTCTTTACTCAACTCAGACAAGGGAGCCTAAAGCCCCAGCAAGACACACTGCCTTCCTTGAGGAAGGTAGAGAAGGCCTACTGTGTGCTCCATCCGTCACATCCCCTTTCATGCTCCCAACAGCCCTGCAATGCTGATACTGCGATGATCTCCACTTAAGGTGTAGCCGAGGGGCCGTGCTTGGGCTTTGGAGTCAGCGAGCCCAGGTCTGGTTTTGTGACTCACACGTTCACTGTGAACACGGGGCAAGCTACTTAACTCCTCTGAGGCTTGGTTTCCTAATCTCTAAAATGAAAGAGACAATAATAATGCCAGCCTGGGCTTCCCCGGTGGCGCAGTGTGTTGAGAGTCCGCCTGCCGATGCAGAGGACGCGGGTTCGTGCCCCGGTCCGGGAAGATCCCACATGCCGCGGAGCGGCTGGGCCCGTGAGCCATGGCCGCTGAGCCTGCGCGTCCGGAGCCTGTGCCCCGCAATGGGAGAGGCCACAATGGTGAGAGGCCCGCGTACCGCAAAAAAAAAAAAAAAAAAAAAAAAAAATAATGCCAGCCTTAGAGGGTTCTTGGGAAAATTGAATTAAATCGTATGTGTAAAGTATATGGTATAGCCCCTAGAGCATGGGGCATGCTCAGTAAATGCTAATAACCGTTGTTGTTATTGTTTAGAGTTGAAAAAACTGAGTCAAGGTAGTTATGATTTTTATTATATTTTGCAGGTGAGAAAAACCCCTCTATACTCATCTCTGAGTTTAGTCCTTTTCCCACTGTACACAGTGACTTGCCTCTCCATGGCCAGGACTACCATTGTCCTGTCTTATTGCTAATAGAAATTTTAGATGGGTGTAAAGACTACATTTCCCAGCACTCCTTGTGGCTGGATGTGGCCATATGACTGTTTGGCTAGTAGAATGTGCCTGGAAGTGATATCTGAAGCTTCCTGGTTAGGTGTTTACAGGAAAGGGATTTGCTTTCCTTTGCATCTTCTTCTCTTGAATTGACTACACGGACTTTTACATAAGAAGAATATAATCCTCTATGTGTTTAAACCATTGTATTTGGGGTCTTTTTGTTACAGCAGCCAAAGTGACATAGAGAAGGAGCAGTAGTGTCAACAGTAGTAGCGTCGACAGCCAAGAGTCAGAAGATCTGGGTTTCCTGGCCCTGCCCCTCATGTGTCGCATGACCAAAGTATTCGTTTTGCTCCCTCATCTCACAACATTTGCTTTGCAAGCAACTGTACTAGACATTAGCAATACAGAGACAAATAAGAAACAGCCCCAGGAATGATCTAATCTACCTGTGGTCTTAGTGATGTTATCCATGTCAATTCCTGAGGAGATTATACTCCCTTATAGAGGATAAGGATTCAGTTTTAGATGCAGGCCAGGGCTGAAGTAATTTCTGCTGGTTCCAGAACTTTTGCGGGTCCCAAATGGGCTCCAAATCTGTTAACATAGTTAGAAAAATCGTTGGTGCCTAGACACTTACTAGTTGCAAATCTTTGGAAAGATATTGAACTTCAGCTCCAATGGTTCAGTGTCAAATAGAAATAATGGCACTTGGAAGATTAAAACACGTGTGAAGCACTTAGCACTATAATCTGACATTTGAGAGACAGTCAGTAAATGATGATGAAGGTGTTAGGCTCGATTCTCTGCCACATGTAAAGTGGGCTGTGGAATGAGCTGGCTAAGAAGACCCTCTGAAGGATGAGCATCACCTTTACCTCATAGGGGCTATGAGCTCAAGCGAGGCTGTGTTGGTTAAGACCCTTTCTGAGAGGGTGATGTGGCAGTGGAGTGGTCTCAACATTCAAATCTGCAGCATGCCACCCTACTTACCTCCGTCCCTCAAATTGCTTTCCTTGTCTTTGCCAAGATCCCGTCTGACAACTGCTGCTCCATTTCCATGCTTTATTGTCAATTCTGAGAGTTTATGTTACTGGCTGTTGAGCATCTAGTCTCTGTGTCCATTGGGATCTATCCATATAAAACCACAATTAATCAGAAATCATGAAAAGAAAAAAATTTAACCTAATCATTAGATTATATGGACTCTACATTTGAATATTCATAACAAGTTACATATATATATATAAAATCTTGTGTTGAGAGCATCTGGAACTCAAAAATTATATATATAGATAGATCATATATATATCATCTATATATATATATATATATTCCTTAATTCCACAGAGTAATGATTATTATCCTAATTTTATAGGTAAGTATACTATCGTTCAGAACAGTCCTAATTTTATAGGTAAGTATACTGTTGTTCAGAACAGTCATGTAACTTTCCCAGGTACCTAGTGGCAGGTCTCTAATGAAGCTAATAAAGTTTAAGTTCAGTCCTCTCACTTATACAAGCCTCTTCCAAGTCTCTGTATTGATTTTTATTTATTTATTTATTTTATTTTTGGCTGCATGGGGTCTTTGTTGCTGTGCACTGGCTTTCTCTAGTTGCGGAGAGCGAGGGCTACTCTTCATTGCGGTGCACAGGCTTCTCATTGCGGTGGCTTCTCGTTGCGGAGCTCGGGCTCTAGGCACGCAGGCTTCAGTAGTTGTGGCACACAGGCTCAGTACTTGTGGCACACGAGCTTAGTTGCTTTGGGGCATGTGGGATCTTGCCGGACCAGGGCTCAAACCCGTGTCCCCTGCATTGGCAGGTGGATTCTTAACCACTGTGCCACCAGGGAAGTCCCTCTGTACTGATTTTGAATCTATGCATTTCATATTCTTTTTCTTAAATGTTCCCCAGCTTGTATATGCTTCAGGCCCTACAAAATCTAGATTCTTCCCTGTAGGGTCACACAGCTGCTAAAAAATGGAGCTAGAATTTGAGCGGTAATCATTTGAGATTTCAATTGAGTTTAAATTTGCTATAATAGTTCTTTGTAATTTACTAAAATAGTGCTATTGGCACATATAGTTGTGCCAGTGGACCAATATTGATCCATAAGGTTGGGATTAGAATCTCACCATGATATGCCCAAATGATATGCTGGATAAATTTTATAAGTCCATTTGTTGATGTCAGTACTTCCTGTCCAAGGTACTACACTGTGAAAAGGACCGTACCTTGGTTTTACAGAGCATATTCCCTCTGACTTGCTAAGTGATTGCATGCATTTTTCTTATGGGCCAGAATTATCACTTCCATTTTATAATTGCTAATTGAGCCAAGAAGTAAACATCTTAACAGGAGAACCAGAATAGAGGATGAGGGGACTGTCATGAGCACATATGAGACACCTCTGGGAATTACCAGATTTGACTCAGTGACACGTTGAAGGTGCTTTAAAATGTCAGTAATTCTTTACCTGACTCCAGTATGTCTGCAGCCTGAAAAGTTCTAACTGATCTCATTTCTTCCCTCACATCTTCCAGCCTCAGACTCCTTCATTCCTCTCCTCTGAACACCCACCATCTTTCAGAACTAGGACTGAGCACGGCAGAGGAATGTGGAAAAAGGAGCTGCTTACTCTCGCCCAAGAGTACAGGGATGTGAAGGTGGGGAAAAGACGCATGTAGCCACCTTTTGCCTCCTATTATGACTTGGGTCATTGTTGAGGCTTCAGTCACCTTCAGAGTTTACTTGGTAGAGAAAGACAAACATACCTTGAAGCTTCTGATTTCCTCTAATTCAGCCCAGAAGAAGTGCTGTCTCCATACCTTCAGTATCAAGGTCTATCCTTGTCTTATCAGAACAGTAAAAATTGATTCACATTCAAAACAAATCTCATGGTCTTAAAGATATGGAGATGTTGTTTTCTTTATCCCTTGAGAGTAGAGATAAGACTGATTCTGATTTTCTAGGAAGGTAGGGTGAAGGTTGGGTAAGGAGATGGGCAGAGAACAAGCCAAAGCATCTGAATCCTGTGCCAACTTCTCTGAACTTGGCAAGGGCATGGTAAGAAAGTGCAAAGACATGCTCGAGGTGATCCACAGGTGGGGTCCCTGTGAGGGCATTCAGAGGAGGCAGTGGCTTCTGCCTAGTCCAGGAGTCCGGGGCGATCCACCAATGGAGGAAGTCTTGCTTCCTCCCTTGGAGTCTGAGACAGGGATGTTAGGTAATGTGCCAGTTTCCAGAACAGCTTCCAGAGCTTATTTCTGTCTATTTAAGATGGATTTGAAATTCTGAGCCATCTCCATTATAGACAGGCCAAAAATCTTTATTTTTCCCACCTCTTTAACATTAAAAATTTTATCAATTAATAAATACAGGGGCTTCCCTGGCGCAGTGGTTGAGAGTCCGCCTGCCGATGCAGGGGACACGGGTTCGTGCCCCGGTCCGGGAAGATCCCACATGCCGCGGAGCAGCTGGGCCCGTGAGCCATGGCCGCTGAGCCTGCACGTCCGGAGCCTGTGCTCCGCAACGGGAGAGGCCACAACAGTGAGAGGCCTGCGTACCACAAAAAAAAAAAAAAAAAAAATTAATAAATACACACCGGGAAAAAACTAAGAAGTTAAGATGAGTTTATGACAAAAAGAAATAGTCTCCTTTTCTACTTCTCCCTAGCCTGGTGCCTTTTTTTCCCAGAAACCATTTCTCTTTCTAAATTTCAAAGTTTTAAATTTTCTGATGGTTGCCTCCACCTTGATAAATAATTTGCTATAGTGCTGCCCTTTCATGTTGTACCAGCTTTACGCTTTTTACACTGACTTCCTGTTACGATATGAGAGTTTTACTTACTTAATCCCTCCTCTAATCCCTCACCCTTCACATACTTACGTCACTATTTTCAGTTCCCAGGTTTTGAAATTTAAAACACTGTAATTAAATTTCTATTTATCTTATTACATCTTATCAGTTGAAACCAGCTCTTGCTAAAGAGTCAGGCTTTAGAAAAGCAAGGAATAAGAATTGTTCTGGGAATCCAAAAGGAGCAGGGATTAATGCACTGTCTTTAGGGTACTCCCCTATGTGAATCAGTGGGGATTCTTAAATTACCAGGAAGAGAAAGTCTGATTGGCTTACATTGGGCCACACGCTCACCCACTGGCTAGAGAGTGTAGGTCATGTGGATGAACAGTCTCACTGAGCCTGTATGTTGTGGAGGAGAAATGACCCAAGGGGAAATTGAGGTGCTAGTACTAGCAGAGGGGGTTAAGGATGCTGGGTACTATACTCCTCGATTTGTAAGGCATCCTATATTACATAGTCACCCCTTCCTTCCTTTCACCTCTCTCTTTCCTTCTTACATCTCTCATTTGAATTTGTAATTTTACACTAACAAGATTCATAATACTCCTGGTCTTTTCTGTGTGTGCTTTGTCTTGCTGATTTTAAAAATTAGAAATCATTAGAGTCTTTACAGTATTATCTTTCTGGAGAGCAGAGTAGTGTGCTATGATTACATTTATCTTCTTACAGTTTCTAATTTTTCCTGGAATTTCTAATTGCCTTAATTTTTGTATTCTCTGCCTTTATCATCTGCTTATGCTCCTAAAATGTCTCCAGCATACTGTGTAGTTTATGGAGGTTCTTTTCTCCCCGGAGCCTTCCTCCTGGAACTCTCCATTTACCTACCTCCTCTAATGTAGCCTGATGGTCTTCTGGGACCGATAATTAGCTGTTGTTTTCCTCCCCTTTGGTTCTCCTTTAAATCGGGCACACCATCCCCTGGATCTTATGACTTACTGTTTCTTTTTTTTTTTTTTTTGCGGTACGTGGGCCTCTCACTGTTGTGTCCTCTCCCATTGTGGAGTACAGGCTCTGGACGCGCAGGCTCAGCAGCCATGGCTCACGGGCCCAGATGCTCCGCGGCATGTGGGATCTTCCTGGACCGGGGCACGAACCCGTGTCCCCTGCATCGGCAGGTGGACTCTCAACCACTGCGCTACCAGGGAAGCCCAACTTCCTCTTTCTTGATTTACTTCCTCGTTTGACTGGAGCACATCTTCTCAAGTAACTCTCAACTGCAGAATGGATAGGAGGTAAACTTTCTGAGCCCTGCATATATAAAGATATCCTGCCATCATTATTTAATGACATTTTATCTGGGATAGAACTCAAATCAAAGACCATTTTTCTTCAGTTTTAAAGATATTGTTCCATTTTCTTTCAGCACCCAGTGCTGCTATGCCCATCGGTTTCTTTCTTTTTCCTTTGTAGATGACCCTTTTCTCTCTCTGAAGCTTTTAGGGTCTTTATTTTTGGTGTTCTGAAATTTCACAGAGATGTATCTAGGAAGGGTCTTTTTAAATTCTCACCTTTCAGTATAGAAACTCTTGTCCTCCATCTTGGGAAATTAATTTGTATTATTTCTTTCTCTCCTATTTCTCTGTTCTCTCTCTGGAACTCCTATTGGTCACATGTTGGATTTTCTGCATTGATCCTCCATGGTGCTGATTTTTTTCTCTCAGATTTTAGGGAATTCATACCAAGCGAAGGAGACAGTGGTGTCATGGAGCGTAGCACATATAGAGTTGGATGACTCACTCAACATACCTTCTAGTTCACCTTCCTCTGCTACAGAGTCTGGACAACTAAAACGTACGTTTCCCAGAACCCCTTGTGGCTAGATGTCAGGTACGTAGCCTACATTCTTCTAATTGGTTGTGCTAGTACAGGCGGAGGTGGAAGTGATCAACGTGAGATTGCAGCAGTGCACGGGTGATGGGATCTTCTGATGAGGAAAGTGGTAGAGGTGTCTAGTTATTCTGAGGCGGTAGTAGCCATGCTTACATCCTCAGGTCTACACTGGCTGATCAGTGCTAAGCAGCAGCTGTTGCCGTGTTTCTCTCAAGCAGCTGGCGTGGTCGGGCTCTTTCCTGGCTGTTATGTTTAGGTAGGTAGCATTCACACCTGGATCTCCATCCCTCCCCCAAATTCTGGGAGCCACCCAATATCCTTTAACAAGTCACTTTCTGCTTGAACTCCCCAGAATGGGTTTTGTTGTTTGCATAGAGAAAACTTTACATGGAGACATGCTCTAGATTGTATGGTAACAGAGGCAAAGAGGTCTTCTCCTTCCTGAAATGAAAGAAATGATTTCGTAGAATGAATGGCAACTGAGCAGAGACTATTAGGGTGAGTAGAAGTTAGCTGAATGGGCCATGGTAGAAAGAGATTTCAGATAGAAGCGCAAAAGTGAGTGAGCCCATATACATTCATTCATTGTTTATTTAATATTCATGAATACATACTACGTTCTAGATACTGTGCTAGTTTCTTTGCACACAGCAGTGAGTAAGATAACCAGGATTCCTGCCTACGGGATGTTTACATATTTCCAAATTGTGCGTGTAGATTATGTTACCTTGAAAAAATTTAGATATGGAGGTCACAATAAAGGAATTGTGTGTCCCTGTTCCCATTAAGTACTTGCATCTTGGGAGGTAAAGAAGAATAGACTTTCTTACCTGCATTCCTATAAGTAGTGGTGAGATAATTGTCAGAATACTGGGCATATTTGGTTTTATCTGGGTGATTGTCCTTTTCTGAAGAAGGATGGTCTTGTCTGTCTTCCTTAATCAATGTCTTAAGTGTTGTGTGTTGGTGCTGCAGAAAATCAGGGCTAGAGGAAGAAGACAGGCATTGAAGAGAGGGATAAAAACAGGCCAGTGCCAAGGCCCACTTTTCCAAGTCAGGTTTCATAGTGAAAACTAGAATGTTCTCACTATGAAAACTCTGGATGCCCACTCTCATTTCAGTCTCTTGGCTTTGTTTCTTGGACTCCAAATGGCCAAGACCAGTGATGGCATGACAAGCCCCAAGGGACAACACGTGATGACTGGGGCTAATGCTCCTGGATCCAAGGAAATTTTTAAAAAATTTTTAACATCTTTATTGGAGTATAATTGCTTTACAATGGTGTGTTAGTCTCTGCTTTACAACAAAATGAATCAGTTATATATATACATATGTTCCCATATCTCTTCCCTCTTGCATCTCCCTCCCTCCCACCCCTCCAGAAGGTCACAAAGCACGATCCAAGGAAATTTGCAGTCAGTCACCTCTGTGTGCTGATGATCCCCTTTCATACCTTGGCTTCATGCCTTGGCCGGGTTTTGGTTTTTTTATTATTATTTCTGGCCGCGTTGGATCTTCGTTGCTGCGCGCGGGCTTTCTCTAGTTGCGGCGAGCGGGGGCTACTCTTCGTTGTGGTGCGCGGGCTTCTCATTGTGGTGGCTTCTCTTGCTGTGGAGCATGGGCTCTAGGCGTGCGGGCTTCAGTAGTTGTGGCTCGTGGGGCTCTAGAGCGCAGGCTCAGTAGTTGTAGTGCACGGGCTTAGTTGCTCTGCGGCATGTGGGATCTTCCCAGACCATGGATCAAACCTGTATCACCTGCATTGGCAGGCGGATTCTTAACCACTGCGCCACCAGGCAAGTCCCTTGGCTGGGTTTCTAATTCATTAATGACTAGAAAGATTATGTCCCTTCCTGATTCACAATGAGTTATTGTCTATAACACCATCCCTACTTTTCTTTGGCTTTCTCCCTTCTGGAAATTGGCAGTTATATGTTCATTAATTAAATCATGAGAACTGGTGGGGATCCAATGGCATTGGCAATCCACGAGGCAAATTCCAGATTCCAATAGTTAGTTGCAGAATCAAATTTTCAAAGATTTCATTGCTAGGACATTTTGTGAAGCCAGTTTACCAAAAAATAATAGTTAACATTTATAGAATGCTTTTTGAGTGCCAATAGCTGTGATAAGCATTTGTATTCATTTTCACCTTTAATCCTCACAACATCACCATGGCAGAAGTATTCTCACTGTTGCCGTTTTAAGATGATGAGGTTGGGGGTGGTTAAGTTTAAACTGAGTCAGTTAATAAGTGGCAGGGCCAAGATTAGGACCCAGGGCAGTGAACTCTAAGGCCTGAGCTCTGATCCACTCACCTCTGTTGTCTCCTGTGGAGAGCTGGTGTTTTTCTTCTGATAATTTACTCTATGGGACATCCTTCTTCACCCCTGAAATAGAGTTTGAACAAAATTAAGATTTACTTAAGCCAAAGGTTTGATCAAATAAGAATTGACCTTAGTCAGACTAGTTTCATGTGTAGGCATAGCTTAAAATGAAGCACTGAAAGGTCTTTCTCTGATTGCTCTGATGGGCATAAATTCTGCATAAATTACAAAATTTATGGTTCTAAAATAGTTTGGATTTTAACACAATAAATGAAAGAAAAGGCAGTGACACATTCTTGAAATCTAAATTGTAAGTATATCCTCTCTAAGGTACCCTCAGGTTACAGGGTGATATTTTATAATGTTCAGTGATAACCCATGAGTGTTGCTACTATTTTAACATGTAGATTTATTTCCAAGATGTCTAAATGGCATATTGCAGAAAGACAGCTGGATTTTGATTCTTAAAAATCTGGAAATTAAAAAAAAAAATCTGTAAATGATGGAAATGGTTTTTTGGATTTAAGTGAGAACATCCTCCCTGCTAAAACAGCACTCTGATTAGATTCGTTTCTAGAACTGCATTACTAACACATGGAAATGGTATACATTTGTTGCTAAACCATCTGCAGATGGTAGGGGTTTTTTTCCCAGTAAACACCAGGGGCTGTGATAGAGCTCTTTAGAACAAATGGGCTCAATTGTGCAGCCTCTTCATATGTTGCATAGCCATGTCCTGCTCATTGAACTGGGGCCCTAGTTCTTGAAAACAAAGCCTATTTAACATTAGCGACGGCATCTTGAAAATTGAGAGCTTGCTTCATGGTAAAAGATAACTGGTCTACCTTGTCCTATTCAGCAAGATAGGGACTGCCATAACTCGATGAAAAAACAAAGTAACAAACTATTGGAATCACAGACTCTTTTAAGAACTGAAATGTGCAGTACGCATCACCCGGGAGAAACCTCTACAATGTCTGAAAGGTGCTTATTTCCTCTGCTCTGGCTGAATACTTCCGCTGATAAGATACTTACCACCCTGCTGAGATGGTCAACCAGAGTTTATTGAACACCTGTGATGTGACAGGCTCTGTGCTAGGTACTGAGGATTTGGAGGCAAACAGTATACCCATCCCTGTCTTCCTAGCCCCTGCCCTCATGGAGTCAGTGATCTAGTGGGGGAGGAGGCGAGTAAGCAAGCAGTTATGGTACGTGTGGGCTGTTTTAGTCACCTCCTATTCACCCTATTGCTGAAAGAGGGATTCCCGACCTAGGGTTATGGGGTTGGCTGAATATGCAACACTCAGCACTGGACAGCTGAGACTGATAGCAGTTTATCAATCACATATCCTCACAGCCTGGTGGGGGGCAGGGGAAACCACACGCCATACAAGGTCACACAAGGATGGCACTCAGGAGCCGAGTGAACCATCAGGGGCTGTGAGAGGTAGGCTTGTAGTATCAAGAGGGTGAGGAGGCCCCTGGTTCCTGCAAGAGGATGTGATTGGCTTGTTTGACGAGTTCTGTGAGCTGCCAGGAAACTGAAACCCACTGCTCAGGGATTAATGGGAACTGCACCTGGGGGGTTTGATAAGGAGGGCTGTTTGACTAGGGGAATTATCCATGGGAGTAGAGTGGGGAGGGGAACTTGCCATTATGCCGTTTGAGGCCCCCCTGATTTCACCAGACATCAAGGCAGCATGTAATATTGAGTGTCAAATTTAGTTCTTACACCATAGGGGATTCTAAGGAGGGACAATTAAAACAGGACTTGGGGATGGGGCCTGGGTAGGGGAGGCCGGGGCAGACAATCCTAAGAAAGAGAACATTTAAACTGAGACCCAAAGAATGAGTTGCAATCAAACATTCCCAAATGTGGGTTCCCTCTACAGAACAGCAAGGTGAGAGGGAGCCCAGCCTGTGCATATGAGGGGGTGGGATGGGGAGAGGGAGACTGAGAGAAGTTAGCTCCCCAGACTCTCCCCCCAGGCATGTGTCAGGGGAGAGCAGTGAGAGAGGGAACAGGAGCGCCATCAGGGCCCTGTAATGTGGAGCCCACCTGTCGGCATCATCAGACAGGTAGCCTCCGTGAACCAGAGGAAGGGTATATAGCAGGCGTGGCGCAGACTGGGAGAACTGGAACACAAAGCCCCCATCCATGTAGGAGGCCCTTTCCATGTGGGAACCTGTGCCCAGAGTTACCAGATACCCTGATTTTTCAAGAGAAGCCATACGTTTGGATTTGTACACAAAGTTTTCAAAATTATAAACATTGGCTGTACTTGAAATTTAGAAAAGCACTGTGTGAGCCAAGCAAAACCTATCATTCCACAGGCTTCTGGTTTGTAATCTCTAAGGAAAAGCCTTGAAAGCCATGAGAAAGAGTTGCAAGTTTACCCTAAGAGCAACGGGAGATTTAGGAGCAATGGGGATCTACTGCAGAACTTCAGAAGGGACCAGGGCAGGATCACACCTGTATTTTAGTAGGTGGGCACCTATTGAAGACCAGGTGGGAAGCTAAGATGGCAGCGTCTCTGTCTGACCTGGGGAAGTGACTATGAAGATGGAGCAGAGTTATTTTCATTCAAGAAATGTGTAGGAGGTAGAAGTGATAGGACATGGATGTCTGGGGGAAGGTAGGGGAAAGGAGTCAAGTCTTTGACTTATCACATTATCAGGAAGTTATTAAAAATCTCCGTCTAGCAACCTCTGGATGTTGAAAGCCATCAAGACTCACCCTGAGCCTTTTCCTCATTATTCCATATGTAGGGGCTGAGGTAGGTAGTAACTAATGGTGTGAAATGTGCAAAATCCTTTCAGCCTAGAACTTTGAAACCAGAATGAATATGATTTTTTTTTTTTGGCAATAAATTTACTTGCTGAGCTGTAGACCAAGATTTAAGTGAATTTTCGTTTTCTGGGTTCTCACAGAGTGATACAGGGGCCAGGCTATCCCCAGAGGCCTGCTGGGTACCATGGGGATTCCAGACCATGATTAGAAACATACAAGGTAGATAGTTCACATGATGGTTAATCAAATTCCTTATCAGATGTTCATATCAAACTGTTTCCAACTGAAACTGAACATGACTAATTTAGCCATTGCTCTACATTACAGGGAGATGGGAATTTAGCACAATCCCCTCCTCTTCATAAACGCCCTTGATATTATTTAGATTTTGCCCTCAGATACAAATGTATAAGTTGTTTTAGCCTCCCAAGTATAGGCAAGTGAGAGGGCCAGCATCCTGCTTGGATGAAGGAGGGAAGTGCCTTAAATGTACTTTGAGCTGCAAACTCCCAAACCGTGAAGGACAAGAGCCAGTTTAGCAGATAAAAACAGCAGGTTCTATGCAAAGAATATTCTTGGAGGTTTTCTAGAAAGTCCACATCCCAGATATGTGTGGAAGAAGAGGAAGGGTGAAGGATAGTCCAGAGCACACAGGAGATCCTTGGCTTGTCCCAGATCTAACAGGAAAATCAAACACGTGTCAACAGAAACGCCTTCATCCTCGGATTGAAACGGAATAAACCCTGAATGCTGATTATTTTTCATTTTTCTTATTCTATTGTGTTGCTTTTTCTTAACAAAACAAGTTTATTGGAGAAAATTAGAAAATAGTTCATTGTGAAAAATTACAAAAGAAGATACATAGAAAGAAAGAGAAGAAAGCAAAGAAGGGAGGGAGGGAGGAAGGGAGGAAGGAAAGAATAGATTAGAGAGAGGAGAGCTCTAGTAATTCCACTGCCAGAGGCAACCACCTTGAACGTTGGATGTATATCTTTTCAGTGTTTTTTCAGTGGACCCAAGTATTATTAATTTTTTTCCAAGAGTGGAATTCTACTCTTAATAGGATATAAGAATATCAATCAACTCACTCAGGTAACTTAATTTATGTCATAGGCTTGTGTTTTCTTGGGGGAGCAGGGATGGAAATGTAATCTCGGGTCAAAGTCTTCTCACCTGCTTCAGTGCTCAGTCACCAGTCCATACAGTGTGCTGCTGAGCCCTTTCTTGTTGCAAGAACCCCATCCTTTTAGCTATGTTTGTGCCCCTCTTGGGTCATTCCCAGCTGCAAGAAACTCAGTGAGCTTGTCTGAGGGGCCCTATTGACTGCATATCACTCTCAGACACAGAGGTCAGTTCACCAGGGCCCAGGACATGCTCCCTGGTTACCTAAAGCCCTTCCTGCACACACACATCTCTGGACCATTTCTTCTTGCTCTTTACCACCTGCCCAGGCTGTGCCTGGGATGAAAATGCAGGCTCTCCTTTCCCAGGGCCTACAAGTGCCTGTGGAGTCATGATTTTCCTCCTTAGTTGACCCCCTCCACCCAGCATCTGAAGAGAATTCAGAAGAAGCTTTCCTCTTCCTCAAGGGACCTTCCAAATCTATTATTCATCCTCCGAATTTTTGTTGTCGTTGTTGTTCCTCTTAAGGGCACAGCTTTCAAAAGAAAAAGTCAGGAGAGGGTCCCATTTTCTCTCTTCTGCTGTTCAGTTCCCATCACTCAGGCAAAAACTCCAAACAGCCTCCTTTGAAGGGTAGAAGGGCCATGAGATGAACTATTAGGAAGGTGGAAGGAATGCCAGATACAGTTTTACAGCGGGGTCACACCACTGTGCTTATAGGACCCTAGGGGTCCCAGTTCCTCCTAGCAGGCTGGGAGGTCGCAACCTGGAGGACAGCTTTCTAAGAGGAGGCATGGGGGGGGGCGTCCCCTTGGCTGTTCTTTCTACCCAGGTCCTGTGGTCCATGCTCTTGCCCATCTGGATGCAAACACACAGGGGGCTTCCTGGGTCCTAGTCCTTGCCCCTTGGAGCCCAGAACAAAGGTATCCATCCAAGAAGAATCAAGTTTTCTTTTTTTTTTTTTTCGGCTGCATTGGGCCTTCACGGGCTTTCTCTAGTTGCGGCGAGCGGAGGCCACTCCTCGTTGCAGTGCGCGGGCTTCTCACTGCGGGGGCTTCTCGTTACAGAGCCCGGCTCTAGGCGTGTGCGCTTCAGTAGTCGTGGCATGCGGGCTCAGTAGTTGTGGTGCACAGGCTTAGTTGCTTCACGGCATGTGGGATCTTCCCGGACCAGGGATCGAACCCGTGTCCCCTGCATTGGCAGGTGGACTCTTAACCACTGCACCACCAGGGATGTCCCAAGTTTTCTTTTCTCGCCTCTCACCCTCACTGTGGGGATGGAGGTAGGAGGGGAGGCGAGGGGAGGAGGGCAAGCCCTTGAAGGGATATAATCTCCTGGAGAGAAATGCACTTTCTAACACTAATGTAAATATGATTCATGCAACTCCCGCAGCCAGGCTCCTTTTATTTCCCTGACTCGGAAACGCAGGCTGGAGGTTCTTACTTATCTTCCATCCCAGAAGGGGACCCCGAGCAGGGCTTGGTTCTGTTCCAGTATCTGAAGTAGAAACCACAGCCTTGAGACAGTGCCAAGGCAGCCAATTAAGAAGGTGTTGACGACACTTCCCAGGAACATTTTTCTAGATGTTTAACTTTGACCAAAAGTTTAAGCTTCTAATAAACCCCAGGAAGCTCACATTTTCCAGGGAATAGTGCCTGGGCTCTTAAAAACTTCCAAGAAACTCCGATTCTCAGAAGACTGCAGCCTTCGAACTCACCCGCCCATTCAAGAGCTTTCTGGACAAAAACAAAGGCGGTGAAAGCCGTGCTTTCTCATATGCCCTGAGAGTTTACACAACTAAAGTCAGATAAGAAGCCTGGCGCCAATTAGGCCACCGCACTGGCTTTGGGAGGCGAGGCCCCGCCTTCAGTCCCGCGCTTGGCCGCTGGGTAGGACAGGGCTGGCAGTGGCAGACAGCAGCAGTGTCTGTCAGCCTAAGTGGCTGGGGTCGGTGCCGGCCGGGCCTGGCTTCCTTTATCCGGAATTTTCTTAGTGTCCTTACTCAACTTTGTGTCCGATTCAAAGCTACCACAACCTGGCTATTGAAATCTGAACGTATATGCCCATAGACCCGGCAGTCTTACTGGGAGCCCTGCAGGGTGGGCTTCCATCTCCCATCTTACAGATGAGAGAAGTCTCAGAGGAGCTAAGGGGTTCACAAGCCAGAGATGAGACTTGAACCTGGGTGCTGACTCCCACTTGGGAATTCTCAGGACTAGGTGAGAGCAAGAGAAGGTCTTGGCCAGGGAGCTGGGGAGGGTCCTGCTGCACCTGGCACCAATCTCCCCACGTCCTGGGGTGGTCTGGAAAGTGCAAGAGGAGGGGCCAGGCTGAGTGGGAGCAGGGGGGAGGGGGCATTGGGGGTCTCGGGATAGAAGCTTTTTTATCAAGTTGTTCAGAAGTAACTGAATAGTTTCACAACTGGTACAGCCAACCTGGTGTGTAATGGCAAATATGAACCCTGGTCATAAACACATGAATTGGAATATCGAGTAGTGGGATAAAAGTGGGAGGGATCAGCTCTCCAGGTGGGGAGTGGAAAGATTAACAAGATGGTCCATTAAACCATCGGAAGGAGGGGAAGGGAAGGGCATTTCAGGGAGGCTGGAGGGCAACAAGCAACAGGGTCTGCAAACTGTTTGCTGCAGCCAACTGAGGGGGTGGGGCACCAGGGAGAACATTTACAAGACCTGAGACTGGAGGGGTGCCCAGAGACTTGGCACGTGACGTCTTGACTGGGGAATTTTGGTAAAACATTTTATGCTTTGGACACTTGTAGACATTTGTGGGTTGTTTCTTGTCTCTAAGCACAAGTTATTAAACTTTCAAAAACAAAAAGTTTTTAACTGAATATTCTGTAAAAGAGACATCTTCATCCCATGACGATCTCCACTGCATCTTTGGTGACCTGTGTGCCCACTGAGTGGCCCGCTCGCCACTCCTCATTGGCCTTATCCTGCTTCTTCATCTCACCTCCCAACAATCTTGCTGGAACTGGATCCCCTTTAAAACCCCAGACTGCTTAGGTGAGCACCTGACTCCTGCCCACATAGTCCCAAGCCCCCACCACCACCAGGGGCTGGGGGCTGCTCTCCTTCCTCAACCATGGGCTGGGGATTTGCTGTGAATAAAGTTATCACACCATGAATTCCTACCTGCTTTTAATCCCTCCCATCGCCTGGATTCCCACTGCCTCATTCCATCTGATGAATTGGATCCCCTTATACACCAACTCCTGCAGAACGCACACCTGAGGTCAAGATGGGTAACCGTAAAATGTGCTTCCTGCCATTCCTCTCAGGGGCTGGGCTGCAGCCAGGCACATGTCTTCAGTCCTCCACCCCTGTCCCATCAACTCCAGATGTCCCACATATCCTACTCGTCTCCACTCTTGTTAATGAAGACACATCATGCATTGTGTAAGGGTCTCATGAAGTTACAAAACAAGGACAAGCCGAATGGAATCACGCTTATCTGAACAAAATGTCCAACTCTCAATGCAAATATTTAGATGGGTTCCATCTTTGTGAATTTGAGTGCTCTTGAAGGAGAAGGTCAGCAGTGCCCCAGGCAGTTTAAAAGCCAAGTAGAGACATGTCTTCAGTGCAGGGAGGGATGTGATTAAGTCCCTGGCTTTTGCCAGTTGTTCTTTGCTACTCATTTTTAATGCTGATGACCTAGGTTTATAGACTCAGAGAGGAAGTAAGATGTAGTAGGAAAATCACTTGACTGGGTGTCCTGAGGCCTGAAGTTTCGTCCTGGCTATGTGTACCCTAATCCAGCTGTGTTGCTCCACCTCAGATCCCTTCTCCTCTTAAGACTTTTGTTCCTTAGCCTTAAATAAGGGACTGGGGGTTTGATACTCTTTCTAAGCCGGTGATTCTCATTCTTTTTGTGTTTGTAGCCTACTTTCAAATAGCAGACTATGGAGTAGCAATATTAAAAACTTTAAAAGACTCAAAACAACACTAAAAACGTTGGCAATCACCAAATACACTTCAGACTCCAATACAGCAGTGTCTCCCAGTGACTATAAAATCACCCACAGTTACGGTTCAGTCTTCAGCTGTACTTCACCACTTTATGATTTTTTGGGTCTTTGAACTGTTTACTGCCCTGACCTGCTTCTCTTATGGACACAGAGTCAGAGCTCTCACGTGTTCTGGAAGCTCCGTGACTTTTCATTAGCCCGGGCTTGACATCGCACCCGTGCCTCTCAAAGCCTGTTTGCTCCAAGTCACGTGATCCACATATCTCAACGTTCCATCCGACGCCAGAACTAAAGTGACTTAAGGACTCAGATATAACCCAAACTGGTTTTCCACATTGATCAGACTTAGGCTAAATATGGAGACTGCTCTGAGGGCCATGAGAGCTATGAAGTCCTATATTTCCATGAATTAAAACAAAAAAAGTAACATTTTGAGAAAAGAACTAGTTGAGGTGGAGTGCTTAATTAAGGCACTGAGTCCAGACCAGATGAAGAAAAAAATCCTCATGGGTGAGAAAGTGAGCTCAGAGGGCCCAGAGTGGCCTAAGGAGCTTGCAGAGTTTGAGAAGCATTAGCAGAAAGATGAGCGGAAGGAATCACACAGAACGTGAGTAGCCAGACATAGACTCTCAGTTTCTCTGTTTCTAACAGTTATATATATATATATTTTTAGAAGGTGGCATTTAAAGTTTTTGGTAACGGGGCAATTATTTTTAGGTTCTGTTAAAAGATAAACAGGCATATTAGAAATTTTAAGAGTTTTAAAATTTGAGCAATGTTTGAGCAAACATCAGGCAGCATCCAATCCAGCAGATGGGATCCTGGGAACACAGGTGTGTGGGGTGTCCCAGAGGGTCTCACCCTGGTCACTAGAAACTGTAGAGAAGGAAAAATAATTTTCCCTCTATCCTTTATGGTGAATGCCTGGCTGAGACCTTTTCTCTAAGGTGCCTCGTGAATGGATAGGCTTATCCGGGTTAAAAGTTCTCAGCTGTGGCCACTGTAATTAAAGATTTTCCTGGGTAAGGTTAACCTGCTCATTCAGCCTTAAAACAAAATTGTATTCACCTGACGCCTCACGTGAAGGGGCCAGTCCAGCTGAGTCAGAACCGGTCCCACTCTGAACCCAATCCGGTTTTTCAGTCGGACCCACTCCAGCTCTGGCCATTTCCTAACGGAGTCTGGAAAAGAAATGCTCAAAGCCTGAAAGCTCCTCAGGCAGAAGCCACGGAGGCTCTGCGAGGGACGGACCCAGCACCTCCTGAGGCGGGAGAGGCAGCGAGCTCAGGACTCAGCAGGTACCACGTCTGGTTGCTCATTGCTCCTGGGGCCGTCGGGGGTCTCCTTCGGTCCCCGCTTCTTACTGTTACTAACAGAACTGTTAAAAGATAAACTGAGGCATAGTAAACATTTTAAGAGTTTATTTGAGCAAAAGTCAGTTTGAATTGGGCAGCATCTAGTCTAGAAGACAGAAAGGAGCTCCAGGGAGCTGTTGAAAATGAAAGACAGGCAGAAGGGAGCAGGAAAGAGGAAAGTAAACTAGGCCAAGAAGCGGTGGGTTAATGCAGTTACTTTCCTTCAGGGGATGGCAGGGGCCTGTCAGGCAGACAGCCCCACTAGTGCTGATCAGGTGGTTCCTGACTGACTGCTTTAAGGTTCCATTTCTGGCAGAACTGAAACTGAATTAAGTCTCAGTTTGGTGACGGGGGACTTAGCATAAGCGATTCCATTTGGGGCCTGTCGTCTTGTTTTTAAGTTCTTAAATATGATTGTTTTGGGGGTACCGAGTTGTGTGTTCCATTGTATTCCTATAAATTATTTTTCATTTCTTCAAACGCCCTTTCCAGACATTGGCTGGTTGGTTTATGGTTCTGGGCACAGAAAATTATGATCAGTTTAGTGGCTGCTTAATACAGATTGCGTTTCGTTTGTCAGAACGGTGAGGACCAAAGCTTTTCAGAGCTAAGCAGGAGCTAGATCAAAGAAAATCCTTATTTCACTCTCATAGGGTGTGACTTATCTTTAAATAACAGAAAGTGGACATTTGGAATCAGGTTTTTGTCATAAAAATGCTTTCTTCTGGGAAAACAAGTTACCCAGCCACCAACTCACATTTGTGCCAAGAAATGGTGTGGGGTGTAGCAAAGGCTGTGAGCTTTCTTTCCCTCTCTAGTGAGCCTTATGCATTGGTTCAATGATGATATTTTAGTGTCTCCTCTGTGCTAGATGTGTGCCAGGTGCTGGGGGTACCTTGGTAAGTGAAAATGGCCCTCGTGTAGCCCAGCTGGGAAGACGGGCAATTGTGTAAACGATTTCCTTAAACTGTCGGGAGTGTTACAACCAGGGACACAGACACGGAGTCGGGGACAGGAGGAGGGACACTTAACCTGGTCTGGGCAGCCAAGAAGACCTCCATAAACAAACACCTGGGGGCCAGGAGACGTGAATAAGTGAGGGATGGGCAGTGGAACAGCACGTAACAGGGAAAGGAGATGAGGTTCCCAGCAGGAAGTGAGCATGAGAAGTTCGGTCTGGGTGGAACAAAGCATGTCAGATGGCATTGCCAGGAAGGGACCGTGAGGGGGAAGCAGCAGACAGATCACAGAGGCTAACTCATCAGCCAGCTTAGAGTTTGTCCTGTGTTCCAGGAACCATGGGAACCACTGGAGGATGTTAGGTAGGAGACTAACTTGGTTGGATTCGTGTGTTTGAAGATTCCCGGGAGAGGATTGGCGAAATTGTGTGTGTATTGGTAAATCCGAGAGTCTATGTGCAAGGCTGCTTTCTCTCTTTTTTATAGTGAATTATCACTTATGTAAGGAAAAATATATAGTGTGTGTACGCATGGGTCATCTCTGGAAGGACACATAAAAGGCACAATGATTGCTTCCTGGAGGGGAGCTGAGGCCTGAGAGACAGAAGTGGAAGGAGACTGACTTTCCATTGCATACCTTTTAACACTTTAAAAATGATGTGACTCTGTTATCCAATTAAAAAGTGGTTTTAAATCTGAGCATTGAAGAATTCCTTAAAGGGGATCAAGTCCAGTTCCCAAGGCAATGGAGGAATCCTTTCTTCATTTTCCCTGATAGACAGGCGTCTGTGTCCAAACACTTTCTTTGACAGTTTCAGGGCTGAGAAGTCAAACGTCTAAAATTCATTCTGCATTGAGCTAAAGTCCATATTCCCTTCCCCCTCCTCCTCCCCTCTCCCTCCCCCTCCTCCCCCTCCCTCCCTCCCCCTCCCCTCCCCCTCCCTCCCCTCCCCTCCCCCTCCCTCCCCCTCCCCTCCCCCTCCCCCTCCCTCCCCTCCCCATTGGCGCTAGCTCTTTCTCTGCAGTGCTGAGCCAGCCTCTTCCTCTCCCAGCCTTTAAATCATTTGCGGAAGGATATTGTGGTTTTCCCTAGTCAGAGGTAACAAGCAAAAAGCTGGCGGGTCAGGCAGGTGATGTAAATGAGCAAAGCAGGCCTCGCCAAGACCGCGCGGGCAGTGCACCCTTTCACCTGGAGACACGACACAATGAGGGGTGGTGAGCCCTATGGCAGCGAGACAGAGAGAGGTAGCAACTGTTCCTCTCCAAGGAAATACTGCCCTAGAAGGAAGAGGGCCAGATGTTGCCGTATCTTCCCAGGGATGTCAGAAACTGAAAATTTATTTTAAACACCTCAATTTTAAAATGTTGGCAACTAAGTTAGTTTTTTTAAATGCTGAGCAGACCAAACAAAATACATGCATAGCTGGGTGTGGCCACTAGTTTACCATGTGTCCTGTCATCTTTCCTCCGGGTACCATGAGAATTTCTCATTTTGTTGTTGGATTTGCAATGGGATGCTTGTGCCTGCATCATTGTCCAAATTGGCCTATTTATCAGTCTTTCTAGAGCATTAGAGGTAGGAGTCAGGCAGCTGGGTTACAGTTCTGGCCAAAGGCACTGTAGGACCTTGTGGAAACCACAAAAGCACATTTTCCTATGTTTGCGTTTCCTCACTTGTTAACAAAGAGAAGACCTGGATCCTAGTGGGGCTGCTTTACAGACTGTCTCAATGAGTTTCCCCTCTTTGCTGAGCTTCAGAAAGTTCTGGAGCTGGAAGTCTGAGATGGGGGTGCCTGTGTGGTTGGATGAGGCCTCTTTGCAGGGTCACAGACATCTCCTCCTGCCCTCAGCTGGTGGAAGGGCCAGGCTGCTTTCTCTTTTCATTATCCAGCCACAAGTTTGATCGATTTCAGTTGGGGAATTGAAATAGGGCTCTTCATTTGGATAAAATCAGCGAGCAGGGGCTTCTGCTGATGACTAGGTACTGAGCTCCAATTCCCAAGATTTTGAGAGACTGTTAGGCAGTAGCAGGAGACTTATTACTGAACTGTGCTCAGGCACGTGTTTTGCCAAAGCTGCCTCCAGTGCACTGTCAGTCGGCTGCCTGCCTCCTAAGAACCTTCAGGGGAGCCTTGCCCCTTCCTTTCACTGTCCCATGTCTACCCCTCCAGTTCTGGAGAGTTCGTTCCCCAGCCCTAGGCCAGAGGCAATGTGGACGACATTGGTGATGCGGAACCCCAGCTCCCAGCTCCCCCTGCCTCTCTTATACCTGTCTTCTTTCCCATCTTATTCTGTTCTTATCTCTCCAGGCACCCTCACCTACCTCCCATCTGTAAATAGCATCAAGAGTCCCTGAAGACAACTCAGAGCACTTTTTTAGCTGCTTCTAGTTTCCCTTTTCCTCTCTCCTGCTAATCCCTGTTAGGGTTGGGTAAAAACTAGCAATTACAGCATTTATGTACCATCCCTGCCTGGTTGCCATATAGCACAGTAAGGATGACTATGCACATCTGTGATAGTGCATTTTACGTGTCCATTTGATGAATCGAGGGGTACCCAGGCATTTGGTTAAAGGTTATTTCAGGGTGTGACTGTGAGGGTGTTTCCAGAAGAGATTAGCATTTGAATCAGTGGAATGAATAAAGTGGATTGCTGTCCCCCGTGTGCGCATTAGGCAATCCATTGAGGGCCTGAATAGAACAAAAGATGGAGGAAGGGAGGATTGCCTCCCTCTGCCTGACTTCTGAGCGGGACGTGCATCTTCTGCCCTCAGCGCTCCTGGCTCACCAGCTCTCAGCATTCCAGCTGCACCACCAGCGTCCCCAGTTCTCCAGCCTGCGGATGGCAGATGGTGGTACTTCTCGGCCTCCTTCTCAGCCAGTTCCTTATAAAATATCATATATACTTGTGACGTATGTATTAATCATATGATATTTTATATATGTATATACATAGACATATATTTCTTTACGTTTGTATACGTTACGTGTCATGACATTTAGTACAAGGAGTTGACTATAGGCTATATGGGATATGTATCTCCCATTGGTTCCATTTCTCTGGAGAGCCCTGACTAACACAACAGCATTAAGTGTGTTGGATTAATTTGGGCTTCAGTTGATTGGTCATGGTGCCATGTTGCCCATAGATGTTCAGTCTTTGCTGTCATTGCTCATGTAGACTGGCTGTTTTTATACAACTTTAAACAAAATGTAGGGCAAGGGTCACAGTCAGGTCGCAAAGTAGGAGCTAAGCTGCATCCCATCTCAAAAACTGTGGGGCAGTAAAGATGACTGTTAGGTGTATATTAAAGTTATAACGATTAGTGGGCTTCTGGGAGACATCCTGTTGAATGATAAATGAATGAATGAATGAGTGGGAATGGGAAGCTGCAATGCTAAGATTAATACTCATTAACAAAAACAGAGTGAGTCGTGCCCTGGGTTAGTGAGAAACTCCTCCTGGGAGAGGAAAGAATCCAAGTGCCTTCATCGGCACTGGTGCCCTGGTTGATGGCTCAGGGAAGAGAGTTTTTGAATATGATACTGATGGGGCTGTGCAATGAGCCCTTGGCCTCTGAGCTTCTTGTCCCAAGTTATCCTAAAGAAGGGATATAAAAATGGAAAGAGTAGGCTCCCATTTGGAAGTCTAGAAAGCATGATCATATCTTAGGAGCACACCCTCTTCTAAACTCCAGGGCTTTGGCAGGGCTAACAGTGATACAGCAGCAAAGGAAAATGACCAGATCATTTGAACTGTGGGGTTAAGGTAACAGCAGAGATCAAGAGGTGCAGGGGCAGTTGGAGTATAGCAGTAGCCACAGGGGAAGGCAGGAAGCCACACAGGGAATTCTGGAAGAAGGGGAAGTGGCTTGGGGGGCTTGTAGTCTCAATTGTCTCATGGGGTTGAAGATCAGGGTCACTCATATTATGGCTGTCACCAGTGCTTTCAGTCATTCATTTATTTTTAATTTAAAAAAACTTGTTTGAGTATCTTACAAGTGTCAGAAACAGTGGATGTGTTGGCCTAGGCCAGGGGTCAGTGAATTTATTCTGTGAATGGCCAGCTGGTCAACTCTGCTGCTGTGGCACAAAGGCAGCCATAGACAATAAGTAAACAAAGGTTCGCCTGTTGAAAGTATTCCAGTAAAACTTTATTTATAGAAACAGGTGGTGGGCCAGATTTGGCCCATGGGTTATAGTTTGCTAACCCCTAGTTTAGAGAAACAGTGTGCTGGTTATTCTCCGGTGCCTCTCCAGATCTAATCTATAGCCCTTTCCACGTGCTCTCTATCCCAAGAGGCTGACTTCTGCAGACTCTGTCACCCAGACTTCTTGCCCTCTGGCTTCTGATTAGATTTGGCCAATGGGAGGCACTGGCAAGAGATCAGAAGTTGGGAGGGGAGAGAGGTGGAGGAATTTAGTCTCTCTACTTCCTGTCTTCCGGACTGTGCTTTGGCAATGGCTGCGTTCCTCTTCCTGTGGCCACAGCTCTGACTGGTAGTTCATACCTATGGCTACACCTCTCACCCAGGTGCAGTATCGGCTCTTCTCCTTGCCCTTCAGCCCTAAAAGTGGTACTGGTTTCCCACTATTCCCAGCCCTGAGAGCTTCTCCATCCCTTGTTGGTTTCCATACCACTGCCCACACCTCATGTGTGGGTCCCTTCATTAAACTTTCTTCAATTCTCCCTTCAAGTGTGTACTCTCTTCCCTGCTGGGTGGTGTCTGAATATGCCCTTGTTGTGGACATTCACTGTTTCCAGGTGTAACAGTGTTGGTTCCAACCTCAAATCCAGGTTGAAACGTGATCTAGGCCAATAAGCACACTGAATCACCCAAGCCATAGTAATTGGTTCTGAAATGGTCTCATAAACCAAGTTGTCCCCACTGGAGGGAATAACAGTATTTGTGGAGAAGCTACCAAGCAGTGGTGTCTATTCCACTGGATTTGAGCCTGGGAGCCTATGAATTTGGAGCTTCCAGTAGCTATTTAGTGAAACCTGAAGACAAGGCCCAACACCAAAGATGGTAAAGTCCAGAGGTGACCTTGTTTGTGGCCCTGGAACTAAATCCACTCCTCAGTGTTTTTGTCAATGAGACAATAAAGTTCCTTATGTTTTCCTAAGCCAGCTTGGGTTGAAGTTTCTGCCATTTGTATCCTAAAGTTTAACTTAAAAAAACAAAACAAAACCTGGGACCACTTTACACAAATTTCGTTATACTCACTGAATTATCTACACAGAAAACCAGCCTTATTTCATCTTTGGATTAGATACACATTAACACGGTGTAGTGAAACATACTGGATTTCAGTAGTGACAGCAGCTAGGGAGATGGTTTGCCATCATCCCACTTCCAAAGGGAAATAACTGGAGCCCAGCTGCATCTTTGCAGAGATTGCCTCCCGTGCCAGACAGACACACCTCCCAAGCCATAATCCCACCCACTTTGACACTTGACAATAGCAAAAAGAGAAAAATCTTCATCTGAATGAACGGGGAGATTGGTGCTATTGTTGGCAAGACAACAAGTTGAAGCCTGGTGTTTATTAACTGTTGTAAACAAATTGTGAACTGGTGCCAGGAACCAAAATAGAGACAACTGGGCATAATAAACATTAATTCTCAAAGAGATCATCTAACAACCTAAAAGATCTTTCGTGGACTCCAAGGCATTAATTATACTAGACCTTGTTCTGTTCATTAATTCATTTAAGAATTTGCTGAGTAAATGTCAGCCTGATGCAGTACAGGCACGGCAAATAGTTCTCATTTCTTGTGCCAATTGTGGTTGCGGCTGCCCAGTGGGCTGTGTTGAGAAAGATTGTGAGGCCAAATCTGGGTTCAACAAGAATGAATATTATAGTTGATTAAATGTGTCTTTGGTGGAAGTGGAAGAAAGGGGTGCCCAAGGAGTTTGTCATCTCTGTGAGTTGAAAAGGGCCTTGCCTAGAGTAAGAAGGAGTAGATTTTGGGGTAAGTCACTTCCAGTCTATGTGCCTTTATTTCTGCAAATCTGTAAAATCGGGGAATTGATCTAAATAACTTACAATGTACCTCCTTGCTTCCCTTATTCATTTATACATTCTTTTTTAATTGAAGTATAGTTGATGTACAATATTATGTTAGTGTCGGGTGTACTACATAATGATTTGATATTTGCATGCATTATGAAATCACCACAATAAGTCTAGTAACCATCTGTCACCATACAAAGTTACTACAATATTATTGACCACATTCCTTATGCTGTATATTACATCCCCATGACCTATTTATGATGTAACTGGAGAGTTGTACCTCTTAATCCCCTTCACCTGTTTCATACATCTGCTACCCCGCTCCTTTATGGCAACCCATTTGTTCTTTGTATCTATAAGTCTGTTTTCATTTTGGTTTGTGTGTTTTTTGTTTCTTAGATTCCACACGTAAGTGAGATTATGCAATATTTGTCTTTCTCTGTCTGACTTATTTCACTTAGCACAGTGGTTGCGGCCTTTTTGGCACCAGAGACCAGTTTCGTGGAAGACAGTTTTTCCACAGATGGAGGTGGGGTGGGGTGGGGGCGATGCTTCAGGCAGTAATGCAAGCGATGGTTCAGGTGGTGATGCAAGCGATGGGGAGTGATGGGGGGCAGCAGATGAAGCTTCACTCGCTTGCCTGCCTCTCACCTCCTGCTGTGTGGCCTGGTTCCTAACAGGCCACAGACCGGTACCGGTCCGTGCCCGGGGGTTGGGGACCCCTGACTTAGCATAATACCCTCTATATCCATCCATATTGTTGCAAATGGCAAGGTTTCATTATTTTTATGGCTGAGTAATATTCCATTGATTGTACCATATCTTCTTTATCCATTTTTCTATAGATGAACACTTAGGTTGTTTCCATATCTTGGCTATTGTAAATAATGCTGTAATGAACATTGGGGTGCATATATCTTTTTGAGTAAGTGTTTTTGTTTTCCTCAGGTAAATACCCAGAGGTGAAATTGCTGGATCATATGGTAGTTCTATCTTTAATTTTTTGAAGGCTCTCCATACTGTTTTCCACAGTGGCTGCACCAATTTACAGTCCCCCCAACAGTGCACGGGGCTTCCCTTTTCTCCACGTCCTTGCCAACACTGACTACTTGTTGCCTTTTTGATGACGGCCATTCTGACAGGTGTGAGGTGGCATCTCATTGTGGTTTTGATTTGCAAATCCCTCATGATTAGTGATGTTGAGCGTCTTTTCGTGCATCTGTTGGCCATCTATATGTCTTCTTTGGAACATGTCTATTCAGGTCCTCTGCCAATTTTTCAATTGGGTTGTTTTTTTGATGTTGTTGGGTTGTACGAATTCTTTGTACATTTTGGAAGCTATCCCCTTATGAGAGGTATCGTTTGCAGATATCTTCTTCCATTCAGTAGACTGTCTTTTCATTTTGTTTATAGTTTCCTTCGCTGTGCAGAAACTTATATGGTCAATTAATCTGTGACACAGGAGGCAAGAATATATAATGGGGGAAAAGACAGGCTCTTCAATAAATGGTGTTGGGAGAACTTGACAGCTACATGTGAAAGAATCAAACTGGACTACTTTCTCACACCATATACAAAAATAAACTAAAAATGGCTTAAAGGCTTAAATATAAGACCTGAAACCATAAAACTCCTAGAAGAAGATACTTATCCATTCTTTTATTCATTGGCTTATGCTTAGCAGCTAGGGTTGATATTTGTCCTTGTGTTTGGGGTGATACTCCATTTTATGAATGCAGTTCTTTCTAATGTAGAAACCAGAAACTTACTTTCCCACCATCCTATGTAGTAAGAATGCAACCATGGAATCTAGGTCCACCAAATTCAGGCGTATCTGTTCTGAATTTGTTTGGAATCTGGTGATGGTTAGAGGTAAGCTCTGCACAGAATCCATCTGGCAAGGATGAAGACAGAGACATCAGTTTGTTGAAGCTGCAGTCTCAGAGGGTCTGCAGGTAATGTCCAGTGCTTGGCTGTGAAGGGAGCTCCAGCTGGGGGGACCCCTGATGACTTCATGGGAGCAGCTCTGCAGTACAGGTGGAGACATCTTTCCTGGATGCAATCCATCTGTGGGCCTCCTTTAGTGACTTTAGCTGTTTAATTCTTTTTAAAATAAAATCTTTTTACTGCTGAAATGAGCCAGAGTGTGTTTCTTAGTTCTCAAAAAGCTCAACAATTTATGATCAAGAGTGAATGCCTTCAAACAGACTTTTTTTCTCCTTTAAAGGTGAAAATTTTAATTCTCTTTTATGAATTATAAAGAGTATGCTTAGCTAATACTTTATAGTATATTTTGTTCTAATTATCAGTAAGATAATTGTTGCAGATGGATAAATATGAATCTTATGGGGAGATGTTTCTCACTTTTATCTTCTTCATTACTCTAAGTGCACTAAAGAAAACGAAATTCCTTCAGTATTTATGGTTCACAGTTTTAAATTGCGAAAAGGACCCCTCTTCTAATTATTGTTAGTATGATTATCAGCGTTTGCAGGAGTGCTTGGTTAGGTTTCTATACTTCAATTATTTTCTTTCTTTTTTTTTCTGACTACATGTTAGATCTCTTTCTTTTACTTTAACCTTTGCTTTCCACTGCTTTTTTTTTTTTTACATCTTTATTGGAGTATAATTGCTTTACAATGGTGTGTTAGTTTCTGCTGTATAATAAAGTGAATCAGCTATACATATACATATATCCCCATATCTCCTCCCTCTTGCATCTCCCTCCCACCCTCCCTATCCCACCTCTCTAGGTGGTCACAAAGCACTGAGCTGATCTCTCTGTGCTATGCGACTGCTTCCCACTAGCTATCTATTTTACATTTGGTAGTGTATATATGTCCATGCCACTCTCTCATTTTGTCACAGCTTACCCTTCCCCCTCCCCATATCCTCAAGTCCATCCTCTAGTAGGTCTGTGTCTTTATTCCCGTCTTACCCCTAGGTTCTTCATGACATTTTCTTTTTCTTAGATTCCATATATATGTGTTAGCATACAGTATTTGTCTTTCTCTTTCTGACTTACTTCACTCTGTATGACAGACTCTAGGTCCATCCACCTCACTACAAACAACTCAATTTAGTTTCATTTTATGGCTGAGTAATATTCCATTGTATATATGTGCCCCATCTTCTTTATCCATTCATCTGATGATGGACACTTAGGTTGCTTCCATCTCCTGGCTATTGTAAATAGAGCTGCGATGAACATTTTGGTACATGACTCTTTTTGAATTATGGTTTTCTCAGGGTATATGCCCAGTAGTGGGATTGCTGGGTCATATGGTAGTTCTATTTGTACTTTTTTAAGGAACCTCCATACTGTTCTCTATAATGGCTGTACCAATTCACATTCCCACCAGCAGTTCAAGAGTGTTCCCTTTTCTCCACAACCTCTCCAGCATTTATTGTTTGTAGATTTTTTGATGATGGCCATTCTGACTGGTGTGAGATGATATTGTAGTTTTGATTTGCATTTCTCTAATGATTAGTGATGTTGAGCATTCTTTCATGTGTTTGTTGGCACTCTGTATATCTTCTGTGGAGAAATGTCTATTTAGGTCTTCTGCCCATTTTTGGATTGGGTTGTTTGTTTCTTTGTTATTGAGCTGCATGAGCTGCTTGTAAATTTTGGAGATGAATCCTTTGTCAGTTGCTTCATTTGCAAATATTTTCTCCCATTCTGAGGGTTGTCTTTTGGTCTTGTTTATGGTTTCCTTTGCTGTGCAAAAGCTTTTAAGCTTCATTAGGTCCCATTTGTTTATTTTTGTTTTTATTTCCATTTCTCTAGGAGGTGGGTCAAAAAGGATCTTGCTGTGATTTATGTCATAGAGTGTTCTGCCTATGTTTTCCTCTAAGAGTTTGATAGTTTCTGGCCTTATATTTAGGTCTTTAATCCATTTTGAGCTTATTTTTGTGTATGGTGTTAGGGAATGTTCTAATCTCATATTTTTACATGTAGCTGTCCAGTTTTCCCAGCACCACTTATTGAAGAGGCTGTCCTTTCTCCACTGTACATTCCTGCCTCCTTTATCAAACATAAGGTGACCATATGTGTGTGGGTTTATCTCTGGGCTTTCTGTCCTGTTCCATTGATCTATATTTCTTTGTTTGTGCCGGTACCATACTGTCTTGATTACTGTAGCTTTGTAGTATAGTCTGAAGTCAGGGAGCCTGAGTCCTCCAGCTCCGTTTTTATTCCTCAAGATTGCTTTGACTCTTCAGGGTCATTTTTGTTTCCATACAAATTGTGAAATTTTTTGTTCTAGTTCTGTGAAAAATGCCATTGGTAGTTTGATAGGGATTGCATTGAATCTGTAGATTTCTTTGGGTAGTAGAGTCATTTTCACAATGTTGATTCTTCCAATCCAAGAACATGGTATATCTCTCCATCTATTTGTATCATCTTTAATTTCTTTCATCAGTGTCTTATAATTTTCTGCATGCAGGTCTTTTGTCTCCTTAGGTAGGTTTAATCCTAGATATTTTATTCTTTTTGTTGCAGTGGTAAATGGGAGTGTTTTCTTGATTTCACTTTTAGATTTTTCATCATTAATGTATATGAATGCCAGAGATTTCTGTGCATTAATTTTGTATCCTGCAACTTTACCAAATTCATTGATTAGCTCTAGTAGTTTTCTGGTAGCATCTTTAGGATTCTCTATGTATAGTATCATGTCATTTGCTAACAGTGACAGCTTTACTTCTTTTTTTTGAGAAGGATAGGTTTGAGAAGGATAGGTGTTAGCTTTTCTCTACCTCCATTTTCTTTAATTTTCTAATGATTAGAAGTAAATATCTCATGAGGGGGAATTGCCACAGCAAAGAAACTCACTTGACTATTTATCTTTATGAGAGTTTCTTTAGAAAATTTGAAACATACTCC
Organism: Stenella coeruleoalba; assembly: GCF_951394435.1. Classification (NCBI taxonomy): domain Eukaryota; kingdom Metazoa; phylum Chordata; class Mammalia; order Artiodactyla; family Delphinidae; genus Stenella; species Stenella coeruleoalba. The sequence continues at coordinate 26,609,320 of NC_137157.1, read as the reverse complement.
CCAAACTCTATGGGCAAGAAAGACCACATTGCTTCATTTTCTTTAATCAATTGAAATTTCACTTCAACTTCCAGCCTACAATACTGTTGAAAAACAGGTGTTTAGTAGTCATGTGTCAAAGTAAGCTTAAGGTGCTCTCTACCTCCTTCATATTATCCATCAACAAACCATCCTCCCATTTGAAATAGATAATATTTTCTTGACTTTTTATGCTAAAGTGGTATTCACATGCAAATTGAAATTTTTCTAGAACCTGATTGTTGCTCTTTGTGTGTGTGTGTGTGTGTGTGTGTGTGTGTGTGTGTGTGATGTCTGATCTTATTTATTTGTTACTCTTAGAATATCTCATTTTTGACTGGACTCAGAAGGAGAAGCTCTCAGAGAGGACAGCCTCTGTCTCTTGGCATTCTGTTCCTGGCCTTTCTATTTGGCCTTCTTCATTCTCTTGGCCAAAAGGTTAGCATATTCTGAAGCCTCTTCCTTATTTTTCTTAGTACGCTGTTTCTTCAAAGCAATATGCCAAAGTTTGTGTTGCAGAACACGTGGAGTAACAAGACGCTGAATCTTGGGTGCTTTGGTCCTAGGTTTCTTACCTTCTTTGTTTAGGGGCTTTCTCAAAACACACTCTTTAGAGAGATTGAAAAGTTTGTGGATTCTGCTAGCTTTTTTGGGCCCCAGGCGACGAGGCACAGTAGTATCAGTGAGTCCAGGAATATCTTTCTCCCCTTTCTTTACAGTGACCAAATTGAGAATGCTCAGATTGGCATCCACAATGCAACACCATACAGATTTGTGCTTTCTTTCTCCAGTCCTCCTTGGTCTGTAACAGGAATGCCCCTTACTCAGTAGCAGGCGGACTTGGCCATGGGTCAGGACACCCTGCTTCATGGGGAAACCCTGTTTGTCATTCCCACCACTGATTCGGACCACATAACCCTTCCGTTCTTCACCCAGAACATCAGCAGCAACTTCTGTGGCATACGCTTCTCATAAAAGGTACGAAGTTTTCGTTCATCGTCCACTTCAATGAGCTTCTGGCAGCCAGTGGCCAGGAAAGAGATGTTCAGCTTCATTCTGAAGCGGCCAACTGCCACCGAGGCGCCACGAAAAAGAGACCCCCTGATTGTTGCTCTTATGGGAACAACGTATGGGAATTTTGGAGCCTAAACATTAGAGGCTTCTTCCTCCTCTTGTCCTCCTAGCCCTTCCTCCCCTAGGGACTTAGATTCCTAGGGTCCTACAGCAGAGCAAAAACTTAATGGATACAGCTTCCAGTTCCAGCTATGATAGAAAACAGGTATCAGATTGGTTTCAGAAAAATAAGTATCAGATTGGTTTCCCACATCTTTAGGATCTCCTATGCATAGTGTCATGTCATCTAGTATCATAGTATCATAGTAACTAGTAACTAGTATTTTTCCAATTTGTATTCCTTTTATTTCTTTTTCTTCTGTGATTGTCGTGGCTAGGACTTACAAAACTATGTTGAATAACAGTGGTGAGAGTGGGCAGCTTTGTCTTGTTCCTGATCTTAGAGGAAATGGTTTCAGTTTTTCACCATTGAGAATGGTGTTGGCTGTGGGTTTGTCATATATGGCCTTTATTATGTTGGGGTAGGTTCCCTCTATGCCTACTTTCTGGAGAGTTTTTATCATAAATCGGTGTTGAATTTTGTTGAAAGCTTTTTCTGCATCTATTAAGATGATCATATGGTTTTTATCCTTCAATTTGTTAATATGGTATATTACATTGATTGGTTTGCATATATTGACGAATCCTTGCATTCTTGGGATAAACCCCACTTGATCATTGTGTATGATTCTTTTAATGTGCTATTGGATTCTGTTTGCTAGTATTTTGTTGAGGAGCTTTGCCTCTATGTTCATCAGTGATATTGGCCTGTAGTTTTCTCTCTTTGTGACATCTTTGTCTGGTTTTGGTATCAGGGTGATGGTGACCTCGTAGAATGAGTTTGGGAGTGTTCCCCCCTCTGCTATATTTTGGAAGAGTTTGAGAAGGATAGGTGTTAGCTCTTCTCTAAATGTTTGATAGAATTCGCCTGTGAAGCCATCTGGTCCTGGGCTTTTGTTTGTTGGAAGATTTTTAATCACAGTTTCAGTTTCATTACTTGTGATTGGTCTGTTCATATTTTATATTTCTTCCTGGGCTTCCCTGGTGGTGCAGTGGTTGAGAGTCTGCCTGCCAATGCAGGGGACATGGGTTCGTGCCGCAGTCCGGGAAGATCCCACATGCCTCTGAGCGTCTGGGCCCATGAGCCATGGCTGCTGAGCCTGCACATCGGGAGCCTGTGCTCCACAACGGGAGAGGCCACAACAGTGAGAGGCCCATGTACAGCAAAAAAAAAAAAAAAAAAAAAAAAAAAAAAAATATATATATATATATATATATATATATATATATATATATATCTTTCTGGTTCAGTCTCAGAAGGTTGTGCTTTTCTAAGAATTTGTCCATTTCTTCCAGACTGTCCATTTTATTTGCATATAGTTGCTTGTAGTAATCTCTCATGATCCTTTGTATTTCTGCACTGTCAGTTGTTACTTCTTTTTCATTTCTAATTCTGTTGATTTGAGTCGTCTCCCTTTTTTTCTTGATGAGTCTGGCTAATGGTTTATCAATTTTGTTTCTCTTCTCAGAGAACCAGCTTTTAGTTTTACTGATCTTTGCTATCATTTCCTTCATTTCTTTTTCATTTATTTCTGATCTGATCTTTATGATTTCTTTCCTTCTGCTAACTTTGGGGGTTTTTTCCTTCTTTTTCTCTAATTGCTTTAGGTGTAAGGTTAAGTTGTTTATTTGAGATTTTTCTTATTTCTTGAAGTAGGGTTGTATTGCTATAAACTTCCCTCTTAGAACTGCTTTTGCTGCATCCCATAGATTTTGGGTTATCGTGTTTTCATTGTCACTTGTTTCTAGATATTTTCTGATTTCTTCAGTGATCTGTTGGTTATTTAGTAGTACATTGTTTAGCTTCCATGTGTTTGGTTTTTCACAGTTCTCTTTCCTCTAATTGATATCTAGTCTCATAGTGTGTGGTCAGAAAAGATACTTGATACAATTTCAGTTTTCTTAAATTTACCAAGGCTTGATTTGTGACCCAGGATATGGTCTATCCTGGAGAATAGTCCATGAACACTTGAGAAGAAAGTGTATTCTGGTTTTTTTGGATGGAATGTCCTATAAATATCAGTGAAGTCCATCTTGTTTAATGTGTCATCTAAAGCTTGTGTTTCCTTATTTATTTTCATTTTGGATGATCTGTCCATTGGTGAAAGTGGGGTGCTAAAGTCCCTTTGTTGTGTTACTGTTGATTTCCCCTTTTATGGTTGTTAGCATTTGCCTTATGTATTGAGGTGCTTCTAGGTTGGGTGCATATATATTTACAATTGTTATATCTTCTTCTTGGATTGATCCCTTGATCATTATGTAGTTCCTTCTTTGTCTCTTGTAATAGTCTTTATTTTATAGTCTATTTTGTCTGATATGAGAATTGCCACTCCAGCTTTCTTTTGATTTCCATTTGCATGGAATACCTTTTTCCATCCCCTCACTTTCAGTCTGTATGTGTCCCTAGATCTGAAGTGGGTCTCTTGTAGACAGCATATATATGGGTCTCATTTTTGTATCCATTCAGCCAGTCTGTGTCTTTTGGCTGGAGCATTTAATCCATTTACATTTAAGGTAATTATCGATATGTATTTTCCTATTACCATTTTCTTAATTGTTTTCTATTTGTTTTGGTTGTTTTTTAATTTGCATTCAATTTATTAAAATTACAATTTAAATTAGCTCTTAAACCTTCAAAGAGAAATTCTATTTAATAAATGCACATATACATCTAATATTTTTGTTAAAAAACATGCAGTTCTTCCTTGTTCTTTGATCAATGCTCAGTTGAGTTGTAAGTTTCACAGATTAATTTCCCCTATACATTTGGCACCATTTATAAACCTGATTAATTCAATTTCCTTAGACATTTTAAATTACAATTACAAATTTTAACACATCAAAATCCCTCAAGCATTTCAAACACTTAACAAGAAAGATTTACAAATCTAATAAGCAACAACTTCTTAACCACTTCTTTAACCACTGCTTATAAACGTAAGAAGTCTAAATTTCTAGAGTATTAAAGTATCAAATATTTAAATATTGTATACAAACAACTTCTCTTAGTTATCAGTTTAAAATCACAGGTACAAAATGTGCATCCCTCAAATATTTCATCTTGAAATCAAAATTCTAACACCCAATAAATAATCCTGAAAAACCCAAATTACAGCCTGTAAGTTTAATGTCAATCACATTTTCTTTTTTTTTCACACACACACTGTATTTTATTTGTACAAGAGATAACTAAACTGACACCAAGCATTGTAAATGGATGACCACAACAAAACTAACAATGATTGCAATTACCAAACACGAAACACACTCATACTATGTCATAATATTGACATTCAGTCCAGTAATCCTCCACTGAAACAGCTCCTTTACTTTGCAGTGAAAATTGATTGGTATATTTTTTGCCTCTTAGTTCTTGTGGGATTTTTTTTTTTATTGAAACAGAAAGTCAAAAAAATTATAATCATCCTCATCAGTTCACTCAGTCTCATGTAATTAATTTTTTTTGACCTTGATCTTTTGTTAGCACTTTTATGAATTCATCAGTTTTCCGTTAGAGTTCTGAAAATGCTTATTCATTCAGTTCAGCATTATAGTCAATAACCAGAAACTTGTACTTGTCAGAGTCTTTTCCGTGAATTACTTGAGGATGAAACACTTCTATAGGAACATATTTGCAAAAGTATCAGAGTACACCCAGAACTGTCTGTAAATGATAAAAGACTTAAAAATGACCCTGGTTAAAGATTTGATGAAAGTTCATAATAATGCAATTGACAAGGAAATTTAGTTATTTCTGAGGTATGCATTTTAAAGTAGTAACTAGAATTATGACTTACAACATTATATTGGAACATAAGATTTTTAGAAATTTCATGTAATGTCTGAAACATTTATATTAACATATTTCCATACAAATAACCCAAAGAAACTTTAGTATTAGTTGTTTTTTTTGTTTTGCTTTTTTTTATATGGCAGGCTCTTATTAGTCCACAATTTTATACACATCAGTGTATACATGTCAATCCCAATCGCCCAATTCAGCACACCAGCATCCCCACCCCACTGCAGTTTTCCCCCCTTGGTGTCCATACGTTTGTCCTCTACATCTGTGTCTCAACATCTGCCCTGCAAATCGGTTCATCTGTACCATTTTTCTAGGTTCCACATACATGCGTTAATATACGATATTTGTTTTTCTCCTTCTGACTTACTTCGCTCTGTATGACAGTCTCTGGATCCATCCATGTCTCAACAAATGACTCAATTTCGTTCCTTTTTATGGCTGAGTAATATTCCATTGTATATATGTACCACAACTTCTTTATTCATTCATCTGTCTATGGGCATTTAGGTTGCTTCCATGACCTGGCTATTGTAAATAGTGGTGCAATGAACATTGGGGTGCATGTGTCTTTTTGAATTATGGTTTTCTCTGGGTATATGCCCAGTAGTGGGATTGCTGGATCATATGGTAATTCTATGTTTAGTTTTTTAAAGGAACCTCCATAGTGTTCTCCATAGTGGCTGTATCAATTTACATTCCCACCAACAGTGCAGGAGGGTTCCCTTTTCGACACACCGTCTCCAGCATTTGTTGTTTGTAGATTTTCTGATGATGCCCATTCTAACCGGTGTGGGATGATCCCTCATTGTAGTTCTGATTTGCAGTTCTCTAATAATTAGTGATGTTGAGCAGCTTTTCATGTGCTTCTTGGCCATCTGTATGTCTTCTTTGGAGAAATGTCTATTTAGGTCTTCTGCCCATTTTTGGATTAGGTTGTTTGTTTCTTTAATATTGAGCTTCATGAGCTGTTTATATATTTGGGAGATTAATCCTTTGTCCGTTGATTCATTTGCAAATATTTTCTCCTATTCTGAGGGTTGTCTTTTTGTCTTGTTTATGGTTTCCTTTGCTGTGCAAAAGCTTTTAAGTTTCATTAGGTCCCATTTGTTTATTTTTGTTTTTATTTCCATTTCTCTAGGAGGTGGGTCATAAAGGATCTTGCTGTGATTTATGTTAAAGAGTGTTCTTCCTATGTTTTCCTCTAAGAGTTTTGTAGCGTCTGGTCTTACATTTAGATCTCGAACCCATTTTGAATTTATTTCTATGGTGTTAGGGAGTGTTCTAATTTCATGCTTTTACATGTAGCTGTCCAGTTTTCCCAGCACCACTTATTGAAGAGACTGTCTTTTCTCCATTGTATATCCTTGCTTCCTTTGTCGTAGATTAGTTGACCATAGGTGCGTGGGTTTATCTCTGGGCTTTCTATCTTGTTCCATTGATCTATGTTTCTGTGTTTGTGCCAGTACAATATTGTCTTGATTACTGTAGCTTTGTAGTATAGTGTGAAGTCAAGGAGTCTGATTCCTCCTACTCTGTTTTTTTCCCTCAAGACTGCTCTGGCTATTCGGGGTCTTTTGTGTCTCCATACAAATTTTAATATGATTTGTTCTAGTTCCATAAAAAATGCCATTGGTAGGTTGATAGGGATTGCATTGAATCTGTAGATTGAATTGGGTAGTATAGTCATTTCCACAGTATTGATTCTTCCAATCCAAGAACGTGGTATATCTTCCCATCTGTTGGTATCATCTTTAATTTCTTTCATCAGTGTCTTATAGTTTTCTGCATACAGGTCTTTTGTCTCCTTAGGTAGGTTTATTCCTAGGTATTTTATTCTTTTTGTTGCAGTGGTAAATGGGAGTGTTTCCTTAATTTCTCTTTCAGATTTTTCATCATTAGTGTATAGGAATGCAAGAGATTTCTGCATTAATTTTGTATCCTGCTACTTTACCAAATTCATTGATTAGCTCTAGTAGTTTTCTGGTGGCATTTTTAGGATTCTCTGTATATAGTATCATGTCATCTGCAAACAGTGACAGTTTTACTTCTTTTTTTCCAATTTGTATTCCTTTTATTTCTTTTTCTTCTCTCATTGCTGTGGCTAGGACTTCCAAAACTATGTTGAATAATAGTGATGAGAGTGGTCATCCTTGTCTCATTCCTGATCTTAGAGAAAATGCTTTCAGTTTTTCACCTTTGAGAATGATGTTTGCTGTGGGTTTGTCGTATATGGCCTTTATTATGTTGAGGTAGTTTCCCTCTATGCCCACTTTCTGGAGAGTTTTTATCATAAATGGGTTTTGAATTTTGTCAAAAACTTTTTCTGCATCTATTGAGATGATCATATGGTTTTTATTCTTCAATTTGTTAATATGTTGTATCACATTGATTGATTTGCATATATTGAAGAATCCTTGCATCCCTGGGATAAATCCCACTTGATCGTGGTATATGATCCTTTTAATGTGTTGTTGGATTCTGTTTGCTAGTATTTTGTTGAGGATTTTTACATCTATATTCATCAGTGATATTGGTCTGTAATTTTCATTTTTTGTAGTATCTTTGTCTGGTTTTGGTATCAGGGTGATGGTGGCCTCATAGAATGAGTTTGGGAGTGTTCCTTCCTCTGCAATTTTTTGGAAGAGTTTGAGAGGGATGGGTGTTAGCTCTTCTCTAAATGTTTGATACAATTCACCTGTGAAGCCATCTGGTCCCGGACTTTTGTTTGTTGGGAGATTTTTTTAATACAGTTTCAGTTTCATTACTTGCGATTGGTCTGTTCATGTTTTCTGTTTCTTCCTGGTTCAGTCTTGGAAGCTTATACCTTTCTAAGAATTTGTCCATTTCTTCCAGGTTGTCCATTTTATTGGCATAGAGTTGCTTGTAGTAGTCTCTTAGGATGCTTTGTATTTCTGTGGTGTCTGTTGTAACTTCTCCTTTTTCATTTCTAATTTTATTGATATGAGTCCTCTCCCTCTTTTTCTTGATGAGTCTGGCTAATGGTTTATCAATTTTGTTTATCTTCTCAAAGAACCAGCTTTTAGTTTTATTGATCTTTGCTACTGTTTTCTTTGTTTCTATTTCATTTGTTTCTGCTCTGATCTTTATGATTTCTTTCCTACTGCTAACTTTGGGTTTTGTTTGTTCTTCTTTCTCTAGTTCCTTTAGGTGTAAGGTTAGATTGTTTACTTGAGATTTTTTTTCTTTCTTGAGGTAGGCTTGTATAGCTATAATCTTCCCCCTTAGAACTGCTTTTGTTGCAACCCATAGGCTTTGGATCATTGTGTTTTCATTGTCATTTGTCTCTAGGTATTTCTTGATTTCCTCTTTGATTTCTTCAGTGATCTCCTGGTTATTTAGTAACGTATTGTTTAGCCTCCATGTGTTTGTGTTTTTTACATTTTTTTCCCTGTAATTGATTTCTAATCTCATAGCGTTGTGGTCAGAAAAGATGCTTGATATGATTTCAATTTTCTTAAATTTACTGAGGCTTGATTTGTGGCCCAAGATGTGATCTGTCCTGTAGAATGTTCCATGCACACTTGAGAAGAAAGTGTAATCTGCTTTTTTTGGATGGAATGTCCTATAAATATCAGTTAAATCTATCTGGTCTGTTGTTTCATTTAAAGCTTCTGTTTCCTTATTTATTTTCATTTTGGATGCTCTGTCCATTGGTGTAAGTGAGGTGTTCAAGTCCCCCACTATTATTGTGTTACTGTCCATTTCCTCTTTTATAGCTGTTAGCTGTTGCCTTATGTATTGAGGTGCTCCTATGTTGGGTGCATATATATTTATAATTGTTATATCTTCTTCTTGAATTGATCCCTTGATCATTATGTAGTGTCCTTCCTTGTCTCTTGTAACATTCTTTATTTTAAAGTCTATTTTATCTGATATGAGTATAGCTACTCCAGCTTTCTTTTGATTTCCATTTGTATGGAATATCTTTTTCCATCCCCTCACTTTCAGTTTGTATGTGTCCCTAGGTCTTAATTGGGTCTCTTGTAGACAGCATATATATGGGTCTTGTTTTTGTATCCATTCCACAAGCCTGTGTCTTTTGGTTGGAGCATTTAATCCATTCACATTTAAGGTAATTATTGATATGTATGTTCCTATGACAATTTTCTTAATTGTTTTGGGTTTGTTTTCATAGGTGTTCGTTTTCTCTTGTGTTTCCCACTTAGAGAAGTTCCTTTAGCATTTGTTGTAGAGCTGGTTTGGTGGTGCTGAATTCTCTTAGCTTTTGCTTGTCTGTATAGCTTTTGATGTCTCCATCAAATCTGAATGAGATCCTTGCTGGGTAGAGTAATCTTGGTTATAGGTTCTTCCCTTTCATCACTTTAAGTATATCATGCCACTCTATTCTGGCTTGTAGAGTTTGTGCTGAGAAATCAGCTGTTAATCTTATGGGAGTTCTCTTGTATGTTATTTGTCATTTTTCTCTTTCAATAATTTGTCCTTAATTTTTGCCAATTTGATTACTATGTGTCTCAGCGTGTTTCTCCTTGGGTTTATCCTGTATGGGACTCTCTGCGCTTCCTGGACTTGGGTGGCTATTTCCTTTCCCATGTTAGGGAAGTTTTCGACTATAATCTCTTCAAATGTTTTCTCGGGTCCTTTCTCTCTCTCTTCTCCTTCTCGGACCCCTATAATGTGAATGTTGTTGCATTTAATGTTTTCCCAGAGGTCTCTTAGGCTGTCTTCATTTCTTTTCATTCTTTTTTCTTTAGTCTGTTCCACAGCATTGAATTCCACCATTCTGTCTTCCAGGTCACTTATCTGTTCTTCTGCCTCAGTTATTCTGCTATTGATTCCTTCTAGTGTAGTTTTCATTTCAGTTATTGTATTGTTCATCTCTGTTTGTTTGTTCTTTAATTCTTCTAGGTCTTTGTTAAACGTTTCTTGCATCTTCTCGATCTTTGCCTCCATTCTTTTTCCAAGGTCCTGGATCATCTTCACTATCATTATTCTGAATTCTTTTTCTGGAAGGTTGCCTCTCTCCACTTCACTTAGTTGTTTTTCTGGGGTTTTATCTTGTTCCTTCATCTGATATCTAGCCCTCTGCCTTTTCATCTTGTCTGTCTTTCTGTGAATGTGGTTTTTGTTCCACAGGCTGCAGGATTGTAGTTCTTCTTGCTTCTACTGTCTGCCCTCTGGTGGATGAGGTTATCTAAGAGGCTTGATGGGAGGGACTGGTGGTGGGAAGACCTGACTGTTGCTCTGGTGGGCAGAGCTCAGTAAAACTTTAAACCACTTGACTGTTGATGTGTGGGGCTGTGTTCCCTCCCTGTTGGTTGTTTGGCCTGAGGCAACCCAACACTGGAGCCTACCTGGGCTCTTTGGTGGGGCCAGTGACAGACTCTGGGAAGTCTCACGCCAAGAAGCACTTCCCAGAAGCTCCGCTGCCAGTGCCCTCATCCCCACAGTGAAACAGAGCCACCACCCGCCTCTGCAGGAGACCCTCCAACACTAGCAGGTAAGCCTGGTTCCGTCTCCCCTGGGGTCACTGCTCCTTCCCCCGGGTCCCGATGCACAGACTACTTTGTGTGTGCCCTCCGAGAGTGGAGACTGTCTTTCCCCCAGTCCTTTTGAAGTCCTGCAATCAATTCCCACTAGGCTTCAAAGTCTGATTCTCTAGGAATTCCTCATCTCCTTGCCAGATCCCCAGTTTGGGGACCCTGAAGTGGGGCTCAGAACCTTCACTCCAGTGGGTGGACTTCTGTGGTATAAGTGTTCGCCAGTCTGTGAGTCACCCACCCACCAGTTATGGGATTTGATTTTATTGTGATTGTGCCCCTCCTACCGTCTCATTGTGGCTTCTCCTTTGTCTTTGGATTTGGGGTATCTTTTTTGGTGAGTTCCAGTGTCTTCCTGTTGGTGATTGTCCAGCAGCTAGTTGTGATTCTGGTGTTCTTACAAGAGGGAATGAGAGCACGTCCTTCTACTCCACCATCTTGGTTCCTCTCTTGGGTGTGTTTTTGTAGGTCTTTTCCTTCTCTTGTGTTTCCTGCCTAGAAAAGTTCCTTTAGCATTTGTTGTAAAGCTGATTTGGTGGTGCTCATTTCTCTTAACTTTTTCTTGTCTCTAATGGTTTTAATTTCTCCATCAGATCTGAATGAGATCCTTGCTGAGTAGAATAATCTTGGTTGTAGGTCTTTCCCTTTCATCACTTTTAATATGTCCTGCCACTCCCTTCTGGCTTGCAGAGTTTCTGCTGCAAGATCAGCTGTTAACCTTATGGGGATTCCCTTGCATGTTATTTGTTGCTTTTCCCTTGCTGCTTTTAATATTTGTTCTTTGTATTTAATTTTTGATAGTTTGATTAATATGTGTCTTGGTGTGTTTCTCCTTGGATTTATCTTGTATGGGACTCTCTGTGCTTCCTGGACTTGATTGACTATTTCCTTTCCCATGTTAGGGAAGTTTTCAACTATAATCTCTTCACATATTTTCTCGGACCCTTTCTTTTTCTGTTCTTCTTCTGGGATCCCTGTAATTTGAATGTTGGTACATTTAATGTTGCCCCAGAGGTCTCTGAGACTGTCATTAATTCTTTTCATTTTTTTTTTATTCTGCTCTGCGGTAGTTATTTCCACTATTTTATCTTCCAGGTCACTTACTCGTTTTTCTGCCTCAGTTTTTCTGCTATTGATTCCTTCTAGAGAATTTTTAATTTCATTTATTGTGCTGTTCATCACTGTTTGTTTGCTCTTTAGTTCTTCTAGGTCCTTGTTAAATGTTTCTTGTATTTTCTCCATTCTCTTTCCAATATTTTGGATCATCTTTACTATTATTAGTCTGAATTCTATTTCAGGTCGACTGCCTATATCCTCTTCATTTGTTTGGTCTGGTGCGTTTTTACCTTGCTCCTTCATCTGCATATTTCTCTGTCTTCTCATTTTGTTTAAATTACTGTGTTTGGTTTCTCCTTTTGCAGGCTCTAGGTTAGTAGTTCCCATTGTTTTTGGTGTCTGCCCCCAGTGAGTGAGGTTGGTTCAGTGGCTTGTGTAGGCTTCCTTGTGGAGGGATCTGGTGCCTGTTTTCTGGTGAGTGGGGCTGGATCTTGTCTTTCTGGTGGGCAGGGCCACCACATCTGGTGGTGTATTTTGGCTGTCTGTGAACTTAGTGTGATTTTAGGCAGCCTCTCTGCTATTGGGTGGGGTTGTGTTCCTGTCTTGCTAGTTGTTTGGCATGGGACATCCAGCACTGGAGTTTGCTGGCCGTTGGGTGGAGTTGGGTCTTAAGGTTGAGACGGAGATCTCTGGGAGAGCTCTCGCCAATTGATATTACGTGGGGCCACAAGGTCTTTGGTGGTTCAGTGTCCTGAACTCGGCTCTCCCACCTCAGAGTCTCAGGCCTGACACCAGGCCGGAGCACCAAGGTCCTGTCAGCCACATGGCTCAGAAGAACAAGGAGAAAAAAAGAAAGGAAAAATAAATAAAAATTTAAAAATAATAAATACAAAAAAAATTTTAATATTAAAATAAAAAAATGAATAATAATAAAAAAGAAGAGTGCAAGCAAACCAATAAACAAATCCACTAATGATAACAAACACTAAACACTAAACTATGATAAACATAAAAATCAGAAACAAATCAGTCGCAAACTGCAAACCCCACATCTAAAGTTGCTCCCAAAGTCCACCATCTCAATTTTGGGTTGATTTGTTGTCTATTCAGGTATTCCACAGATGCAGGGTACATCAAGTTGGTTGTGTGGATTTAATCCCATGCTTCTGAGGCTGCACGGAGAAATTTCCCTTTCTCTTCTGTGTTCGCACAGCTCCTGGGATTCAGCTTTGGTTTTAGCCCCACTTCTGCGTTTAGGTCGCCCTCAGGCATCTGTTCCCTGCCCAGACAGGAGGGGGTTAAAGCAGCGGCTCATTAGGGTGCTCTTGCTCATTTAGGCCAGAGGGCCAGAGGGATACGGTGGTTATAATTGCAACGCGGGGCGAGCCTGCAGCGGCAGAGGCCTGCACAACGTTGCAACAGCCTGGGGCACACCGTGTGTTCTCCCAGGGAAGTTGTCCCTGGATCATGGGACCCTGGCAGTGGCAGGCTGCACAGGCTCCTGGGGTGGGAGGGATGAACTGTGGATAGTGAGGTCCTAGCTGATAGCCACAGCTTGCACCCATCTCTGAAGCTCATGTAGGTGGTGCTCTGAATCCCCTCTCCTCGCGCACCCCGAAACAATGGTCTCTTGCCTCTTAGGCAGGTCCAGACCTTTTCTCGGACTCCCTCCTGGCTAGCTGTGCCACACTAGCCCCCTTCAGGCTGTTTTCATGCAGCCAACCCCAGTCCTCTCCCTGGGATCTGACCTCCGAAACCCGAGCCTCAGCTCCCAGCCCCCACCTGCCCTGACAGGTGAGCAGATAAGACTCTCTGTCTGGTAGTGCTGGTTGGCACCGATCCTCTGTGCGGGAATCTCTCCACCTTGCCCTATTGCTGCACTCTCCTCCATGGCTCTGAAGCTTCCCCCCTGCCCACCCCCGGTCTCTGCCAGTGAAGGGGCTTCCTAGTGTGTGCAAAGTTTTCCTCCTTCACAGCTCCCTCCTAGAGGTGCAGGTCCCATCCGTATTCTTTTGTGTCTGTTCTTTTCTTTTTTCTTTTGCCCTACCCAGGTACGTGGGGAGTTTCTTGCCTTTTGGGAAGTCTGAGATCTTCTGCCAGTGTTCAGTAGGTGTTCTGTAGGAGTTGTTCCACATGGAGATGTATTTTTGATGTATTTTTGATGTATTTGAGGGGAGGAAGGTGATCTTCATGCCTTACTCCTCTGCCATGTTGAAGGTCCCCTTCTGGGGTCTTCATTAATATTACCAAGGACCCTCCCCTTGGGATTCATGGCCTTCCTAGCATAAGAGAGATAAGATGGATACAGCCTGGCTAGAGAATCTTAGAGGACTTCATTGAGTCCATAATGGTGGCATTGTTCCATGTGACCTGCAAGTACACGTGATTTATGACTTAGACCATAGAGGCTATGTCATAGTAGACCATGTGACATCACAACCTCAAGTTAAAGGTATAAACACTCAAAACAGTTTTTACAGGTTAAGCCTCTTTGCCTCACTTAGATGTTTTCTCATACTTGTCTCCTCAACTTGGCCTCCTTATCGTCATCTTAATCACTTACACACCATAGTAAGCGGTGAGGCCATTGTGAGTGGTGATGGTCTCAGCACAGATGAAAACATGACCTCTGCCCCAATTTGGAGATGTCTGTTAATGTTGGGCAGGTCTCACCTGGTGATCTTATTGTCCGAAGGTTTCTCAGCCTCTTGGTACGTACAATATCAGTTTGTAGCATTGGAAAAACCCCAAATGGATCACGAGTCTCCAGATATCTCAGCTGCAAGGACATTATTTAGAACCTCCTGAGTCTTATTCAATATTAAGCCAACTCCAAAGTTTTCATAAACCTTAAATATTCTAGCTCTTTCTGTGTAATCATACTATGATCACAATTGGAGACTGACTATACAACATCATATCTGAAAGGGAATTTGGGTTCTAAACAGTGGTGAAAGCACCCTCCAAGGGAGCCAAGGGAAGGCATACCCACGCCAAGTTGCGTTTTTTACCTACCTCAGCCCTTTTAGCTCGTTCTATTTCCATTTGAGGAGTTCCACTTGTAAAGTGTCCACAGTAGTTACTTTCTTTTGGTCTTTTTTGTGGATGACATAGTAGATGTTCCCTCTCCCAGGAATTTGAACAGTGGAATTGGGTTATGATTCCCTACCCCCCCCCAACCCCCGTTCTAGTCAATGGCCTCTGCTGATGATTGCTAGGCTATTGGCTCAGTTTCTATGGTTTAGTCTTTGGGGTTTTGCTAGAGATATCCTGGCAGTCAGTATCTTCCTATTTTCTGGAGGGAGTTGAGTTTGCTCACTCTCCCCCCACCCCCGATTTGGGTTGATCTATTCTCAGCTTTAATTGCTGCGTTCATGAAATCTTGCCATGATCATTTCTGTAACCTTTGCAGTATTCAGAGATGTTTGACCACAGCAGCCGCCAAGGTTCTGGCTCATGCTTTAGTCATTCCTTGACTGGACCATTCTAAGACTCCTGGCTGCCCTTCCCATTCATTTGTCAAAATGCTATGGCCTATTTCAAGAATTTTTTTTTTTTTCAGTTTCTCTGTAAGTTTCATGTTAACTTGTCCTTTGGTCAGTTTCATTGCTTATCTTTATCTGAAGATTATTTTAACTTCCTACTTGTTGGACAATTGCTATCTCAGGACTGTCACATTGATGTAGTAATCAAATTTTGGCTTGGTGTTCTGGTATATTTCTCATAAATTCTTCTGTTCTATTTCCGCTTCCCTCAGTGACCTTCTCAGCTGATGTCATATTTGGGCCGGTTACCCCAAGAAATGGGAGAAGTTGGATATGATGACACTAAGCAAGCATCCCTAGGCCATGTTGAATTATAGAATGATAGAATCTTAAAGTTGGGAGGGTATCTACAGTTTGGTTAGTTCAACTTGCCTCCCAAAGGTAAGAATTTATTCTACGGCAGCCATAATCCCCTCTTCTGCTTGAATCCTTTCAAGCAGGGTGAACTCATTAGTTTGCTAAGTAAATTGCTCCCTTATTTCCAGTTAACTGATAACGGGAATTTTTCTTTTTCTTTCATCAAAGAAGGTAAGCATTCCTTGATGTGTGGCCACACCACTCAGCCTCTGCCTCCATGGTCATATTGCCTCCTCCTCTTCTTTCTTCTGTGTCTCTTATAAAGACACATGTCATTGGATAGGTCATAGGGCCCACAGGATAATCCAGGACAATCTCCTCATCCAATATCCTTAAATTAATCATATCTTCAAAATCCTTTTTCCAAATAAGGTCACATCATAGGTTTGGGGAATTAGGACATGGACATACCTTTTTTTTTGGAGGGGGACAGTATTCAACCCACTAGAATGGTGAGTAGTCTTGAGCGTTACAAAGTTCACAACTCAGTTGATTTTTATCTTTAGGATGAACTTGATTTTACGTGTAACCTTTTTCTTTTAGTGATCAAGTGTTTTATATAAACCCAGAACTCAGTGAAGAGATTTCACTTCCACGGTAGCACTTTGTGACTTAAGCAAGTGGCCAAATGTAGGTCCACGCTATCATATCAGGAAAGCAAAAAGAGTAACTATATTACAAACCAAAAAAAAAACAAAAACAAAAACCAAGAAAACCCTCTCCTCTTTTTTACTCTTTTTCCCCATAGGATTTGTGGCTCATCAAGTGTAAATCCTTTTGCTAAGGTTGCTCATTCAGACTATGTTGGTGTTTTTGGAGTTCTCCTTATTAAAAAAGAAGTCAGACTTTCTACTTTATTTAAAATGGAAATTTTCCACCTAACATTGGGTTGACTGAGGTCTTCTGGGAAATTCTCCTGTGCAGCCTCTTTACCTGAAACACAAAGTCTTTATAAAAGATACTCTGTGATTAAAGAAAAATCATCATAATTCCAAAGGACTTGGCCTATAATTAGTTGTATTTTTAAGTGATTTGCTTTACTGTTTTTTGGAAGAATTAAATGTAATTTGTATCTCTGGGGTGAAAAGATCAACTTCTTCATGTATATATTTGTCTTTTGCTAGTGTTTGGTAATCGTTAATGAGGCACATTTTTCTTGTTCACACAAGTCCCTCTTCTTGGTGTGAAAATATACTGACATTTGCTGCCCCTTCTACATCATGTGTAAGTGATGCAGGAAGGGAAAAAGGGAGACTTAGTAATTTGTTGTCATGGAAATGAGTTAGTACAAAGCTGGTGGTTTGAACTATGACTTGAGATGCTTAGGAGGGGGAGGAGAAAGGATGACAACATCTATATCATCATGAAGCCAAAATCCTTAGAGAAATACTGGCAGGTTTTTGTCCCCTCTCTCTCTCTGTTCCCCTCATGTGAATATTCAGCTGTTGAGCCTTCGTTGATCTAACAGAACCAGACAAGGTCCCCAGTGTTCTTAAGCCCTCTGAGCGTGGCACAGCCAAGTGTGGTATTGAGCAGAGACAGCATTCAGTCTGTGTGTTTTTTGGACAAGTGCAACTCCAGTAAAAGACCAAACATGGAGACATTTGTATCAGCTCCCCTTCACTCCCTGCAATTAGATTGAATGCCTGACTTCCAATGATACCCCTTTTTCTAGGAATGACCCTAAATCACAGAGCTGTCCTCTGTGGCCGTGTCTGGATGATTGGCCTTGACTTTTATCATTAGATACCACTGGTACAGGGCTGGCACCCTGAATATGGGCCCAAATTCAAGTTGGCCAGTCGTGATAATTTGTCTTTCTGGTCGTGGTAGTTGGTCTGGGAGTGGCTCTCTAAGCCAAACCAGACCAGCCAAAATTGTTCCCCAGAACTTTTCAAGCTGGAATTAAGACCATTGGCTCTAATTTGGAAGTAAAGATGTGAGATGTGAGTCCTGGCACCTGAAAGTGGCCATGTTGAACACCTTTTCAAAGGAATCCTTATAAGAGAATGAAGTGTAGAGTGGCAGATGAGAGCTGGAGACAAAACTCTACCGACAGATTCTAAGTCCCCCATCCAGTTGTCCCCAAGGTCCAGCTGCACTTCTATCCTTGCCTCAGTTATGAGACTGTACCTGTAATAAAGTCCTGTTGCTTGACCAGGTGATTTAGAGATGGAATTCTATCCCTGGAAATCATGAGAGTTTTAACACTTCTCATCTTTTTTGGCTGTGACTGAAAGCAGAGCTCTTTATATTTTTCATATCTCCTACAGCACTTTCACAGCCATTATCATATTCTACCCCTGAAGAGCTCTTGGAGGTAAGTGAAGCCAAGTGTCACCATTGCCATGTTAAAAGGAGGAGGCAGCTGCATTCCAGAAGGATTAAGTGTTTTGTTCAAGGCTGCTGAGTTAGTCCAGGACAAAACCAGCCTAAAAATTGGGTTGCCTGACTCTCAGAACTTTATCTTTGCTCTACTCACATTTGGCTGAAAACAAATGGGTCTTGTGGCTTTCTCTTCTGGCTCTTAGTCTGAGGAAACAGAGAAATGGACCTGGGAAATGCCCCTCTAGCTGTCATATGTGGACTTGTAACAGCCATACAAAGATCATGATGGGACATAGGGGCAAGGCCCTTTCTTCTGCCTTCTCACCAAGTGGAATGAAAGAATTAGATGCTCAATACGAACATAGTCTGGTGAAGGAGGTCAAGAATATGACAAGAGCAATGTGGGTTAAGGCTGAGGAGGATAATCTGACCTGAGGGAAAAAAGCAAAAAATGTATGTTTCTACCATCCATATATGCCTCAGGAGAGGTTGCCATCATGGCTGGGGCCATTTTCCAAATGAGGAGAAGGGATGTCTCCTTGCCAGGAGGGCTCGGCAGGCTCCTAGGAGGCAGACATTTGCCTGAAGAATTACTTGGCTGTATTGTTAGATGTGGTCAACTACATTTCCCTTTCAAAAAGGTAAGGAATCAGAAAGGGCTAGGGTTTACAGACAGTTCTTCCCAGCCACACCCCTGAGAAAAGGAGCCACTGAGACTCCATTAGCAGGGGAAAGAAACAGTTGGAGGGTGTCTTCTGCCAGTGATGAAAACCAGGTGGACCTAGGAATATACTGTGAGGCTCCTCTTTCTAACTCAGGGCCCTGAAAAGAGAAAGAAGCTTTATTGATAGTAGTTGACTTGTTGGTTTTTAAGGGCCCCCAAAATTCGGAAATGAGAGCAATGGGACTGACTTTCTGAGTGCTAAACTTTAATAACAATATATGTTAGATTAGATGGGAAAGGTCAATGAGAAAAGACAGGCTGGCTTCCAAGGCTCTTGATCTGGCTGGGAGACACGGGACTCCTCTGATGCTCTGATGGCCAGTTTTGGCTTGAGAACTCCGTAGCTGCCTAGGCAAACCTTCTTTAGACAGCATGGCAGTTTAGAATGCTTCCATCCAACCTTCCTTCTCACTCCCCTTCACTCAGAGTCAGATTTTCATCTTATTTCTTACACATACAGTCTTATCTCGGTATCTGCTTCTCAAATGCCCCCAGATTAACAATGAGGCATGTACACGGCCAGGATTCCAGCAGGAAAGAGATGAAGCACTCATATTGGGATCCTTTGAGTAGAGTTTGATAAAGAAGCTATTTTCAAAGGTATGGGCAGGGTATAGAGAAACCACAAGGGAGAGTGTAGTTGCTCAGGGCCTTGTAAGGCACTCTTCCCCATCTTAGGCCTGAAGGAGCAAGGAGAGGGAGGGGGCACTCACTGGAATCCAGAGATTGAGAGGCCCGTGGAGAGAGACTTGCCTTATGGGAGCTGGAAACTGCAAAAGGAGGCAGCCCTCAGCAAGACCCCCAGCTGGAGGAGCTAAAGGAATCAGTACTCTTGCTTCACTGTCTTTCTCCCTCCCATCTCTTGCTGGTGCTCCCATTGGCCCAACCTAACCGGAAACTGCAGGGAAGGTAGGCCTGTTGATGCAGTTCTTAGAGGTCAGCTGTATGCATCCTGCAACAGGGAGGAGAAAGACGGGGAGTGGATCCGGAAGACCTAGAGGGACATCTCTAGCTAACAGACAATAGCAACCTTTTGTGTGGTGATAGCAAACCTTCCCTCTAGGCTTCCCTGCAGCAGCGGCGGCAAAAGAGAGCCGCAGCCTGGCAAATTAAAGTGCTCTGGCACTCTTCCCACTGCATCTCTTAGCCTCAAACTCCCCCCTGTGGTAGCTTTATCCTCAGGCTAGTGGGTTGATAACCGTAGCCATTTCTGGTGTCATATCCAGTCCCTACAGTGTCCGGAGATAGAAAAGGCCATCTCTTGTGATTCACTTAGGCATGAGAAAACCTTTCTAGAAGACCCCTAAGGGAATCCCCTAGGCACATGGCCACCCAGAGGAGGGAGATTTCTGAACAAGCTTGGGGTTCTGCTAGGAAGGAGGAAGGGGCTGCTACATCCATTTTCTACATAGCAAACAGTGCTCATTCAAATGCACGAATGTGAGCAGATCACTTCCTGCTTAAAATCCTTCACTGGCTCCCACTACTCTCCTGCAAAAACCCCACATTTTTATATGAGCACATGAGGCCCTTCATGCTATGGCGCTAGTCTACCTCCTCAGCCTCCTTGGCCTGGGCTCCATCCTGCAGTCATATCGAACCACTTGCTCACACAAATCAGCTATGCTCGCTCCTCTATCACTTGCTTCTGGGCTTCCGCTGTGTCTTCTGTCTGGAGAACACACTGCTGCTTCTGCTTTTCTCAGCTTATCTTGGGAAACGCCCCACAGCTATCACTTATTCTTGGGAGACTTCCCCGGCCCTGCTGTGTGCTCATGACACACTGTGCTTTCCCTTATGGTATCTGTCTGTATTCAGATGAGCAGGAATCTCTCCTTCTGGGATCTATGCTTCAAGAGGGAGAATTTTGTACCTACTAAGAGGAGCTTCTGATGTCCAGGCTGAGAGCTGAGGTTCTAGCATCAGACAGCCTAGATTTGACTCTTGGCTTCACTACTCATAGCTAGTGACCTTGGGCAAGTTATTTAAACTCTCTGGGCTTCTATTTCCTCATCTGTAAAGAAGGAACCATAATAGTAACTACTTCATAGGATTATTGTGAGGGTCAAATGAGATGATTCGTGTAAAGCACACTGGCTGGTACCAGGTCCGTGCTCCGTAACTATTTGTGTGATGAATGGTCATATGGTAAATGGAGCTGGGCCTTTCCCACTGTTCTGGGAGTGCTACGGGGTACTCTGATATTCTTGTCCAGACAGGAGACTTCCATGACCAATCTTAAGTATGTGATTGAGGAGAATACAGGAGTATGTTGGCCTCTCAAATAACTCTCTTACTAGTCTGTCAGGTTGCTCAAATTCTGCCGTTACAGATTGATTCTTTAAAATTAGCGATCAGTCCATACTAGCTCACTCCCCGCTCCAAAAGACACAGCCTTGTCCAATTGGTCAAGGTATAGGCGCCAAGTGCTACTGGACTTCAAAGGGGAAGAACTCTACATTGAACTGGGAGGACAGGTGGTATTTAGACAGGTGGAGAGGGAAGGAGACAATGACCCAGATAATGAGGAGAAAATCAAGGGCAGGAGAGTTCATGGGTAGCATGTGACCTCTGGGTGACTGGAGGGTCCCATAGGGAAATACTTGGACACAAAGGTACCCCCCTTGAAAAACGTGAATTCACTTAAAGTTGATATCACAGAATTTTAGATCCCGAAAGGAAATTTTTAATCCCCTTATTTGAAGAAACTGGATCTCAGAGACATTAAATATCTTGACCCAAATCACCAAGCTGGCAAGAGAGAAAGACTATAAATCCAGATCCGCTACCAAACCGGCTCTTAATTAGCTTAGTTTCATTTCTTCTTAATAAGCAGCTGAGATAATGGAGTGAGAGAAATTGGGGTATCATTGTGGGTGGGGAGAAAAGCGGAATCTTCGAGGAAGTGGAGAGGTAGGGAACGTGAGTCTCTAACGTTAAGCCTCTTTTTCTAATACCCTTGTCTTTCTGAACCGTCTAATCAGTGTGTTCCCACTGAGGCGTGAATGACCCCAAAGCCCAAATCACCGCGCTCCAGGGGTCTGTCGTCAGGAGGAATCTATGTTGCAGGGACCAGCACTGAGGAAATCTTGAGTTCTAGTCAGTTTGTCCGTGGATCATGCTATAGCCTCGGAAAAGACATTTAGCCAGTGGAACCACATAAAACATTTTACAGGGATAATTCTTAAGACATTTGGGGACAGTCGCTCTATTACAACCCCCTTCCCGCCCCGAAGGCTTCAGTTCTTCCAGTTGAACCCCTCCCATTCTTTATGGTTTTTAGTTTCCAGTTTAGCCTTGTTGCCCTCCTCTGGTTGGGTTGCAATCTGTCAGGGTCTCTGTTCAAGGCACCATGAATGGCACATAAAAATTGCAGGTGTGTAGGGGCTTCCCTAGTGGCGCAGTGGTTGAGAGTCCGCCTGCCGATGCAGGGGACACGGGTTCGTGCCCCGGTCCGGGAGGATCCCACATGCCGCGGAGCGAAAAAAAAAATTGCAGGTGTGCAAAGGATGAGTACAGTCCTCTCTTTGTCATGCACTCTGTACTTCCATTAATGGTGGGTAAGTACTGGGCCTGTTGGACAATTTTGTCTTATCCGTACTTTCTTGCCATGTGCTGATCCACTTGGCTACATATGTATCCCTCCAGCTGGGCTGTCATGGACTACAGATCCCTCCAATCTCTCCAAAAACAAATTCAGAAGAACTTTGTTAAATGCCTTGCAGACATTCAGAGCTGTTATGTGAACAAAAGTACCTCGGTTTACCTGTCTACAGTCACAATCAAAATAGGAATTGATATCTATCTATCTATTTATTGCTATTTATTTAGGCCGTGTTGGGTCTTCGTTGCTGCGAGCGTACTTTCTCTAGTTGCGGCGAGCGGGCTTCTCCTTGCAGTGGCTTCTCTTGTTGCAGAGCATGGGCTCTAGGCCAGCGGGCTTCATACTTGTGGTTCGCAGGCTCTAGAGCGCAGGCTCAGTAGCTGTGGCACACGGGCTTAGTTGCTCCGCGGCATGTAGGGATCTTCCCGGACTAGGGCTCAAACCTGTGTTCCCTGCGTTGGCAGGCGGATTCTTAACCACTGCACCACCAGGGAAGCCCAGGAATTGCTGTTTGTTCTTTGTGAGCTTACCTTGGTTCCCGCTGGTCTTCTTCCCCTTTTCTAATACTCAAGGATCTTCCTGTATAAAACGGGAAGGTGCTGGATCACCTCCAGGCTCACCAGGCTCTCATTGTCAAGACCCACCTGCTTCTCCTCTTTTAATAAATTGTTTCCTGCCTTTGGTTGTCTCTAGTTTTCTGACATCACCTCTATTTTTCTGATCATCAAGAGGATTACCCAAAGCAGTTCAATCATCTCACTGCAAAATGCCTGATTATGTGACATGCAATTTTTAATACATTCCTTGTAGAAGTTAGTATATAATAGGGGCAGGTGTTGTAACAAAGACCCCAAATAACAGTGAATTAGAAAAGATAGACACTCTCCTCCACCCCCAGTAATGGCCCAGGTGTAAGCAGTCCTATCCTTATGACAGTGCCAAGGATCAGAATCCTTCAATCTTGCTATCGAGTTGCATCTCTATAGAGTGGCCCTTGCCCACATGGTTCAAAATGGCTCATCACATCACCTCAGATGCCATCTATGTAGCAGAAGGAGAAAAAAGGGAAGAGGAAGGTACATACCTTCTCTCTGAGTACAAACCTGAACTTGCACATGTCGTTTCCACTTAACAGCCCATTGGCAAGAATTTACAGACCTGGGCATCCAGCTGCAGAGGAAACTTGAAAACGTTGTTTTTACGTCAGCTGTAATGCACCCATCTAAAAATGTGCGGCTCTGGTTTTATAGCAGAAGACGGATATTGAGCAGAAACTGCCGTACTCCAATCCTGCTTCCTTTCTGTATCTCTTAAAACTTCCTCCATTCTCTCAGATCTGAAACTAAAGCGTTAATTCTACTTTTTCTATGTCTTTTCTGGTCACTCACAAAATCCTGTTCATTTTATTATATTTTAATCAATTCTTAAAATATTTTTTAGCCATGCCTTTTTTCTATTTCACACTTATCGCCATCTGAATACAGATTCTCATCCTTCTTTGGCTTTGTCATCCCCATCCAGAGGTCCAGACTGATCACCTTCCATCTGCTGACTGCTTGGTAGGAAGGGATACAGGCACAGTCTCTCCATTGGCAAATGGTATTGGGCAGAGTTTTCTGCCGCCTTTAATGTGGATGCCTCCTTGAGTTTGGAATTGGGGGCAGTGGATGTTCTGACTTGGTCCCTCCTCAGGAGGGATAAGGAATCACTGCTTCTACCACTATGACCTTCTGCCCACATTCAGCTAATTCCCAATGACCCTGGCTCCACCCCGAGTTCCTCCCAGAGAACGGTGCCCCAACAGTTTGTCATTCTTTTGCCCCCTTTGGGAAATTGTGTTTTCCCGTTTTGTCATTTCTTGTCCAGACTACAAGAGCCTATTAACTCATGTCTCTGAAGACATACTGTCCTCTAATCCACTCTGTTCTGAGCCAAATTAATCGCCTTAAAGTACTGATTACATTTTTTAAAACTCTTCCACTTAAACATTTCTAAATGGTGGGTCATTTATCACAGCATGCATGGCAAATGCATGTTGCCTCGTTCAAGGCCAACCTCACTAATCAAGATACTCTTTCCTGCTTGACCTAGATGAAGCTTTAGAATCCTTTTTCCACAGTTGGTACTACCAACTAATTGGAATTGGCGTGGGAGATAAATCTGATTTATCACCTCTAGCCTACAAAATTATTTCCAAAAGTTGGGTTTTAACAGTCTTCCATCTCTGAACATGAATTATATGCTGTTCAACAAAATCTTGCCGTTCAACATATGCGGATCCTGTTTCCTCCAATAGACTATACGTTCCTCATTCTGTTTTTGTTTTTTTCATTACATGTCTGGGTCCTGCTCACAGAGTTGAGGCAGGTGCCGTTTGCAGGCATCCTCAGGTCAAAGAGGAGATGCTGAAGGTGCTGAAACCTGAGCTGATGGATGAAGGAAACAAGACCATAAGGAAAAATCTAAATTCTCTCAAGAAAGGCAGTGCCAGGCTGTAATTAGAAAACTGGTGCCAGGTGTGGAGTCCAAGGACCGAGGCAAGGTCACATGTGGAGAAGGCAGAGCCCAGGGGTCAGAAGGGAAGCGAGCTGGATTGCAGAGTTCAAGTAGGGACAAGGCAAATGATTCAGAACTAAGCTTGTGGGACTACTTCTTGGAACTGTCAGAACTGCCGCTGTGCAGGATCAGCTGATAACACAGAATCATGCATGTAACATGCATTAATGCAGAGATAAATAAAGATAATCATAAAGTAATCCCTTCCAATCCTATGTTGAAACACCATGTTGAACAATAAATTTCTGTCGTTTCAGTCTCTTATATCCAGTTTTACACAAAAATATTGACTGGGCAACTTTCCTTTAAATTCTCATCTCTCTCGCTTCTTAAAGACTGTATTTAAAGCCAGAGTGGAAAAGGTAGCTCTCAACATATGCGCTAATAATAAAGCAGACCCTAAGTGGCAGATGGAAACAGGACCGGCTCTACCCAGGGACTTTTGCAGATTAGACCCCCACGAAGCCTTTGTTGCCCCTCTGCTCCTGCCAAGCCTGAGGGACAGGCTTCTTGCTGCAGCCGCCTTTGCAAAAATTAACATCTTGCTCCTGCCAAGAAAGCAGGTGACGCACTCAGCAGCTCTTCTTGGGTTTGCTTTTTTCCACGGCAGGAACATGTGCCCCGCTGAGTGGGCATTTGTTTGTATAATCAGTAGGATGGCAAAAGCAAAGGTAAGGAGACGAAGGTGAGTCAGGAAGGAGACAACAGCACCAGGGAGCCAAATAAAACACCAAACAGCCAGGTGATGGAAACAGAGCCAGCCAGCATTCCCTCAAGTGAATGGAAGCAAGTTGACTCATGCAACCCTGGGAACAGCTAAGAATGTTTGTATGCACACAATGAATCCTCTAACGTGTAAGTCAAGCCACCAGCTATAAGTAATCTTGTGCATTAAAGCAAATTTGAGTATTTTTTTAACATCTTTATTGGGGTATAATTGCTTTACAATGGTGTGTTAGTTTCTGCTTTATAACAAAGTGAATCAGTTATACATATACATATGTTCCCATATCTCTTCCCTCTTGCGTCTCCCTCCCTCCCACCCTCCCTATCCCACCCCTCCAGGCGGTCACAAAGCACCGAGCTGATCTCCCTGTGCTATGCGGCTGCTTCCCACTAGCTGTCTACCTTACGTTTTGTAGTGTATATGTGTCCATACCTCTCTCTCGCTTTGTCACAGCTCACCCTTCCCCCTCCCCATATCCTCAAGTCCGTTCTCCAGTAGGTCTGTGTCTTTATTCCTGTCTTACCCCTAGGTTCTTCATGACATTTTTTTTTCTTAAATTCCATATATATGTGTTAGCATACGGTATTTGTCTTTCTCTTTCTGACTTACTTCACTCTGTATGACAGACTCTAGGTCTATCCACCTCATTACAAGTAGCTCAATTTCGTTTCTTTTTATGGCTGAGTAATATTCCATTGTATGGATGTGCCACATCTTCTTTATCCGTTCATCCGATGAAAATTTGAGTATTTTGAACATGAGCTAATGAGATTCACCTGTATGGTCATGTAGCGCTCAGAGCTGGGTAAGCACGGCAAGGTTAAAGGAGGAATCTGGGGATGTCCTCAGGAAGTGCCTTTCTTCGTGGCCTGCAGTTTCAGCCACGTGGTGCTCCATGTGGTGTGTGAACATTGGCAGTAGGTTGGGCTGGATGGTGTTTGCCCCACCCTACGCTGCCCTCAAGTCCTCCTTTATTTACAGTGCTGTGACCGGGACAATGCCTTCTGGATACAAGGACTAGAAGGGGTGCTTATGGTTCTTTCCACTTTGCAATGGACTTTCATACTGATTGTGGAATGTAATGCGCTAGGATGACCTGCTGCTGGTTGTTATTGGTCAAACTGGTAGTGGACGTTTGTTGGCTTTTGGCAGGCTAACATCTATTCCATATTCCCTTGATAGTAACACCTGGCTCCTTTTGAAGATCTATTTCTCTGCCGTGGGTACAGCTTGATAAGACTGTAATCAAGGTGCCCTGCTCTGCCTCAGCTGTGGAGCAGGCACATGACCCATGCCACTCATTCCATACAGCAGTGGCTCCCAGGAAAGAAAGCCAGGTGTTCTTGACACCGTAAAGGTCTATAAGGTTTCTCTGGTGGCAGGATTGGTTCTCCAGCCATTTCTGAATTTGGTTCTAAGCGTCTATTCTTTTTTGCTCTTTCATATCCTTCCAAAAATCTCCCTTTTTGCTTAAGTTGCCAAGAGTTGGTTTCTACTGCTTGTAACTGGAGACTCCTAACTGATATAGATTCATGCACCCAAAGTTTCCACTACAACAAAGATGCTCACCGGAAGGGAGATTATTAGTAAACCCAGCAAGCTGATTACATCTACGTGTTCTACAAGGCTTGTTACACCAAGTCTTCTCTTCCTTACTATTCCTGCCTTGAAGTTTCTTTTCTGATTAATTTGTTGTTTATTTCAAATCTTTTATCAAATATTACCCAAGCTATAATAAATGGGCAGTATGTCATCTGAAACCTTGCTTATCCACAAATATCTTTCACCCTGACGGGTCTTGCAGGGGTAGGGGTGGAGGGTATTTTGTTTCTTATAATATATGAGGTACGTATTTGACTATCAGTGTGTAAAAAGAAAGGTAATCACTTGTGGAATAGAAAAATACAGCAAAACATCCAAAAATAATGAAGAAAAGGAAACAAGAAATAATAATAACACATTTTATTGAATTAAAGGCATCATCAGTTGTCAGAAACTCTATGTACTACTAAGAAAGAAAAAAAGGGTTACCAATCAGTTTAAGGGACGCTATCCCAACTTCAGAGGTGTTGCAACAAATGCAAAAAGAGTATGTTTTAAAGGGGTGAAGTTTGGTAATAAAAATGATAACTAAATGTGTGGAGCCCTAACTATATAATATATCCTGTTCTAAATGTTTCACATGTTATAAATTCATTTAATCCTAACAATCTGATGAGGTATTATGATGTGGTAACACCACTAACATCTATAGGTAGCCAAACAGACAGCTTAGGCTTAATGAAAATTCAAATTAAAGATTTTATCTGAACTGACAATTTTATGTTTTAATCAAAGCAACAATTAAAATTGTGTGAGAGGGCTTCCCTGGTGGCGCAGTGGTTGAGAGTCCGCCTGCCGATGCAGGGGACGCGGGTTCGTGCCCCGGTCCGGGAAGATCCCACGTGCCGCGGAGCGGCTGGGCCCGTGAGCCATGGCCGCTGAGCCTGCGCGTCCGGAGCCTGTGCTCCGCAACGGGAGAGGCCACAACAGTGAGAGGCCCGCTATCGCAAAAAAAAAAAAAAAAAAAAAAAAAATTGTGTGAGAAAGTATTGCTCTGACGTTTTCTTTCAGGAGATCAATTTCTAAAATGTAACCTTATTTCATGCTCAAAAATTCATTCTTAGTTTTGTTTCAGTCCTTACCATTTAAAAAAAATATATGCCATTGTTTCTAATCTCTGTTCTATAAACCTTAAAAGCCCTTGGGCCAAAAGCAACAAATATTTTAATTCCCTACCTCCATTCCTCGTTGTGTGCATTGAAAAGCAGTGTTACTCAGCCATTCTCTAAAGATACTACTGGTGTGAAGGGGTTGTGCTGTAACCTGAATAAATCCCAGGGCTCCAGTGGCCGGTCTCAACACAGTGAACATTCAGAGAAACACAGTCCAGTAATGAGGTGTGATTGCTATCTTTCCCTTTCTTGCATTTCTCAAAAGACATTGAGAGACCTAATTCATAGTTCACAACATCATTTCTTAAATTTTTCTTTTCCTGATTCTTCTCCTTCTAAAATTGTCTCACATCTCAAAGCTTCCCCAAGACCTCTCCCATTCTTTATATTCGGCTCCTCCCAAACCATCTGGATTCCCCTACACTTGTAGGATCTTCACTTTTCCTCCTCTCCTCCTTCCTTTCCATTATTTTAAATTTCTTTCAAGAAAGCTGCAGCCCTGCCTGATGGCAATTACCTGTTCCAGTTACTGAGTCTTCCACCCTTATGGGTAGTTTGGTTTGTGTAGGAAGAACCATGAGGTGAATATCAAATTCAGGGAGAGATGCTGAATAAACTTAGTGAGAAGTTTTCATAGAGGGTACAGGTCAGGAAAGAGGCAGGACATTTCCTTCTACCTTAATGATATTTTGTTTCTTCCTTAAAAAAATGTATCGTCACTTATATTGATAAACACTAGGTACCTCTTCAAGATTACATTAGCATATTAAAAGCACTGAGAAGTCTTGCAATAAAGAGTTCTATTTATCTTTGTTTTATCCAGTATTTCTCAAATGTGTTTAAAAATGAATCTGTTTTAAGATTGACCCCACCCCCTCCCACATACACACATAAGTACCCATGCAATGCCATTTGGATAAAGTGGCCTTAAATTACAAAAGATATAACAGAAGTAATTGAAGGCACACTTGGAACATACACATAGAATGGTAGGATGGATGTTTCAATGAGGATAGCCATAGTTTGAATGTGACCTGCCCTTTTCACACAACATGGAAAGCAGTGCCACGTGGCCTCTCATCTTGCAGTTGTGACAAGATAACTTTGCTAGAATAACCACTGACTGAGTTTGTCTGGCCAATATTTACACAGATCCCAACTGGTTCTGGAGAGCAGTTGTCCTTGAATTTGATTTTGCCAAGATGTTTTGTGTTATTACCTTCCTGGGTATCTTGATTTACCTTGGACACTAGCCAGACCCTAGAGCTAATGTTGGATATTAGCCCATTAGCTCATTAGCTGTTAAATAAATGTAATGTCCTCGGGTGTGGAGGGTATGATTAGACTGTAGATGGGCTTGTCCATAGCTAGAGGTAATAGGTACCTCGGTGTCTGAGCAGGTCTCCATGTGGGATCATCTGGAATAGATTGGGAAATAGCACCTGAAGCCACATGTGCCCACTTAGGCATCCAAAGAATTGCATAGATTCAGAAGGAGGGGCAACAGCTGATGAATAATTTTCAAACTGGTGAAGTTTTTGCTGGATCTAATCACACTGGAAATCTTCCTGTACAAAGGTGTAGCCGATTGGTTGTTAAGTTTAAAAAAAAAAAAAAAAGAATAGATAAACAAGTTTTAGACAATCTAAGAAGCAGATTTGAATAATAAGACTCTTTTATTGCCTACTTTACTTTGAGCTATTGTTATTTGGAGCAATGCTGGAGGCCAAGACGCATTCCCATATCACTGCTTGAGCTCGTAATTTGTTTAAGTTTTGTGCCAAGTCAGTATAAATGACTGTATTCACTAACATTTTCATCTGAAATTCTTTGGAAGTTATTGGATATCTTAAAGAAATACACAACCAAAAAGTTATTCAACTTAATGCAAAATTTGGAAAAAATGTCCAAAAATAGTGTTTACTATGTTATTTGTTTACTATGTTATATCCATATATGGTAATCATAGTGCTATCCACAAAACGTTTCTGGTTTTTCTTCGGTACACATGGCAGGATTACATTTCTTTGCCCACTTTATGTTAAGTGAGGCCACAAAACTAGCTTTAGCCAAAGAAATGTAAACAGCAGAAAAACAAATAACATGATGCTTCTAGGCGGAAATTTTAAAGACCATTGTGTAATTTTCCATGGTCACTTTTCCTTCTGCCTGGTCCTAGAGTGAGAACACTATGTAATACAGCCCCTAGCTGACCCACAATAGACAAATAGAGTGAGCAAGAAATTAAGTTGTTTTAAGTCACTGAGATTTGGGGGGTGTTTGTTACTGCAGCTTAACCTGTTCTGGCTGATATACTGTGCAATGGAACACTGAACAGTCCATGAAAATCACAGAGTAGAAAAATACTAGATAATGAGAAAATGTACAGTACTATATTAAGTAGAAATATTAATTTTAACAAACTTTTATTCAGTCATTGCAAAACATACATGAAATAGGGGTTCCGGGGGTAGATGGGATCTTCAGAATTTTAAAGTTGGAAAATATTCCATTAAAATGGTGCCTCTGTGGTGAAGACTAAAGGTTGATCTTTGGGTTTAACTGCCTCTTTGGGGACACTTTTAGATTTGGATCTGAAAGGCAACTGTATATTCTTTTTCCTTGGAAAAAAATCATGGTCTCTTTCTGGGATCAGGAGAGGGCACTGGACCTCTCCTCCAAGGGGTGGTGAAGCTGATGATTCCTGGTGTCAGGGAGTGAGCCCACCCTGGCCACAGAGGAGTCAGTTGGTGGCCAGGCAGGAACCATCCTGGCCATGGACTCTGAACCCAGACCTCAAGCTGAGACTCTAACAAGAGCCAGCTGACCTAGGAATTGGAGGGCCTGTCTTGCAGTTTGAAGGAAATAGCCAAGGAATGAGTGTTTCCCTTCCTTAGGCTCCCTGTGGACATGTAAAATCAGTCAACCACAAAGGATATCTGACTGCAGCAGGGCCAGCAGGGGAGGGTTCAGCCTGAGAGAAAAAGAATGGAGGACCCTCAGCAAGGGTGATGTTCGAAGTATTAAAATTCAGAAGTCCCAGGGAGATACAGGCAATACTCAACATCCAGTGGGTGTGCACTCATCCCTTTCTCTAGGGGACAATTCTCAGCTCTCAAAGTGCCCTGAGACATGTTGTCACAATGACAAGGCAGGAGAAAGGAGGTATATGACTGGGCTGTACCCTGTCTCACTTTTGTGCTCTCCCTGGAGGCAAAAGAGGATGACAAGTAAGAAAAGCTCACCACGGGATGCTCTTCTCTGAGAACACAGGCAGTCCCAACAACATAAAGAGAAAATAATTATCTGGAAAGGCTTCAGTTAATAGTGTCAGATGTAACCTTTGTTCCAATATGAAATGTCTGCACTAAGACATCACCCAAGACCTAGTGCTGTCTCTACAGGAAAGCTTTTGAACTTAGAGGCGGAAGTCAGTACTCACCCCATCTTCTCAGAGGACGGTGTTCTTTCTAAGGCAGCCTGCCAAGGACCCCCAAATTAAGCAGGGGTCTTGAGGCTCTGTCTCCTAACTGTTAGCAAATTAGCCCTTTCTGTATTGCTCTCAAAAATCCTACTGCTAAACTCGTGCAATTGCCACTTCTGATGTACATTAAAAATGTGAAATAATTACCTCAAAGCCATGGCTATGAAGCAAAAATAATCAAAATACAAGTTGGAGAATTGGTGTGAATAAAATGTCACGTGAACGGCAAAGGTGGAGAGTACGTATGCATGTGCATGTGTGTGCGTGTGTGTGTATTTAATAGAGAAATATCCATTCAAGAGAGCATTAACAGTAGCTCCAAGAGCTTATATTTGGGAGTGAGAGTGGAAATCCACATTTTAGTGATTTTCTTTTCCTTCTTCACAGACAAATGACATTTTTTCAAACATCTATTCTGCAAGCAAAAAGGAGAGGGACGTACATCAGTGTTAAGTGCTTAGAAGTGGAATCATGGAGAAAGGCTACCCACTTAACTGATCTCAGCTCTATGAAAGATTGTAGGGTTTGAACTATTTCTGGCCACATCGAGCATCTGTGATAAGTGGGAGCGAAGTCCTTAAGTGGACTGGGCATTTATGCATTTGGTAATTTGCCTTGAGTCAGAAAGTCTAGATACCCCCTTCCCCCTGGAAATGTCAAAACTGTGGTTCATTACTATGACCTTCAGGACACTTTTGAAACAGGAGAGGCAAAGACCATCTGGAAGACCCCTGAAGTGAATAGGCCCAGTAGATCTCGATTCAGGCACCTAAAGCAAAGTGAAGGCGCAGTGATCTGACATCTGGTTCCCACAGGGGCCGGGCCTCACCTGACCGGGGGAGAGGCAGCCTGAGGGTCCAAGACTCCAGCTAGATCTGGGCACCACCAACTTCCTACCTGGGCAACGTGGGAATGGTAATTTAGTCTCTCTGTGCCTCAGTTCGTTCATCTAGCAAGCAGGCACAATCATTTTAACAGCTGGAACAGCTAACATTTTTGAAGAACAGCCTATGTGCCAGGCACCAGAATAAATGCTTATTCATTTACTCTTCTTGGCAACCCTGTGAGGTAGGAAATATTAGTATATTTTACCGATTCTGAGATGTTCATTTTCTTCTTTCATATTTTAACATTGCCTGTTATCGGGATGCATCACATAATTGATAAGAAAACATATATTTCATAGCTTAATTTATATTTTAAGTTTTTTCTTAGTTGCACATACACAGGTGGTGTGTTGGTTTCTATGAGGAAACCGAGGCCCAGATAAGTTAAATAACTCTGGAGAGTTAGGACTTGAATCCAGGCTGTTCTAGAGTTGACTTTCTTGTAAGGAGCTAGAGCTCCTGGTTCCTCCACTTACTAGCTGTGTGATCTTGGGCAAGTTCTTAACTTCTCTGTGCCTCAATTTTTTCATCTGTAAAATGGTGATAATAATAATAGTAATGCTGCGTAGGATTGTTATGGAGATTAAGCAAGTCCATACACATAAAGCTCAAAATAGTGCCTGATGTGGTAAGTGTTCAATAACATTTAGCTATTATTAGCTTTAATTAAAGTGAAAACCAGCATCACTTGTGAATAGAAGGCAATAGGAAAAAAAGGGTGTAATTAGTAAAAGAAGAATATGTTTATCGGTGTGGCCCTAAAATCCTCTGGGATAGAGGTGTTTACCATAGTTCGGGAAGTGGTTTTTTGTTCTGTCTCTCTAAAACTGAGAGAGCAGGTAACAGTGAAATGGGAGAATGGGCTGAGGGGGATGGTCCTTAGAGGTGAGGGAGAAGGGGGAGGTGAGACACAGGATTTGCCTGAGGAGTGGGAATAGCATCGGTGCTCATGCTGGACGTGGGCACAGCTGTTTGGGAGGAGATGTGCCGCAAAAAACGGTGGCTGGACCCCGACCAGAACGAAAAAGTGTTTTCAATCTGCAGATTAATATTCATTAGTAAGTCAAGGAATCCATGTGGTGGATCATAACCAGCATGTTTAGAAATACAGGAAACAGGAAAGGAAGTGAACACAAGGGAAGGCAAGTATCAGAGGGTATCATGTATCATCACAATAAACATTGGTTTTGGGAACTTGGATTTCACTTAAGAATAAATAGGTGTTTGCAGTGGGTTCTGATGTAAAATGTATTTCTCTTGTGGGTCTCAGTTCAGAAGTTTGAAAGCTAGCGGATTAAAGGATACAAGAGTAGGTGTTGGCTGAAAAATAAATACACGGTTTATGTTTAGTGTGTTTTCTATTAAGAACCCCTGCTTCTGCAAGAGTGTAGCCTTCTGAAAGCAATCAGGGACTCAGACACACCTTAAGGCCCCTATAAAAGAGTACCCCAGGGGCTTCCCTGGGGCTTCCCTGGTGGTGCAGTGGTTGAGAGTCCGCCTGCCGATGCAGGGGACACGGGTTCGTGCCCCGGTCTGGGAAGATCCCACGTGCCGCGGAGCGGCTGGGCCCGTGAGCCATGGCGGCTGGGCCCGTGAGCCATGAACGCTGAGCCCGCGCATCCGGAACCTGTGCTCCGCAACGGGAGAGGCCACAACAGTGAGAGGCCACAACAGTGAGAGGCCCGCATACCGCAAAAAAAAAAAAGAGTCTCCCATTTTGCATCTCTGCCTTGAGGAAACTCACCATCCCTCCCCCATTCTGCGGCTGACTTTGCCTCTCCTCGGCTCAGCCTTTTTGCTTTAGACCCAGTTCCTGCCCATGCTTCCCACATCCCTTCCGATGTCATACTCCAAGCCTAACCTGCCCTAGGACAAGGCCAGCTCTTGTTGATCCACAGAGCCTGGAACCTCCACACAGGATGCTTGGTTACCTTGGGAGGCTGAGCTGTTTGCCCTCTTTTAAGATTTTGTCAATGTCATTGAAGTATAAAGGGAAAAGAGATGGAGAAGTCACACTCCCCAGGAGTGATACCAACTCAGGGGGCCCGAGTCTGAACAGCTTGATTTAGCTGTCATATCAAGGGGTAGATGGGAGTGGGTCCTAAACCAAGAACCGTCTCTCAGATTAGAAACAGGTAAAGCAGCTGTGGAAGCATAGGTCTAACCTTATGTATACTAAACAGTGACTAATCACAAGTATTAAGTCTTCATCTGCCACTGAAATTACCATTGTTTTAAATGTGCACAAGCAAATTTCAGAATAACATGGGGTGAAAATGCCTGTTAAAATTTTGGGAGGCTCCTTTACTGGAACATAGCACAAGGCCGAGTGCAAATGGTATGAAGCTACTCTCAGCAAGATGCAGGGCATGGAATCAGCCATTCCCTCCTTCGCTCCTAAGGCCATGTGATGCTGCACTATTCAAGCTACAAGAACTTGTGTGTTTTCTGAATTATTTTTATCTTCCAGGTAAAACAATTACTGGAAATTATCAGTCAACCTCATAGGGGGGTCCCATAAGAAAAAGCAGTGAAAACTTGTCAATATGTAAAATTGGAGGTTGTCAGACTATCTTGCAGAAGGTGAATGAAACACAGACATTGGCAGATTCAGATTAGTTCATTAAAATCCCCCCAAGATTAAAGAAAATGCAAAACCTGTACATCACTGAGTATAACAAAGACTTCACATGCAAGAATTCCATAATGGAGGCATTTAAAACTCAGCCACTGTAAGTTCATGTTGTCTGTAATTCAATTAGACATTATTATCAGGTGACTTCTTTTTGGTTAGTATTACACCATTAACCTTTTTCCATTAACTATTTATTCTTCCTATTAATATGAAACAAGAATAAAATTAACTTCTAGAACATATCCCTTTTTGTTTAAGAGAAAATTGTTTCTTAGATAAGCATTTAAAAGTTTGCACATATAGGAACCTAATTATTGAGTAAATTGAGAAATGACTGTATTCTTAAGTCTTGTGAGAAATCCAGGTAGAAGTTGGCAGCAGGCAGGAGAAAACTTTGGCTAAATCTCTGGGCTCTTAAGGGATAAAGGGCAAGCTATTCCAACCTGAGGAGCTGAGCTCGGAGGAGACCCATGTTCCTTTATGGACATTCCTCAAAAGCATTTCTGGAACTCCTCATTTGTAAGCTCCTTTAGAGCCTGCAGCACATTCTGAGGGATTTCTTTGGAGGTGACCAAACTTCATCCTTTGAGAATGGGTTTCAATTTTTTGAAATGGCCAGAAGTTAAGTTAGAGTCAGATCAGGTGAAACCTGGTCAGGTGGGTTAAAACAAGCTACAACTTCGAAGTGACAAAGACTGTCCTCATCTAGTTCATAAACAGACCCTGTAGGAAGGAATACACCAGTTCATTAAGGTGCATGGAAAATGGCCTGAGGGTAGGAGGAGGGAATAACCAAGGAAAATATTAATCTCAGTGGCGTGCAGCCATGATGAAAGTGAATAAAACTGACATCACGTTTTTCTGTGTGCCTTTAAAGTTTAACAACAAGGGGGAAAATGAAAATAAGGAATGCATTCCATCTCTCTAATGAGATCTGAGTTCCAGGACAACCAAAAATTCTAGAACTGAGAGTCAGGAAGCTCTCCCAACAATGTTCCGTTCTGTGGGTAACTCTTCCTCTTCAGGACTGAGGAATGACCAACTCAAATTAGGGAAGGACAATGGGAAGAGAAAAGCAAAGTTCAGCACTTTCTTGGTTGACATAAGCACACATGATATAATAGGGAAAATTGGAAAATAGAGATAAGAAAAGCCTGGCACCAAAGGATAAAACCTGTTAATATGTTTTGGTATACTTCCTTCAAAATGTTTATATATAATTTGTAAGTGTAAATATATATATATGTACATATAAGTAGACATATACACATAAAATGTATTTTCCTCCCAAATGGTGCACTATAGGTGCTTTTTAATAGTTTTGCTTTTCCATTAACAATAAAATGTGAATATTTTACGTCATTATAATTTTAGATGGCTACTTTGCAGTATATTCATTGATGGATCATAATTTATTTAACCAAATCCTAATTTAAGACATATTTTTTACAGGTTTTTACTGTTTATAAATAATAAATGAGGTTTCCCTATTTGGGCATAGAGCTTTAAGCATTTTTCCAATTTCTTCCTCCCCACAATGAAGAAAAGTCTATTGTGTTTTCCTTCCCATATAAATTGAACATATTCATTGCCAAAAACAACAATAAAAAAAATCAAACAGTACCTTGAGAAAAAACTAAAAGTCACCTGAAATCCACCTTTCTGAGAGAAAAACTATTAACATCTCTGTTACCATCCTTTCCCATAATTCTTTATGTATTATGTACACGTAGATATATTTTTACAGATGCACACATGCATATACTATTCACATAAGGTTTTAGAGGGCATTTTGAAAGGGGTTGGTGGTATATAATTCTCTGTATCTTAACAGCATATAATGGAAATTTCCCCTGGTTAAGTAGTATCTAGATCATTAATTTTTAATTCTTGCATAATAATCTACTGTAAGTATTATTACAATTCATTCAGCAATTTTTTTATTAATGGACTTTTGATTTGCTACCAGCTTTTTATTATTAAAAATAATTCTGCAATAATCATCCTCGAATATGTGTACTTAAATACTAGAGCATTTATTTCTATTCTATAGAATCCCAGGAGTGGGATTGCTGGGTTGAATTGTATATGCATTTAAATTTTTAACAGACATCATGAATTGCCTTTTCTCATTTCCACCAGTGATGTGCGAGAGTGCCCTGCCTTGCCTCCCATCTCTGCTAATAATAGGTGCTATTACACTTTTATGTTTGCCACTCTGATGGGTAGCCTCATGGTAATTTAAATTTTCATTTCTCTGTCTATTGTGAGAAGGTTGAACATTTTAGTATACTTGCTTTTCTGTCAATTGCCTCTTCATATCCCCAACCCCAGTTTTGCTACTGGTTGATGGTCTTTATCTTATTAAATTATGAGCTTTCTGTATAGCATAGGTAGTAATTTTTATCTGGCATTTGAATTTAAACTATTTCCCCTAAATTGTTTGCCTAGTGACTTTGATTTTATATCTCTTGCACTACAAATACCCCAAATTTGATGTGTATGTGTGAGAGCAATATTTATGTGTGTATATGTACTTCACATATTCTTGTCTTAGAAAGATTTCTCCAGTGCCTAGGAGTACTGAAGGTACTCATTTTTTTCCCTAAAATTGTTATCATTTATTTTTACTTTCTATAATACATCAGGAATTTATTTTTGGAATTAATGTAAACCAGGGGTCTCAAGTTAATTTTCTTGTAGGAGTATAACCAATTGTGATGAGACTATTAATTAAATTTCTCCACCATGAAATACACACACACATCTCTAATACTGAGTTCTCTATTATGTTTTACTGATTTTTTGGTACAGTCCTATGCTACTACTGTATTTTTTTTATTATAATGGCTTTTAAGTAGTTTTAACTTAGTGTTTTAATACCACCATTCTTTATTCATCAATTTAAGAGCATTTTATCCAATTAAAAATAACATTGGGGGCTTCCCTGGTGGCGCAGTGGTTGAGAGTCCGCCTGCCGATGCAGGGGAAAAGGGTTCGTGCCCCGGTCCGGGAGGATCCCACATGCCGCGGAGCAGCTGGGCCCGTGAGCCATGGCCGCTGAGCCTGCGCGTCTGGAGCCTGTGCTCCACAACGGGAGAGGGCACAACAGTGAGAGGCCCGCGTACCACAAAAAAAATTAAAAAATAAATAAAAATAACATTGGGAATCTACTGGAGTTGCACCAAATTTATATCTGTTCAGGAGAACAGATTTTTTTATAATAATAAGTATTCCTTTCCAAGAGGATAGTATAGATTTCTATTCATTCAGATCAGATTTTTGCCCTCCAGTAGGATTTTATTTATTTTTATATAAATCCTGTTTCTTTCTTGTATAATTACCTATCTATTTTATGATTTTTGGCACTATTATGAGAGGACTATCTTCCTCATTTCCATTTTTATATGGGTGTTGCTCATACAGAAAATGCTAATAATTTTATATCTTTATTTTGTATCCACGCAGTTTATCAAATTCTTTAATTACCTCTACTTGTTTTTTCATTAGAGTTTCTTAGTGATAGCAGGTATGAAATGATATTATCAGCAAAAAATTTCACCTCCTTTTTTCCATATTTCTATAGTGAATTTTGTGTTTATTGCATTTACTAAACTCTCCAGACAGTATTAAATAATCATGATGATAGTAGGCATTCCTGTCTTGTTTTTGATTTTAATGGAAACAGCTTTAACCATATAAATACAAACATATTAGCCCCATATTATTAATTAATTATGCTGCAATAACAGAACAACTCTAAAATATCAGGGCTTCATAGCAACACAAGTTTAGTTTTAGCTCACATAACACATTGGCTGCTAATAGGTTGTGGTTCTGTTCCATGAGTCTTTTTTTTTTTTTTTTTTTTGCAGGGGGATCTAAACTAAAGAGAGAGTATCTATCTGGGATGTGTCATTCTGTAATAAAAAGAAAACATCAATGGCCATACCGTGAAATGGTTCTTAATGCTTCTGCTCAGAAGTGACATACATCATTTCTACTCACATTCATGGGCCACAGCAAATCACAAGACGAGGCTTAATGTCAATGTCATTCGAAAGAATACCCCAAAGAGGGAGAGCAGCAAATAACTGGAAATAAGAATACAATCTACCATGTCTACCCCCAGGTCAAAAATATTTTCTTTCCTCCCTTTCATTCACAAAATAAACATACCCATTCTTCCCCAAAAGTCCCATCTAATTATGAGTGTCAAGTCTATTCAAGATTTTGTAGTAGTCCCTACATCATATTTGGATGTGGCTCCTCTTGATCTTGAAGCCTATAAACTACCAAAAAAATCTACCTGTCTCTCTCCATATATATACATATACACCCTCAATACTCCCAACATACAGTGGTAGAAAACAGACATGGGACAACCTCTATTCACACTCCCATTGAAAGGTGGGAAGATACATT
Organism: Stenella coeruleoalba; assembly: GCF_951394435.1. Classification (NCBI taxonomy): domain Eukaryota; kingdom Metazoa; phylum Chordata; class Mammalia; order Artiodactyla; family Delphinidae; genus Stenella; species Stenella coeruleoalba. Next base: position 26,569,763 of record NC_137157.1, on the reverse strand, counting down.
GGTCACTGACCCATAGCAATTCTGAAATCCCACCCAGGAAATGCTGCAAGGACCTCAAATCCTGGGTAAAGGAGTTCTTTTTAAAAAAAAATTTTATTGAATGAAAGATTCTTTAAATTCTACAGTGTTTTACAATTTTCAGAAGTTTCACACACATGATTTCCTATAATCCCATAATAACCCTAAAGGGGAAGTTCTTGATGAGACCTTATCTCTGCTCCCCATAAGTAGCTTTCCAGTCCAAGTAATTATTGATAGGTGTGTACTTATTGACATTTGTTCATTATTTTCTGGGTAGTCTTCTAGTTCTTCTTTCTTCCTTTCTTCTTCTTTTGCTCTCTTCCCTTGTGATTTGATGACTATCTTTCATGTTATGTTTGGATTCCTTTTTCTTTTTGGTGTGTGTATCTATTATAGATTTTTGCTTTATGGTTACTATGACGTTCATGTATAACAACATATGTATACATATATATATGATTATTTTAAGTTGGTGCTCTCTTAAGTTCAAACACATTCTAAGAACCTTGCATTTTTACTCTCCCACCCCACTTTTAATGTTTTTGACATTATATTTTACATCTTTTTATTTTGTGTATCCCTTAACTACTTATTGTAAATATAGATGATTTTACTCCTTTTGTCTTTTAACCTTCCTACTAGCTTTATAAGTGGTTGATCTACTACCTTTACTGTATTTTTGCCTTTACCGATGAGAATTTTCCTTTCATAATTTTTCTATTTCTAGTTGTAGTCCTTTTCTTTTCTCCTTAGGGAAGTCCCTTTAACATCTATTGTAAAGCCAGTTTAGGGGTGCTGAACTCTTAATTTTTACTTGTCTGTAAAACTCGATCTCTCCCTCAAATCTGAATGATAGCCCTTCTGGGTAGAGTATTCATGGTTGAGGGTTTTTTCTTTCATCACTTTGAATGTATTGTGCCACTATTTTCTGGTCTGCAATTCTTCTGCTGAAATATCAGCTAATAGTCTTATGAGAGTTTCCTTGTACATTGCTAGTTGTTTTTCTCTTGCTGCTTTTAAGATTCTCTCTTTAATTTTTGCCATTTTAATTATAATGTGTCTTGGTATGGACCCTCTTTGAATTCATCTTGTTTGATACTCTCTGTGCTTTCTGGACCTGGATGTCTGTTTCCTTTCCCAGATTAGGGAAGTTTTCAGCTATTATGTTTTTTAATAAGTTCTCTCCTCCTTTCTCTCTCTCTTCTCCTTCTGGGACCCCTATAATGAAAATGTTAGTATGCATGAAGTTGTCCCAGAGGTCTCTTAAACTATACTCATTTTTTTTTAATGTTGAGCCTTCTTTTAATTTATTTATTTTTATTTTTGGCTGTGTTGGGTCTTTGTTTCTGTGTAAGGGCTTTCTCTAGTTGTGGCAAGTGGGGGCCACTCTTCATCGCAGCGCGCGGGCCTCTCAATGTCATGGCCTCTCTCGTTGAGAAGCATAGGCTCCAGACGCGCAGGCTCAGTAGTTGTGGCTCACGGGCCTAGTTGCTCCACGGCATGTGGGATCTTCCCAGACCAGGGCTCGAACCCGTGTCCCCTGCATTAGCAGGCAGATTCTCAACCACTGCACCACCAGGGAAGCCCTATGCTCATTTTTAAAAATCCTTTTTTCTGTTCAGCTAGAGTGCTTTTCACTACTCTTTCTTCCAGTCTGCTGATTCATTCCTGTGTATCATCTAATCTATTATTGATTCCTTCTAGTGTATTTTTTATATCAGTTGTTGTATTCTTTGGCTCTGTTTAGTTCTTTTTTATATTTTCTAACTCTGTTCATCATCTTTCTTCTCCCAAATTTATTAAGCATCTTTATGGTCATTACCTTGAACTCTTTATCAGGTAGATTGCTTATCTCCACTTTGCTTAGTTCTTCTGGGGTTTTGTCTTATTCCTTTTTTCAGAGCATAGTCCCTGTCTCCTCATTTTATCTAATTCTCTGTGTTTATTTCTATGTATTAGGTAGGTCAGTTACATTTCCCAATCTTGGAGAAGTGGTCTTATGTAGGAGACATCTTATGGGGCCCCACAGCACATTCCCCTTTGGTCACCAGAGTTGGATGCTCCAGGCGTGCTCCCTACGTTGGCTTTGTGGGCCCTTCCGTTCTGGCGGAGCTGACTACTGTGGACACACTGGTAAATGGGGCTACCCCAGCCTGGTTGACTACCAGGCCCAGTCTCATGTGGTGGCCGCTGGCCTGCTGGTAGGCTGGGCCAGGTCCTGGGGCTGCTGGCTGCCTGGCCCAAGGGGGACAGAGCTAGCGCCAGCCTGCTGGTGGGCACATAAGCCCTCAATGCTGATAGGCTAGAGGTAGGACTATAAAAAGCACTTGCCAGCACCATTGTCCTCATAGTAGATTGAGCTCCCCCAAATAGCTGCCACCAGTGTCTATATCCCCAGGGAGAGTCCCAGTTGCCTCCTGCCTCTCTGGGAGGTTATCCAAGTTAAGCAAGTGACTCTGACCCAGACTTCTTTCAAATTACTGCCTCTACTCTGGTATTCAGAGCATGTGAGATTTTGTGCACACCCTTGAAGAGCAGAGTCTTTGTTTCCTACAGCCCTCTGGCTCTCCCATATACAAACCCTGCTGGCCTTCAAAGCCAGACGTTTTGGGGGCTTATCTTCTCGGTGCAAGACCCCCAATCTGGGGAGCCTGATGTGGGGCTCAGACCCCTTGTTCCTCGGGAAAACTTGTGCAGTTGTGATTATCCATCCATTTGTGGGTTGCCTACCCAGGATATGGGTCTTGACTATACCGTGTCTCCACCCCTTCTACCCAGCTTACTGTGGTTCCTTCTTTATACCTTTAGTTGTGGAAAATCTTTTCTGCTAGTCTGCAGGTCATTCTCGTATATAGTTGCTCTGTAAATAGTTGTAATTTTGGTGTGCTCGTGGGAGGAGGTGAGCTCAGGATCTTCCCACTCCATTATCTTGGCCACACTTCCATTTGCATTAAATTCTTGGTAGTTTATTAACATCCATTTTATTAGTCTCATTTTTTATCTTCAGACACACTAAAATTAAACTTACATGTTTTCTTTATGACTAATCTCATATACTCTCATGATTCAAGCTACGACTACTTTTAAACTGAAGCCTTCCACATTTTCCTGAAGCTTCAGGCTCAGATATTCAACGTGCCTTATGGATACAACTAGCTCAATATGCCTGAACTTGTTAACATTTCTCTAAATCAATAATGACTATATTTTTCTCAATTATTTGTACCACTACCCTTCTGCATGTAGATGCTCAAGCTAGACACATAGGATTAATCCTTAACCCCTACCTGCTCCTCTCATCCATATCCAATTAAACACCAAATCCTGATTATACCTTCTAAATAAAATTTACCTTCCATCTTCTCCATCTCTGCTGTTGCTGTCCCCATTTTACCTTCACATCTATAGCAGATCATTATAAATGTGCAAGACTTTCCTTCCTTCTCCCTGCTGCCAGCCCCATCCCACCCCAGATATATCCCACAAAACCTCTGGGTTGATTTATCTAAAAAGCACATCTCACCATATGGTAACCTCACTTAAAAATCCCTCAATGCTCCCTATTTTCTACACAACCTCGATGTAGCCTATAAGGGCTTTTATATCCCCTCCTGAAGAGGAAATCAGCTAACATTAATAAATTAGTGTGAACCATTTAATGAGTTATTCCATTAATGTGTCTTTGTACTTAAATACACATGGAAAGCATTGGGTAGAGAAAGGGGCTAACATGCATTCTCTGCCTACTGTGAACCAAGTCCTGTGCTAAGGTTTTATCATTTCATTTAATCATTATAACATGTTTGTGAGATGGGCAGTTAGGAATGCTTTCAACTACAAGAATCAGAATATCTCACTGATGGTAGTTTAAACCTCAAAGACAGTTAATTCCCTCACATTACAATAAATGTAGAAGTTGGCATTTCGTCAGTTCTATGATGCCATCAAAGACTCCCAGAGTCTTTCTACTTTTCCATTCTGCTATACCTAGCAAATTGGCTTTTCATCCTTATTCATGTTTCTTCATAATACAAGATGGCTAATGAAGCCCCAAGTTTCAGAGAAAAGAAAGAAAAGAGGTAATACCAGTGAACTCTCTTTTCAGGCCTGGCCCCTTTACAAGGAAGCAAGAGTTCTCTCAGAAGCCCCCACCAGGTTTCCATTTACTTCTAATTGGCCAGAACAGGGTCAATGGCTACCCCTGTCTGCAAAGGAGAGGAGAGAGCAAGAACTTCGGGTCTTCCAGCCTCTATAGTGAATTGCAATAAGAGACAGGGGGAGTGGGAGTGTCCAGAAAGTAGACCCAGGTTAGTGATTCCACAGGTATCATTATCTCCAGTTTATAGATGAGGTCAAGGTTGCCCAAAGTTCTACTGCTGGTTAGTGATAGGTTCTGGATTATGAATTGAGTTTTGTTTCCAAAGTTTGTACTGTCTTCTTTATACTACTGCAGTCTCTCCATATACTCTAAGAGTAGAATTTCCGATATTTACACATGATTCAGTGACATTTCTTGGCACCTGCTATTTCCCCAAAATCACACCACAACATATTCTCAGGCATTGGATGGAATCACCTAGAATGTTCCAAAGATGAAGCACCCTCCTGCCTCTTTGATGAAGCCACATGTAAACTGTGTTCCTTTTGTAAATGGAAACATTAGGGACTACATTAAGCCTGTATTAGATTGGCATTGAATTATAATACTTAAAAAGAAATTACATTCAAAGTATTTAAACCCGTACAGCATGCATTCTCTAACCTTCCTGATCCCCAACTGAGAATCCTTGCCAAAATTCATCATTTAGTTGTGAGTAAGGTTTGGGACATAGTCATCCTGACCTTTGGACAATTCACTTAGCCTAATGAATAGCCTGTAACTTATTTAGCAATGATAGTTAAACCTCCTCTACTATATCAAAGAAAAAAAATTTTAATACTCACCTTAGGGGCAGATTCATTTCAACATATAATTTCTAAGGAGGGAAAATCTGCATATGAAAATTTATATCTTACGGTTCTTTCATTCTTGCTTTCATAAAATGAGAATCCACAGGGCAATAGTCCAATTTTTGGCTTCTGAATCACTAGGATTTACACCTTTTATTAGTTATTGTGCAATGATTGTGACATCACAATGGAAAGATCATGACTTCAGCTCCTAAGAAGTGGAAGAAGTGTATGTGTACAGTAAAAACATAAAATGTGTGCTAATTCTAACTCCCCTGGAAATCATTCTTTCCTGACAGTAATTTTCAGTTCCACCTGCCGAAAACTAATTTTAAATAAAAATGAAACTGCAGGCAACTTAACAGTCAGGGTTACAAAAAAGGTCTCAGGAACTTGTAGATGGGAAATTTTTTCATATCTCAAATCTTTTTTCTTCTGAAGCAAACCAATCTCAGCCATTAAAATGGACTAAAGAGACCTGCATTCATCATCAAAGACTGGATAATCAAGAACCTTCATGCCACTGTCTGAGCACCATTAGGTTAAAAATTCGTGCATTGTTTCCAGCCTTACTAATAGTTTTAATGATGTCCTCATTTTTCTTTCAAACTTAGTCAATTTTCCTATGATGGAAACATATTACTATTGAAGAAATAAAATGCCTCGCATAGAAATTTACAGCTTTGAATGGGGAATAGTTATTTCTTTATGCAGTTCTTTTTCACAAAATCATTTGAAAGAATTGAGTTTCTATTGTTATGTGAGTTTTCTCGTGAGAATGATGTTAGAAAATACAATTAAAACAGGCATATACATAATATATAAAATCTTGAGACTCTCTGTAATAGATGGTACAGAGGTAAAAGAAACACATTACAGAAGCAAACCCTGCAGCATTCTTCAAACTTAGTTTATGCCACAACAAAATGTTGCTATAGGAACATTAAATCTTCAACAGTATTCCTGGAAGTTAAAGTTCTGCCTGCATACTTGCTTCCAGATGCTGTCTTCCTTGCTTGTTCAATAAAATTTGGCATTTATCATATAGAAGATTTTATCTTGAAACATACTATGAAAACTACCTGGGACCTTGAATGCAGTGCTCACAATGGGGAGGAAAATATTAATGTAACGAGAATGTCTAGTCTGGTAGATGTCTCAGGATTTTGGATTCAGTGCCTGTCAGCCTGATGGTTTTTCCTCTTCCCTCATCAACACTCCCTATAAAGAAGTAGCTCTAATATAGGATTAATCCTTAATAACTGGGTGATGGGAAATCACTCTGTTCATGCAATTGTTCATCCCTGTTAAGCAGGTTAAGTCTTCTGAGTACCAGTGAGAAAATCAAGTTTTCCTATAATTCAGGGGCTTTCTTTAAGAGTAATTTTCCTCTAGTAATTATACAGCAGTTTGATCTCAGAAAACAGACTGATTAATTAGGAAGCAGCTAAATGAGTTCTTTTAAAATGTCTAAAAGTGTTCCTGCTTCTTCTTTTCTAATCCTCTTCAGTCAGCTTTTTAAAAATCCCCTTAAATAGTGAACGCATAACAATTACATTGGAACTCAAAGAATTACCACTGGCCTTAGTTTAAGAAGGGATTTAAAATCATATAGAAGAGGAATACTCTATTTATTTAAAGTCCCTCTGTCAGATATTTCCCACCACAGACACCACTCACTTCTCTAACTTCCTCTCATCCTATTGTTTTACCTCATTTGACTGCTTTGACCACTACTGGAGAAAACCAGCCCATCTCCATCTGAGCATTTGTCCTCAGGCTGGGAGCTCAGCCTTCCACTGAGATAATAACTTCTTTCCTTGCCACCTCTTGCTCACAATCACAGAATATCCAAATTTTAATAAACATATATACATACAGTAGAAGGTATTGTGTCTTGTGCCCTTGAAAAAAGGGGGGAGCCCCATTCCTGAAGTGTGGGTTGTATATAGTGACTTCCTTCCAAAAAGTACAGTATGGAAAGGAGTGGGGTGGGGGGGCAAAAGAGTGATCTTATAGTGGAGAAACCGGATAAACTCTACTTCAAGGCAGGTAATCAAGGTCAGCATCAACAGTCGTAAATCACATTAACAGTATGTACCATTGATATGATATGATGAAAATGGCTCTAACCTCTGATCTCATTCCGCCAAAACTTATAACGCTAGGCTAATCATGAGGGAAACATCAGAAAAACCCCAGTAGTGGGGTATCCCATAATATGACTAACCAGTACTCCTCAAAACCATCAAGGTCACCAAAAACAGGGAAAGTCTGAAAAACTGTCACAGCCATGAGGAGCCTAAGAGGACATAATGACTAAATGTAATGTGGCATCCTGGGACAGAAAAAGTACGTTAGGTAACAATTAAGGAAATCTGAGGGAACTATAGACTTCAGTCAATAATAATTTACTGACATTCATTCATCCATTGTAACAAATGTACCACACTGATGTAAGATGTTAATAAGAGGGAAACTGTGTGCCTGCTGGCAACTGTCTGTACTCTCTGCTCAATTTTCTGTCAATCTAAAACTGTTCTATAAATACATTCTATTAATAAAAATAAGGGACAGATGGGAAAGGCTGGGGAGTATGGGTAGCTAACAAGGTATACAAAGCTTAGTGTTTGCTGTCATTGAATTTGGGACCAAAGTGGGTCTCTGGGAGGATGTGAGGCACCAAGTCCCACTGGGGACCTGGTCTGGCTGAGGTAGACTAGACGCAGGTAAGGATGAGAACCAAGTGTTCTCCATCTCTGTGCCTCCAGTCCAGCACAAAACCATCAACATGAGCACTGGCATTCATCAGGTATCCACTATGGACCTGACACTGCACTAAGTGCGTTAGGTACATCGTCTTACACAGGTATTAACCTTAGTGTACATGTGAGGGCCACCGTGGTATAGAGAAGTTAAGTAGCTTACCCAAGGAAACAGCTGGTAAATGGCAGAGCCAGGATTTGAACTCAGGCAGTTTGACTTGAGAGTACCGTACTGTGTACCACCAGCAGCAGACTCCCAATAATTGCTGGCAGTATGAAATGATTTTCTGTTGTCACGTGTTACGTTTCAGGTGTGAATCACTGGTTTTGAGCACTAAAATTCCCAGACTACCTTTGGCAGACCCAGTTGATCCTCAGCAACAGAAGATTTAGAGTTCTGGGGTTTGGCTATGGAGACAGGTCACTAAAAGTCTGTGACATATAGCAATTTATGATATCACTGAGACATTGACCAGAATTGCCCTGCTGTGAGGCTGGATGGTGAGGTTCTGTTTAACAGCGGTCACTTATTTTGGGTGTTCTCAGATCTAACCCCTGAAAACCTGGATCCTCAGATCCGACCTCCTTGGCTACAGCATTCAGCAGTTCAGCATCCCGATGGAGGGTTACTCTTCAGTGCAAGGGCTTCGGAGTGATACTAATGACAAATGTGTACATGGATGTCTTACCTTGATGCCTAACTGACGGTTCTCACAGCATTCACTGCACATGTCATTAAATAGATATGAGCTGTAATTGAACACGTGACCAAATACTTTTCCTGTATGCTTGGGCATCGTGGTTTCCCCAGGACAATCCATCTTATGACTGTTAGCCCCACATAATTATTAACAGTGCCCTCTTTAGCTTTCAAAAGTGTCCAAGTTTGAATGATAACTTACAGAGCCACCATATCTGTAACACAGAGATAATCTGTCACTCCCCAGCTAAAAACTCTAGAGACCATGCCAACTGCTGTTGCAATATATCGGTGACAGCTGGGCCTCTTGCTCCTAGAACTTCGGCAGAGTGAGTTCATCTGAAAAAAAGTGATTTTGAAAAACAAATCAGGATTTTCAGGGGTGTGATTATTCATTCATTCCACATGAGTTAATGGTTTTGCAACTTTCATCAATTTCAACTATATTTCTTTTGCAACCAAAGAGTGTAACCATTGCAAAAAGCATATTTATTAAAAAAAAAGAAATATACTTTGTGACCATCACCTGAGCTCCAAAACCTAGATGGCTGCCCTTAAGAAGTGACCGATGACATCGTCCTCTTTGAGGATGGTCAGCATGGTCATGTGTGACGCCACACCGAGCACCAGGGCATTAACAGCTAGCCTCTTGGAACAGGGCCAAAAGCAAGGAAACGCTTTAGTACAACCCGAATTGTCTTCTCTTTTAAAAGTGTTGGCAGTTCTCATATTTGACATACATCCTAAATTTCTTTTCTGGGCTCATGTACCTGGTCTTATACTGAGTGTACAAAATTTGAGAGTGCTGCCCCATCACCTATCATCATAGACCTCTTCTCTAGTTCTTTACATTTCTATCTAGGTCATTTTGCCCTGTCCATCTCTATCATTTGCAAGATTAACAAGACTGCTGAACATTATGGGGTTTCACTTACGAAATCTTTTAAGCTATGTACCAGCTGTTAATTCCTATAATTTGCTTTCTCTCAATAATTTTAAGATTTGGTGCAAAAGCCTCTTCTCCCAGGGTCACAAATTTGTAGCAGCCTCCAAGAAATCCAAATACACACTCACTTCTAAGCCTCAGCTAAAGCTGTTGATAAAATGTTGTCTTCTGTGTGGTAAAGGCCCCTGCTGCTAACTAACTAATTGTAAAATATAGATCAGACCAAGCTCTGGAGACGGTAATGGTTGTACAATAATGTGAATGTACTTGATACCACTGAACTATACACTTAAAGTGGTTAAAATGTATATTTTACCACAATTTAAAAAAAAATATATATATATATACATATATTTATCACATTAGTCAGGAGCGGTGGGACACAAGGACCGTGTGTGTGTGTGTGTGTGTGTGTGTGTGTGTGTGTGTGTGTGTGTGTGTGTATGTAGATGCCACCCAGCTTGGATGAAACAAAACAGCCAAGAATGAGAAAGGGGCAGTCGTCCCCGGAGACTCATTTGCCGACTGTTAGATGACCTAAGCATGCGAGGAACTTTTATAAGGATAGATTTGAAAATTGTCTTACAGGGCCAAACAAATGATTGGTTAAAGGCTGTCATGGAGCCGCAAAAGACAAAAGTAGATAGACATCATCCTAAAGATGCCACCAGCTGGTAAATGTTCAACAAATATTTATTGCACTCTTGCTACCATATTTCATCAGATCTAACACAGTATAAATTATTAAGCCATTTATGGAGTACACATGTGTTTATTATATGACTTTCTGTTTTCTTGTATTTCTGAAATACTCAACTATTTAAAAGCTCTAATACTATCACAAATACCTTGTGTCCTGGTGTGATGTAAATTTACTTTATTTACATAGAACCCAAACAGGAAGGGTGTATAGAATATCACAAAGAAGCTAAGGAAATAAACAGAAGCTCTAGCTGTGGAATGGAGAACAGTTGGAAGGTAGGGGAGAAAGTGCAGTTAACAGTTAAACTTTGCCTAAGAAATTTCCTAGAAAATACCTATTTTTTGCATGAAATAAAATCAGATGTTTTTGACATGTTCTAGGAAAAGGTAGCTGGCTAAAAAATCCTAAGGTCCAATACAAATCTAGACATAGCATCTTCTAACTCAAAGCCCAGGGCTCATGAAGCTAAAACAAGTGGCTACACAGAAATCTAAAGGGGAAAAAATGTGTCACAGGTCACAATAATACCCATCACCATGGACTCCAGAATATCAAAGTTACAAAGGCTCATATGTAAGAATCCAAAATAAATCACTAATGATCTAATGATTAACTGCATGGGCTTTGGTATCATACAGACCAGTGATAAATCTAGGTTTAATTGCTCAATTGCTGGGGTTTTAGAGAAGTTACTTAAAGTTAACTCTCTAAACTTAGTTAATTCATCTGGAGAGTTAACAGCTCTCCCTATGTACCTCATAGGATCGTGGGGAAGCTTATACATGAAGATATATATGCAGCATCTAACACACAGCGCCGGGTACATAGTAAGTGCTCAATAAATGTTAACTAGCATTGTTAATATGCTAAGACATTATTCATGTAAGGTGCTTAGTCTAGCACCTGGCACATAGTACGTGTCTTATAAATGCTAGTTGCTGTTGTTATTATCCCATGTCATAAGCAGACTGATCTTGGTCACTGTCTTTTATTCTTTCTATTTCATTGCATATGTACTGCGTTTCCTACATCATAATCCAAAATTAGGGCTCGGGTTTAAGGAAATAGAAAAGAAATATTAGCTTTCATACTAAAAATGGTTGCTCAGACCAGCTTTGATCAGGGCTCTCTAGCTGGAGTATCAGCAACTGTTCCTGCCAAAAGTGAAGTAGTACTTTAATTATCATTTGCCTAATTAGCACATTTCTCCTTGTTGATATAGATTCATCAAGAATTTGTGGGTGGAAGCAGAGTTAGTAGGACAAGCACTCCTAGATCCTTGGCCTAAATACTATTCATTCATGATTGGAGCAAATATTATTTGCCAGCCATTGTTTTAGGTACTGGGATTCAGCAGAGAACAACAACAAAAAAATATTACTCCATTCATATTCCTTACTTGGTGCTTTTATATACCTTTAAAAGGACCTATATTCTATATTACTAATTCTCATTCCAGCTGTATCTAATCTATTAACTCACCCATTGAGAGTTTAATTCTAGCCATTTTGTTTTTCTCTTCTAGAAATTCTATTTGTTTTATTTCTAAATCCTCCTAGTCTTTTTTTATAGTGTTAGTTGCTTTCTTGTGCTTTCAATTCCTTTTTATTTTGCTTGAAATATTTTAAATATAACTAATTTTTATATCCTGTGTTGGATAATTTCGTTTCCTGAAGTTCTTGGAGAAGGTGTGTGGTCCTCCTTCTATTACTTGTTGTTTCTGCCGGTAGTAGCTTACTTGTACATGTTTGCAACTTTGGATTGTGAGCACAAGTTAACTGAGTTTTATCTGTAGGAATCCTCTGAATCTTGGACTGAAAGTTTATCCCTCCAGGAAAAATGTTTTTCTCCTCTGCTAAAAGCCTGGGAATATTATAAAGCTGTGGTCACTTTATATTAATTTCCTGCTTTAGAATTTCCAGGACAATGTGGTATAAATGTGAATCCAAACCCACGTGCTAACAGGTATATATGGTCACTACTTTTGACGGGATGTTTTTACTCACTCAGAACCTTGGCCAAGACAGACACGTTTATTTCTCATCTCCCTTGTGGAGCAAATGTTTTCTAGCCCACTCTTTCATGGAATGTGTACCTGTAAGGGTCCCAGATTTATACAGCATTCTCAGAACCACCCCTGACTTTTGCAAGGCTAGGATCTTGTCAGTTATGACAAACATGATAGGTTCCTTGCTCTCGCATATCCCAGCCTTGCAAGCATGAGTGTTGGCACTGTTGCTTGGGTTAAGGAGACACATCACCCAATTAAGCAGCAAGAACTTAGTGAAATACATTTGAAAGTTAGAGCAAGAAAGTCATCTAAGAAAAAAAGCCTTTTAAGTAATGAAGGAGAGATGTTCAGATGTCACTCAGACCAGGTTATATTCATTTCCCAATCAAAGTTGCAAAATCCTCTAGAATCTTCACATCGCAGGGGAGCGCATCTTATAAGTAGTGTTTTTCATGGAGGGAGTTATCTGACCTATAGATGTCAGAATCATCTCAGAAGTCTGCTTTAAAAAGTAGAGTTCTGGGGCTTCCCTGGTGGCGCAGTGATTGAGAGTCCGCCTGCTGATGCAGGGGACACGGGTTCGTGCCCCGGTCCAGAAAGATCCCACGTGCCGCGGAGCGGCTGGGCGCATAAGCCATGGCCACTGAGCCTGCGCGTCGGGAGCCTGTGCTCCGAAACGGGAGAGGCCACAACAGTGAGAGGCCCGCGTACCGCAAAAAAAAAAAAAAGTAGAATTCTGAACTCCACTCTCCCATATTCTGATTCAGTAGTCAGAAGTGGAATCTGGAAATCTGTGTTTTTTAACAAGCACCTCCCTCTGGTGACTATTAAGCACAGTGAAGTGGGAGAAGCCCTAGCGCAGAGTATGTTTGCATTTGAAAGAGTATGTTGCCATAATTTCAGGATCCCCGCTGATTCATGCAGTAGGAATAGAAAGGGCCAAACAATAGAAGATCTGGGTTAGTTCTTGAGGTTTAAAGTCTCTAAGTCTCTGCTGTATTAACACCTAAACTCTGAGCCATTACAGAGAGAAACAGAGCCAGACAGACAGACAGAAAGCCCACTGTAGTAAGTTCAACAGCCTTGATCCAAACACGTGCCCATCTGGATTCTCATGACATCAGACTTGGACCACTGGAGGTTGAAAAATGCCTAACAAGAGTCAGAGAAATATACCCAGGACCATAAAAGAAGAGCTTCTGGAGTAAGAACAACACTGAAACCTCACTCCAGGCCCTCCTGCAGAGAATCTGTCCGCACTGTAATTCAGAAGGGGATTGGCCATTAGTGCCAAAATCGTACTGCCTCTAAAGCCATCTGTCATTTACTGTCTGTTTCATACAGCATATTTTGTTTAACCATTACTTAACAACATGTATTTCCTCCCATTATGTGATTTTAATCCTTATCCCTAAATTAGGTGTTTATAAAATCTAAGCTAAAAGCATACCTTCTGGAAAATTTATATAGCAACACCCAGAATCCCTGTAATGCTGCCCAGAGCAGGTACATCTCCTGAAATGGTGACCAAATAGGGACCCCTGGGGCACTAGTAGGAAGGAAAATGCTGCATATTATGTGAAGTGTGGGAGGAGAGGACGGACCCATAATCAATAGGATTAGGCAGGTGATTAGGTTTATAAAAAAAAAAAAATTGCAAGTGCAATGGTCCTTTAAGGAATGCCATTAAAATGAAGTATTTTAAAGAGTGCCATCCATTCGGAATCATTTTGGGAAAAATTTGAGAGGAATTTCAGATGAAGAACCTTGCTGTGATTGTTGCCTTAGGCCCCATTTTTGGTTTACAAATTACATGCCATTTTACAGACAACTAAAGAAACACGATCCCACTCTATTATTCTGTGACCCCGTGTTTTAACAGTTCCATATGGTTAATATCAGTTGGCTGATTTCTTTAGAAACCATTAAAAATCTTGCCAGACACACAGGAAGAAAGCATGTGAGCGTGTTTTCCTGTTGCTGGTGACACTTCATCTCCTGCCCATCCCTTCAGTCTCTAACAAATTACTCAGCCTGCTGGAGCAGGATCCATCAAAGGCTGGGGAATGACAGCCCTTGTCTGAGACATCCTCTCTTGCCACAACTAAAATTGGGCCTTTAGGCAAACGATAACACAGAAAGAGGTCTGCTTTGTTTCTGTGGCACCAAATGACAGTATTAAGAAATGAAGCCAATGTGAAAACCAGCTTGAAATGCAGTACACCATTCAAGGTAACGGAATGGACAATACGTCAATAATATGTAGACTCATTTGGGAGGATGTATTGGCAAGTTAGGCTAGATTTTGCTGTAGTAACACCCATCCCCAAATCCCAGGGACATGATTACTAGGGTTTACTTCTCACTCATGCTTTCCGTCAGCGTAGGGGCAAGTGCAACTCACTGCCAAGTCATTACTCTGAGCCCCAGGCTGACAAAGAAGGAATTATCTGGAAAGTTGTTAAGCAGCATGGCAGAGGGAAAGGGAGTGTCCTAGGTTTTTTACATACATTGTCTTGTTTAACCTACCAGCCATCCAGTGAGATAGGTAGTAATATCCCTATTTTGTAGATGAGGAAATACATTTAGAGCAATCAAAGAACTTATTCAAGGTTACCACCTAATGAGTGGCAAAGGGAAAATTCAATTCTAGGTCTGTCTGAATGTGGCAGGCAGGCTCTAGGATGGCCCTCAATAATCCCCACACCCTGGGATTCATATCCTTGTGTAATTCCCTCCCCCTGAACGTGGACTGGACCTAGTCCCTTGCTTGCAATGAATAGCATATGGCAATGTTGCTGTTGTGATAGAATGTTGCTGCCAGTTTAGGTTATGAGAGATGGTCACTTTCACCCTACTTGCAGACCCTCTTGGCTTTCCCTTGCTAGCTTTGACGAAGCAAGTGGCCAGATTGGGTAAACCCACGTGGCAAAAACTAAGGGAAACCTCTGTCCAAGAGCCCTAAAGGAGCTGAATCCTGCCAACAGCTATGTAAGTGGGATTGGAACGTGATCCTTCCCCAGTTGAGCCTTCAAATGAGACCTCAGTCCTGTTCAGTACCTTCATTGCAGCCTTGTGAGAGACCCTAAATTAGAGAATCCAGCTGAGCCATATGCAGATTCCTGACCCACAAAACTTTGAAATAATAAGTATGTGTTGCTTTAAGCCACTAAGTCTGTGGTGACGTGTCACGCAGCAATAGGGAGACCATGCTGTTTCCGCTGCATGAATTCGCCTCTTTTTGCCAGAGCATCCCACCCAAGACTGTTCTCCTTCTTACATTCCTTGTTTTGGTTGGTGATCTTTATAGCTGTTCTTCTAAGTCATCAACTTGCGAGTTACCCTAGATTTCACCCACTGCCTCCCTTTCCACATATAAAGAGTCACCAAATCTTGTAGACACTAGGTCCTGTACATCTAAAATCCTGTTTCCTCTTCAGTCCCACAGTTTAAGTCAGGGCATAATCATCTCTCTTGCCTAGACTTTTTCCATGGTCCTGAATGGAGACACCTGCACCCAGACTTGCTCCCCTCGAATCCATCCTCAGACGTATCACTGCCTCCCACACTACTTCTAGGACAAGTCTACACTTTATGGCATCCTAGTATGACATTGTAATTCGATGATGTATTGTGCTACAGACTTCCTGTTACCTCCAGAACCTTCCTCGCATCCAGGCCCCAGAAAAAAATGTTCTATATACTGCTTCAGGGAAGGATTGTGAGACTGAAACAGGAAAACAAAGTCATCAAAATCCTGGCTTTAAGAATTTGGACCAAAATCTTGAAGGACTCAGAGCATATATTTAATACCATGTAGTTTTTAAAGGATATATGCTAGGTCCCAATCCGTTTTCCCCACCCTAGACTAGATAAAGCTTCTGTAGACTGAGGCACAGGAAGGATGCAGGGAAAGTGTGAGACCTAAGATATCTGTGTTGCTGAGAAGGGGCTCCACTTCCTGACTCACTGTCCCCATCTCAGTCCTGGAGAGAAGAATAATAGAAACCACAGGTGGGTTTGGGGGATCAGAGAACAGAGAGACCTGCACCTGGATTCCAGGACTGGGAGGAGGGGGCAAACAGAGGGCAAGCCTGGCAGAGTTCCCTAGCACCAAGCCCTGCCTATGAGCACGAGAGACACAGCTGAGTATGGTGCCTAGAAAGACAGACAGGTGGCCATCTAAGTAGACTCTTGATAGGAGACCACATGGAAAGGAGGGAATATTAGTGGATGCCAGTATAGACAGATGGAGAGGAAGGACAGCCTCCCTTTCCACATGTAAAGGCCACTCCCAGTCTCTCTGCCCTCCAAACTTAGACACAACCTAGGGAATGGGGAAGGGTCCCCAATTAATGGAGATTTAGCATCCACTCCTGGGCAGGAGAGAGATTTGAAATATAGGTTTCACCCTCTCACCAAGATTTTTCTAAAACTCTTTCTGTTTCTCCCCCTACTTGGAGAGAAAGCATTTGAGAAGCCAAGTGTCATCCTAAAAGGTTGGTGCTTTGGGTAGGAATTTTATTCTTGAGACTTGTAGAATGATGTGAGAAGACTCAAGAAAAAGAATCACCCCAAGACTCAGCCCCAGACATCCTGCCTCCTCCAGCCCTTCCCTAAGAATTGTCTCTACCACATCCCTTCCCTGCCTGCTCCTCCTTTGGCCCCAGGGACTTGCCCCATGAATTCTACTCCATCCATCTATAGAGTCCTGGAAAGAATCACATCCATGAAAACCACTTAAGGTCACACTCCACTTGTCTCTTCTATTTGGTGCAAGAAACAGGCAGGGAAGAGGACACTCAGGCTCCTTCTATTTCTTTTTTTACCCTTTACCACAAAACTCTCTATTGCCCAAACTATGACTAGCAAGCCAGACATTTCCTTGTAAGCAACCCCAATTCCTTGGCTCCCACTGGGCTTTTGTAAGAATCTAGGGGCCTAAGGAGCCCAGAGTGGAATTTTCTGGATTTGAAAGGAAGTTGGAATCGCAGCCCCTGGGGAGTTGTGTCTATCACTGTTTCTGCGATGACATGTCCAGAGCACAGGGACAGAAGGGTTTATGGGCTATTAGAAAATAGGAAAAAAACAAGCCAGATAACTATTCAGTTAGAAGTTAATTCCTGATGCTCCTAACCACTCCATCCAATGACCTTTCCATGGGAGAGAATGATGGATCCTGTACAACATAATCAACAAGCACAGTTTCAGTGAGACATCTGATACTTGGTCTTTTGGTCTGGTCCTAACAAGTATTTAGATGCTTGTGTGATTATAAACCTGGGACCATAAAGGAAACAGTGGAGAAGGTGTGCTGTCGTTGGTGTGTGCGTGTGTGCGCGCACGTGTGCATGTGTGGGCATGTATGTGTCATCCCCATTAACTAAGGAAACCTAACGGCAATGTCAGCCTCAGTACAGGATAACTAGCTGCTGTTTCTGTTTCCTCCTGTCATGGACCTGATTTCCCTTTTTTCCCTGACCTTCTCATCCACTTTTAACCTGCATTCCTCCTCCACCTCAAGGCAAATCCAAACTCCTCTCAACCACAGTTCTCACTCACTTCTTCTAGTCTCTGTCTTCTCATTCATCACATTTTGGAGAGTGAAACAACCCTTCCTCACTCCCTCCCTTGTCCCCTCCTAAAGGGGGTCTGCTCTGTAGCCAACCAGCTCTGCTTTTCAGAGAAACTGCCCTGTGGAGCCAGAATCCCTGTATTCGTTTCCGGTGTCTGCTGTACCTAAGTACCCAACCAGGTGGCTTGAAAACAACAGAAACTTATTGTCTCACAGTTCTGGAGGCTGGAATTCCAAAATCAAAGTGTCAGCAGAGCCATGCACTTAGCACCCTCCGAAGGCTCTAGGGGAGACTCCTCCCTTGCCTCTTCCAGCTTCTGGTGATGGACATCAGTCCTCTGCATTCCTTGGCAATGACATCAGTCCTCTGCATTCCAGCTGCATCCCTCCAAGCTCTGCCTCTGTCATCACCTGCTGTTCTCCCTGCATCTCTGTGTCTTCATGCAGCATCCTCCTCTCTGTATGTGTCTGTGTCTAAATGTCCCTCTTCTTTTTTTTTTTTTTTTTGCGGTACACGGGCCTCTCACTGTTGTGGCCTCTCCCGCTGCAGAGCACAGGCTCTGGACGTGCAGGCTCAGCGGCCATGGCTCACGGGCCCAGCTGCGGGATCTTCCCGGACCGGGGCATGAACCCGTGTCCCCTGCATCGGCAGGCGGACTCTCAACCACTGCGCCACCAGGGAAGCACTGTCCCTCTTTTTATAAGGGCTCTAGTCATAATGGATTAGGGCTGACCCTAATGACCTCATCTTAACTCTACATCTTAACAAGATTATATCTGCAAAGACCCTATTTCCAAATAAGGTCACATTCACAGATACCAGGGTTTAGAACTTCAACAATTCAACCCTCACAGACCCCATATCCATCTCTGAGTTAAATTAAAAACAAACTAACAGAGACTCATCAGGATGCTGATTCAAGAGCAGAAGGCTATGCAGGCCCAGGCAGGAAGCTGGAAGTCTTTGGTCAGGGAATTCTAGGAAGTGCCCTAATAGGGATCTAGAAAAGAAGGAGTCTAGGCTCTTGATGGGCACAGCCTCTCAACCCATAGACGCTGTACCCTGTAAGGATGAGTGCAAAAGGGAGAGGATCTGCACAGGGCCCTCCAACGAATGCCCACCCAAGATACAGTCCTAGGAGGACTGCATCAGCATCACCTGGGAGCTCCTTAGAAATGCAGAATCCCAGGTCCCACCCCAGACCAATTAAATCTGAATCTTTGGAAGTGAAGGCTGGGGTAGGTAGCAAGTATCTGGGTGTTCCCCAAGCTCTGCTATAATTCTTACGCATGCTAAAGCTTGAGTGCTGCTGCTTGGAAGCTTGGTTCCCAAGACACAGTCCATCTTGTCCCTCTAAGGGTCTATGAGCATCTCTAACGGAAGATGCACATCCTCTGCTAGCCACTCAAGTGATGGGGATGTCATTATGTAAAAAGGCAGCCCAGTGCTTTGGTGAAAACATCTCTAGAGGCAAAATTGCATTTCTTGTGTTGAGCAAGAATCTGCATCCCTGTAATTTCTACCTCTTGGTTAATGTTATTCTCTGGAACTCCAAAAGAAATCCGTTCTTTTTTCCAAAAAGAACAGATTGAAGGTATTCAAAAATAGCTGTCATGTCCTCAATTTTTTCCTCCAAAGTCCACCTTTCTACACCCATGTTTTTTAATGTAGAGGAGGAAGGTATGACGTAAGGAGTATATCAGGATGGAGTGCAGAACATTGTTGAGTTTGTTTTTGGTGAAGACATTTGATTTGAAACCTTAAATGATATTAAAGCAGAATATGAGGTATTTATTTATTTTGGGCTGCATTGGGTCTTCATTGCCGTGGCGGGCTTTCTCTAGTTGTGGCGAGCGGGGGCTACTCTTCATTGCGGTGCACGGGCTTCTCATTGCGGTGGCTTCTCTTGTTGTGGAGCATGGACTATAGGCGTGCAGGCTTCAGTAGTTGCAGCACGTGGGCTCAGTCGTTGCAGCATGCGGGCTGTAGGGTGCGCGGGCTTCAGTAGTTGTGGCGTGCAGGCTCAGTAGTTGTGGCTCGTGGGCTCTAGAGCACAGGCTCAGTAGTTGTGGTGCACAGGCTTTGTTGCTCCGCAGCACGTGGGATCTTCCTGGACCAGGGATCGAACCCATGTCCCCTGCATTGGCAGGCGGATTCTTAACCACTGCGCCACAAGGGAAGTCCCAAGGTATTTTTTAAATGTTTATCAAAAAGGACCATATGTTAGAAATGACCTTCTTAGTTAGATGACAGAAGGGATAAGGATCCCAACTCTTTTTTCCCAGATCCCTGCTCACAGAGGCAAAAAAAAATCTAAGACTTACTCAGCTACATACCTACAAAGATGAGAAATATTGGAGAGAAAAATGTGGGAGATTTTGAAATGGGAAGAAGGCATTACTGGCTATCTTTTATGTGGAGTGTCAATGACCATCAGATTCCTTAAATGTGCATGCCTTTGTTTGTCTTTGACTAGGCTGTATACAACCCTGCAGAGACAGAAGTTAACTTGTAGAGAATAGACAGTAATGCAAATAATTCTTGTCATAGAAATGCTAGTTTTGTCCACTGGAATGCAACTGATGTTAGTCTCTCTGCATATTGCCCCATTCTGCTCTTTACATTATAAATTCGTTTCCCAAATTCCTTAGCAGTCCATATATATGTGGTATATTTGAAAAAGAGGTTATAATACCTTCCTGGTTCCTTCATTGATTAATGAGTTAAATAAATCTTAGACACTTGTTTATTTTTTATTTGGATGAAAGCCACAACTGTACCTTATTTTGAAAATTATCCTTTAGCAATGGTTTTCCTTATAACCACTCATCTCTCCATCCATCTTTTAGCTTTTTTAATTGCTCACACTTTGTAGATATAGAAGTACCTAAAATTCCAATACTATTATTGTTATTGAAAGGAGACCACTTCCAGGGCCCAAGAGTGGGCTGTCGTCTAAAACTCAGAAATCAGTTATCTGAGGAGACACACGTACTGACAAAGCAACAGACTTTATTGGGAAGGGGCACCTGGGCAGAGAACAGGAGAATAAGGGAACCCAGGAGCCCTGCTCTGTCACGTGGCTCGCAGCCTCAAGTTTTATGGTAATGGGGCTAGCTTTCTGGGTTGTCTCTGGCCAATAATCTTGCTTGTGGGGCTTCCCTCGTGGCGCAGTGGTTGGGAGTCGGCCTGCTGATGCGGGGTACACGGGTTCGTGCCCCGGTCCGGGAAGATCCCACATGCCGCGGAGCGGCTGGGCCCATGAGCCATGGCCGCTGAGCCCGCGCGTCCGGAGCCTGTGCTCCACAACGGGAGAGGCCACAGCAGCGAGAGGCCCGCGTACCGCAAAAAAAAAAAAAAGAAAGAAAGAAAGAAAGAAAAAATCTTGCTTGTGCACATGTTTGGTCCAATTCCTGGAGGCACGCACATCTCTCAGTCAAGATGGTTTCCAGTGCGAGGGTTTCTGGGAGGTTGGCAGGACATATTATGGGCTGGCAACGCCCCCCTCCTTTGGGCCCCTCCCGAATTCTTCCAGCTGGCTGTAGCTTGTCAGTTCTTTGTTCCTTATCGGGACCTCCTGTTGTGACATAACTAATGCAAGCAGTCATTATACTGCTTGGCCAGGGCAGGTGGTTTCAGTCAATGGTTCCCTAGTATTATCAGCTGGAACTGGGCTGCCTGAGCTCAAAATCCAGAACCTTAGTCAAATTACTTGACCTCTCTGTGCCTCAGTTTCCTCACAAGGTTTTGTGATGAATAAATGAGTTACATAAGTAAAGTATTTAGAAAAGGTGTGTGGAACATAGAAAAAAAAGCCTGTTACTTTTTTCTCCTTCAGGCTGCAAGGAGAAAGAGAATTTGTCTCTCACTCTGGACCTGCTGCTTCTTATGGGTCCTAAAACCATGGCCAGCTCCTCTGTTTTTTCTGTGAATGAAGACCAATTTCTAATTGAGGACCCTTTTGGTATCACTACTTTCTAATTTTCTCCTCTGTCAGGGTGTTAATATCAAGTAAGGATTTATATCACAGTTTTTATCTGAGGGAACTCAATCTTTTTTTTTAACAGAATGAATTTATCAAATCACTACTCACCCTTATAATAGCCCTTCAGATGGATCAGATGCCTTTACTACCTTTCCTTATTCTGAACATCCCATTGTAGCAGCTGCCAGGAGCCTGCACTCACCTGGGCAGGAACATCAGTCACCCTAGTAAAAGTGGGAAAACGCTGCTGTCTTTTAGGTGTAAGATTAGGGAACCCACCTGAATTGTCCTGTTGGGGGAACAAGGAAAAAGAGTTTGTTTTAGCTTCCTTAATCTGTTTCTGAGCTACGGAACTCCTCCAGAATTGAGCTCTTAGATTCAAGTCTCCAGCAAAGACTGTTCCTGGAATAGTATTCCAAGTCTCCGGTCCCAGTTTTATCACTCAGGATGGGCTTGGCTTTGTTACTGTAACAAAAAAGAACCCAATCTCAGTGCCTTGAACAACAAAGGTTTATTTCTAGCTGATGCTACATGTCCAGCAGGTATCGGTAGTGGTCTTGCTCTGTGGCATCCCCCCAATCCAGGACCCGGGCTGACAGAAGTGCTACCATTTGGGGATTCTCTGGACTCCCAGCACAATGAAGAGAACTTGGAAAATCGCAGAATGGCTCTTACATATTTTTGTCCCGAAGTGACCAAGATCACCTCTGCTCACCTTTCACGGCCATGCCTAATTTCAAGTGTGGGCCAGTGTGCCTCTCCCATGTGCTCCGAATGGAGGGGAACGGGATATTAGACTTTGATGGACGTGGTAACGTTTACCACACCAGCTATGGCTCCTAAGCGTTGACTGCCTTACCGCTCTTGTCCGGATTTCTTTGCTTCACTCTCAGCATTTGGCACAGGATGTAATTTCGTTTCCCTTGGCCTTGCTTCTAACTTGACAACAGCCCTGGTATTATCTGAAATCTGTGGGGACTGAGCTCCCCAACAGTACACATTTGCGTCTTCAAACTTCAAGCGTTCTCTAGCAGGCGCCTTTGGTATTGTCGAGTGTAAGCTTGTTTTTCCTTCCAAGCTCTGCCTCACCCAGCCCCAACCTGGGTCTAATTGTAAAATGCATCTGCATGTTTTAAAGCTCATTATGTAAATGTCTCAGAGTCCATGTCCATCAACAGATAATTAAGGGACTACATACATATTTATGAGTTGGCTTAATATTGCTTTAATGAGGAGGTTTACTAGAAGTACCAAATCAAGGAGGCGAGAAGAGAAATGATGGTAACGAAGAGTTTCATCAGTTTCTGGTAGTCCTGAGGGCCGTCAGAACACTCGGCACCTCACATTTCCTATCTGCCCACCATACATGGGAGGAAGAACCTGGGAAAGAGGTAGATAATGTCAGTCAACGCTTCTTTGAAAATAAGGCTGTACGTCTTTTTTCCTGAATAAAAGCTATTTGAGGAGCCAGAGTCTCATGTTTTCACCACCTGTAAAAGCAATGTCACTGCGGGGGCGTGGTCAGAGACTTGACGTGGCAGCCCCCAGCTGATGCAAAACCTGCAGAGATGAAGCCCTCACACTAGCTCAGGTGGCTTCTCTGTGCAAATTAGAAAGGAGAGGAGGAAAACCAACGGGAAACCCGTGCCTCCCTCTAGCAGGCAAAGCCCTCCAGGTGCATGGCTTAGTGAGGAGACGGTGCTTTATGGAGAGACGTTAAGTGACCTTGCCCCAGGTAGATGAAGCCTAGTAGTGCCAGGACACACGGCTAGGTGAGCAGAGAGTGGGCTAGAGTTTAGGCTTTCCTTACCCTGCCAGCCAGGCTCCTTTGTACAGCACATAATCCACACAACCACAGAGGCAGCCCTGTCTAGAAAACTCGGACGGAGCGACTCCCACCGAGAGCTGGCCTGAGTTTATAGGAACAGAAGACCCTGCCCCACTCTACCTCCCAACTTGTCCCTTCAGTTTACCCAGTGGCAGCTCACCCCCACCTTTGGGGCCCCTCTATTGTCCCTCTCTTCTCTACCCACACACAGTCCATCGGCCAGGACTCCGTCAGGTGGCTCCGCCAGGTCACAGAGGAAGCTGGGAATTGTAGTCTTGCTGGGTGACCGGGAGGACAAGGAAACGGGGTTTCTTGGCCACAGAGCACTGGCTCTGCCACCGTCCACCCATCTTTTCACTCTCTGTTCATCCATTTCCATTATGACCCTCACGCAGAAAGTACAGCCCTCATCCTGAGTAAAGCACCCCAAAGGCCATCCAGTGATGCAACCAGCTCCAGGGGCTGATCTTGGTGACGCTGTGCGGTCCTCTTCACCAGGTCCAGATGTGGCTCCTGCAAGCTGGTGACCAGGGAACTAGAAGGCAAGTCATCTGCCTGCACCACTCCCCACACGCTGGAGGAGTAGGGACAGGAAGGTAAAACTCCCATTCAGTAAAGGGAAGGATGGAAGAAGGAGTCCTTGACCACAGCAATTCTGAAGTTTCTTGACTTGATCTAATTCTGGTCTCTGGGAAACACTGCCTTGTCTGTCATCCTCCCTGGCATGTCTGAACTAGATGCTGACAAGCACGGTCTCCTTGGAGGCTCCCCAGCTTTGGGACCCTGATTCTTCCTGGAGTGAGTTTAGAGGCCTGAGATTGTTTTACAACCTCGACAATCAAAGAGCTTTTCTTCTTTTCTTTTAAATTCAGGCTTGTGGTTTCTCTGACAAATGTAGTAGCTCTTCTATTTGTATTTAGTCAGTGTTACATGTCAGGGACCACATCCACCTCCTTCCTAGACGTACTTCTCTAACCTGATTTATGTCTTTGCTTCCTTATACCTCCCGGTCTGTCTGTCTGTCTCTCCCTCTCTTTTAGTAAAAGGCACACATCACGTCTTCCCACATTCCCACATTCCATTGGCCAGAATTCACATGTTCCATTTAATTGCAACAGAGCCGGGAAAATAGGGTGTCACTATGAGTCCAAAAGGAAACAGAAATGGGGTTTGAATCCATATCATTGCTTCTTCCTCATCTGACCTGGGAGGTAAGTTATCCTGATTGGTAGCCTCTATTCAAAGCACATATTTGGAGTGAGGTAAGCCTTCTCTGAGAGAAGAGGGGTATTGTTTCTAGAAGAAAATAGGATTTGAAGTAGATAAACAGATTCCAACCCGGATAGAGCTTAAATATTTTGAAGGGCAGAAAGACCTAGCATGGAATCTTGACTTCAATATTTATGAGGCTTGGAGGTCTGTAAGAGAGTTACAAGAACTTTCTGGGCCTCAGTTGCCTCATCTGTAGAATGGGGGTAATAACATAGACTGTTGTAAACTTAGATAATGTTTGTCACGTACTTGGCACAACACGATGCAAGAGGAAACATCAGTATATGAGAGAGTAGAGGAGGGTACAAGCCTCAGTCTATGTATTCAGTTGTGTTAAGAAATATAACTTTATTTTCCTATATCTGAACCTAATGTCTATCTTAAATCCCCCTTTCCTTCTGATGATGGAAACTTCATCTCAGTCGATTCACAGCTTCTCCCTGGGTTCTGTGTAAGTTGCAGGGAGCTAATGTGGATTCAGGATGGCAGGGTGAGAAGGCAGCCATCCTTCTGTGTTGTTGCTTGTCTGTGGTGGCATCCACTGAGATGACTTTGCATGTCATTTAGTCTTTGTTCTGTGTGAGTCAGAGCTGGGCCCTCCCTTCTTCCTAGCCACCAAGCATCTGCAGATCTGTCAACTCCCTTGTGTCATGTCTGGGTTACTCCACAGTACACAGGATACACAGTATTGCCAACGACATCCTGGGACCCCAGAAACCTCTGTAAGTTTGCCTTGGACCTGTCTTGACTCACTGAACAAATATACCTTCTGCTTTCATGCCTTATTGGCTTAGGGACTTCTGGAGTCTTCCCATCCCCCAGCAATGAGGCTCACATCCATTCTGCTCTTGGTTCCCCAATCTTATCTGCAGAGTCCATCATTCAGCGTCAACCAACTTCCTGGGGAAATGTCCTAGCAGAATCTAAGACTGAGCTGCCCAGTGCAGTGATCATTCAAATTTAAATTGGGTAAAATATGCTAAATTAGCAACACTAACCACATCTCAAGTGCTCCGTAGCCGTACGTGGCTGGTGGCTACCACAATGTTTGTTATAGAACACCTCCATCGTCCCGGAAAGTTCTGTTGACAACACTGCTCTAGGACCTCTTCCTTGTCTGGTCCTACCGCCATCCCCCGCCATCTCAGAATCTGTATCTGGCCTGGGGTGGAAGCCTTGCTCTTACATGATCGTACAATCTCACACCATGCTGTTTCATATCTAGGTCTAGGCTTTGAAACTCAGAAGCCAAGAACTGACTCTTTTGTTCTCTGTGTTCTACTGCGTCATCTCTTCCCTGAGGCACAGAGGATGGGATGCCTATATTACCAATAGAGTGAGCAACTGGTCCAGTTTGCCGGGACTGAGGGGATTCTTGGGACATGAGACTTTTGGTTTGAAAACCAGGAAAGTCCCAGATGATCCAGGACAAGTTGGTCACCTCGGTTACAAAGAACCACAAGTTACCAAGGAATGCGGAAAAAAATACCAGTCTTTATAACTCACAGTTACTTCAGCTCTGTAGCTAATATTAATCTGATGAGGATTTCACTTTACCCTTCAAAGTTAGATTTGGATATTATATTTCTTCTTCTCTTTCTACAAGCTTTCCTGCCTCTCTCCCTCCCTAGCCCTGTCACTTGCACGGATTTCATTGGTTCCACCTGGTATTTATTAGCTGTACATCTTCAGATCACCTTTCCCCTTGCCCACCTCCCTAGGGTAACTGTTTGAATATCTGATAGTTTGCCCTTTCTGGAAATCTATCGATCCTGGGGTCATAGGAAGGAGTGAGCCACATAAAAGACTTCTATAAGGCAGACAGAGCCAGCTCCAAAGAACCCCTTTGGGCATTAAAGTAAGACCTTCAGTAGATTGTTAATAGCTACCTTTTGGCCCATTTCTAACTCACACAGTGACAGTTTCAAACACAGAAGCTATTACAGGGCTCAGGTCTAAGAGAAGAGACTGCCATGAACTGCTGTCACTCGCCGTGTCCCTCTCCATCCTCTCTCTGACATTTTCCTGCTCTGGCTTATTAGTTTGTGTGAACTGTCTAAAAATACCTTGATAGCAGAAGCTCAGAGGGTTGAAGAAGGAAAAGGAGTCATTCAGTAAGACCGTGAATGTTCTTCTTTCACCCACTTCCTTCCCTCAGCAAGATTCAGACCTGAGGAGACTTAAGTTCTATCAGACACTCTGACCCATGAATGTGACCTGTGCTGTTCTCTGTTCCTGGAAAGTCTCTCTCCCTCCATTAACTTTAACCTGTAAGGTGCAGAAAACATGCATTTTTAGCAAACGCTCCAGATACTTCTTTAAAAATAAATTTACTGCTATATAGGTCACATCCCATCCAATTCACCCATTCAAAGTATACAATTCAATGGCTTTTAGTATACGCAACCGTTACCACAATCAATTTTAAAAACTTTTATTATCCCCCCAGAAAACTCCAGATGCTTTGGTTATCACTCCTCAATTCCCACTCCTCTGTCTCTGCTGTAGGCGATCACTGATCTCTTTCTGTTTCTATAGATTTACCCATGCTGGACGTTTCATATAAATGAAATCCTGCAATACGTGGTCCTTTGTGACTGCCTTCTTTCACTTAACATAATGTTTTCAGTGTTCTTCCACGTTGAAGCATGCATCAGTACTTCATTTCTCTTCATGCCTGAACAATATTCCATATTTTATTTTCCCATTCATCAGTTAATGGATATTTGCGTTGTTTTACCACGTATAATATTGCCTATTATAAATAATACTACTATGAAGACTTGGGTACAAGTTTTTGTGGGGACATATGTCTTCATTTCTCCTGGTTATATGTCTGGGGATGTAATTGCTGGGTCATGGGGGTAATTCTATGTCTAACTTTCTGAGGAACCGTCAGATTGTTTTCCTCAGTAGCCGCACCATTTTACATTCTCACTAGCAGAGAACAAGGGTTCAGATTTCTCCACATCCTTACCTGCCTTTCTAAATTCTAATCATCCTAGCGGGTGCGAAATGGTATCTCATTTTTGTTCTGATTTACATTTCCCTAACGGCTAACGCAGGTTCTTCTTATACTCACTGAAGTTTGAGAACCTTTGATATACTGCCCCGTAGTATGTGATGGAGTTACCTGCTTTATGGTCCTTACTAGAGAGTAAACTTGCAGAAGGCCTGGAGTGCATTACATGGCTACCTGGGTCCCCTGGGAAACAGTGTTTCCCCAGTGCCTGGCCCATTATAGATGCTCCATAAGTAAGAGCTAACTTCTATTGAGGGCCTGCACTGTGTCAGGCGTAGGTTACACAAATCAATTCATTTAATCACAACAACAACCCTTTGCGGTAGGACCTAGCATTACTGCCATTTTACAGATGAAACAATGGAGGCACAGAAAAGTTAAATAACTTGCCTGTATTTGAATTCTTGTTGCATGATGCCAGACTGAACTGCCTCCTGCAGTAAATATCTCTTGAATAAAAGAATGAATTCCAAACTCTGAAAGAAGGAGGAGACAGCAGACTGAGAGGCAGACTCCCTCCGCTCTCCATTCGCCTGAACAGCCTTCTTTCCGGAAGAACAGCACTAGGAATTTGAGGTGCCTTTTCCTCTAAGTGACATCATTACACTTCGCAAAACCCCAATTCCTAATGAAGGACATATAAAGGGGCACAGGCTTGGATTTTTTTAAGCCAGGTGTATGCTAATGCTGAGTCCCAAGCCCATCAGGAAGTAGCCGTGGTGGAGAATGGAAACAGACGCATTCTGGTGCAGACTTGGATTCTAGGGATGCGTTGGCAGTGAGGTTGAAAGGTAGGAAGACGTCTTTATAGCTTTGAATTGAGCTATTTCATATCAAATGTCTCCTTTTGAGAGCAGGCATGCTAAAGATCAGCTCCGAATAACCAACATGATTTTCCACATCCTGTACAGGGTAAATCCTTCAACACATCCTACCAAGGGCAAATTAGAAAAAGGTGCTCCTTCAGTCCAAGCCAAGGTGCATGGGTTAGTAAACTGAGCATGGGCTGGATTTCAGCCCACACCAGCCCACTTGGCTGGGCACCTTTGTGCAGTGCCCAACCTGACCAACCATAAGTGGTCTGTAACTCTCTGTATAGTAAAGAGTCTAGCCCTGGTGAATGCGGGAATCTTGGCAATTAGGGAGCCACTAACCATAAATCAAGTAATGGATTGATCAAAACCTCCTAGCTCTTTATAATCCAGGTGAAAGAATCAACTATAGGAGCCAGCAACAAATGATTGATAGAGCCTTTGACACAATGGGGTACAGAAGCCAACTAAACCCATGCAGACAGAATCCAAGCCAAAGCCGTAACTCAAAGCCAACTCATTCATCTTGACTTCAGTACCTAATCCAGAAAGCCAGGGTGCCCTTGGAGCCCTGAAAGATAGAATACAACACCAACGAAGAACTGAAGATTTGGAGCTCAGGACTGCAGGCAAACTGCTTGCCATGGAGCCAGACCAACTTCCAGAACACATCTTGCTTCTTGGGCAATTGACAGAGCCATCTATGACACAGGCTTTGCGAGGTGGCCGCGCCCAACACCATGTATGCCTGCCAGGAAGCAACTCCAGGAAGCAGGCCATGGGGAATGGGAGTGGGTGAGAGGCTGTGCGAGGTGCTCGAGCATCTGTCAGAGGAAATGATGACATGGCGCAGCATCCACTGCTATCTGTGTCTCTCCAAACGCCCAAGCCCACTGACACACAACTCCAAATGACGTGGCGTAATTGTGGCTTGCCGAGGGACTGTGGTCACAGACGGAATAGCAGCGTTCAGAGAGAGAAAGAGAAAGACGGGCAGATTCCACATGGACAGAGAGGAAGAGCTATATGTTGTAGTGGGCAGTACACAAACAGACCCAAATCTAATGACAAGAATATTTATAATAAATAATAAAATGACGAATAATTTGCTAAAGCTGTGCTATGCCCTTTATTCATATTATCTCACCTGTATTTTAAGGCACATAACAGTCCTAAGAAGTGAGTATTATTTGTAAGCTTCTTATAAGTGAGGAAACTGAAGCACAGAGAGGGTAAAAACTTAACCAAGATCACACAGCTTATAAGTAGTAGAGCCTGGATTTGGAGCCCTGCAGTCTCACTCTAAAACCCAAGCTCTTAACTGCATCCTTATTTTGCTTTGCAAAGGACTATCTGTTGGTATATATGAGGTCTCACCTATGGGTATATGAAGCCAAAATGGGTCTTTGAAGCCACTATCATACACACTGTGCATTTTATACATACATACAAACACACATAAACACATATATCTTTTCAAGAAATATTTATTGTGTTCTGCCCTTTGATGTGTTTAATATTGCCGACAACTCTAGGTTGTTAGGAAGGAAACATGGTCCCTGCCTACGACAAATTGTTTCTAGACATGGCTGCAATAGTGGCTTTCATCACTCATGTCTTTTGCAATGAGACTCCGTCAATCCTCTCATCAGTAGGTGGAGTCTATTTACCCTCACCTTGAATCTGGCTTGGCGGTGTGACTTGCTTTGCTCAATAGAATACAGTAGAAGAGATATTCTGAGACACTAAAGTACAAAGTTTAAGAGCACTGGCAGCTTTCACTTTTCTTACATCTCAGCTGCCATGTAATCTGACTACCCTGAGACTGCCATGCTGTGAGGAAGCCCAAGCTAGCCATGTGAAGAGAGGGTGGCCACGTGGAAGAGAACCAAGGCACCAGATATCTGGGTGGACTTCATGGACCTTTCAATCTATAGTCAGAGTTCTCCAGAGAAACAGAACCAACAGAAGGTAGGTAGGTAGGTACATAGGTAGGTAGGCAGATAGGTAGGTAGATAGACAGGCAGACTAATCTAAGGAATGGGTTCACATGATTATGGAGGCTGGCAAGCCCAAAATCTGCAAGGTAAGCCAGCAGGGGAGACCCAGGGAAGAGCCAGTGTTGTGGTTCAAGTCTGAAGACCATCAGGCTGGAGACCAGGGTAGTACATATGTTTCAGTTCAAGTTCAAATGTCATCTAGTAGAGAATTCCTTCTTGCTTAGGGGAGGTCATTGTTTTGTTCTATTCAGACTGATTGGATGAGGCCCACCCACATTATAGAGGGCAGTCTGCTTTACTCAAAATCCACTGATTTAAATGTTAATGTCATCCAAAAAACCTTTGTAGAAACATCAGAATAATGTCTGACCAAATATCTGGGCACCACAGTCCAGCCAAGTTGACACACAAAATTAATCACTACATAGTCCAACCCAACCACCGGCATAATGCAGTTGAGTGAGCCCTGCCTGACACCGTGTGGAAGGAAAGACCCAACCAGCTGAGCCCTGCCCGAATCCCTGATTCACAGAATCATGAGAAACAGTAAATTACTGGTTTCAAGCCATTGAGTTTTAGGGCTGTTTTTCATAGAGCAATAGAAAACTGCCCTAATGGAACTTATAATTTAGTAACCTTAACAAGTAAGAAAACACATAGATGTATACTTATACATTTAATACATAGTAAGGGGGGAAGAACAGAATGGAACTGTTCCTTCATTGCATTTATTAAACACCTAATAAGTAAAAATTTCAGGGCATTGGTAACAAGATCATCCTTTTCCAGTCTCTGACTCTTAACTTGCAGTGATTACTGGCAAATCACCTTTCTGGACCTTGGTTTCTCCATCTGTGAAATGGGCACAGTAGCAGTCATCCTCTCTGCCTCATAGGCTCTTGTGAAGATGAAATGAGACAAGAAACAAAAGTGCTATGATTGCTGAAAAGTCCTCAGCAAGCTGTATCATAACAAGATAAACGTTTCCTTGTGCTAAAAATGCAAAATTGCTTTAAAATTTATGGCTGAAATGGAAACATCTGGCCAAGGAAACTTGAAAGAAGCAGAAACCTTTCTGACCAAAGCAATTGCATATAATAGCTGGTCCCTGGAGTCTCCTCCTTCAGCTCTGATTTGCCCATTACTTTGAGTTGTATTTTGAAATATGTCAGCCTTGCTTGTTTGCACATCTGCTTTTTCTATTTTTACTTTTGACCAGAATAGAGAAAGAAAGCATTATAAATGGTAAATATCCATTCTTGGGCATTCGTCATATATATATATATACATATATATATATATATATATATATATATCTCCATGAATTTATTCACCAATATATCTTTTAATTGTAGTTGTAGAGCAAAATGGAGTGAAGCATAATTGTATAGGCATTTTATAAGCAGCCTCAGCAAGCAATTCTACAGGTGAATGAGATTTCCACCTGCGTTATGAAACAGTGAATCCAGGAGCCAAATCCAACCATGCCTTGTCCCTGTTTAAAAACTCCTTAGTGACATCCCTATGCCCTCTGTATAAAGACCAAGTTCCTTGTCATAGCATTGAGGTCCTCCATGATCTGGCTGTTGCTTTCCTCTCCAGCCTTGCCTCTCACTACTCACGTTCTTGGGTTTCATGACCTGTTAATGCAGGTGTCTCATCTCCAGCCTTTGCATAAGCTTTTTCCTTCTCCCTAGCACACCAGCCCCCTTCCGTCTTTGCCAAACTAACTCCTTCATCCTTCTTGTCTAGCTTTAGATGATCTGTCTGAGAAATCTTCCCTAAACCCCAAGACTGGGTTTGGTATCCCTCATCTGTGACCCCTTAGCACCTTACCTCTAAGGTAGTTTCACATTATAATTTCCAGAAGGCTAAAGACACAACTCTCACACAAATACATCATGAACCTATGTCAAAGATTCATTTAATTCATTAATGAGGGTGCCAGCAGGGTAATAAAGCTGGATCAAAGGAACATAAGAGAAACTGATTTATACGGGGTCAGTGAAAGAAACAATGCTGATGTAAGATTGCTATCTTAGATCCAAAATTGGATGTAATATAATGTCCCATAGGCAATAAAATCATAACCCTTAGGAGCTGTCTTTTCCAATGGACAGAAATCATCTACATCTTTACCGGACAAAAATGATTTGCAATGTATCAATTTCCTACCAATTAAGATCTAACCTTTCAAGGACTAGATCCTAACTTATGTAGTAATAGTTAGCCAAATCAAGGCTGTCAGAAGACCTACGGGCTGGCCTATTAGACAATACTTTAGTATGACATTGAAAGGATACACTGTCATCTTTCTGGAAGTTTTCTTTTTATTACCAGTAGCATTCAGACTCTGTATTATAATGACCTGTTATCTTGTCTGAAATTCCCAGCAAACTGAAAAGCTTCTTAGGGACGAGGTTGTGTTTTGGGTCACTCTTGTAGCCTCTGATCTTAGCTGAGTCTGTAGTAGGCGCTCAGATTATTGTTGGATGAGTTAAAAGATTTCTTCTTGGAGGATTAAAGTAACCCCCTCTTAGGAGTCTCCCACAGATCAGGCTGCGAGCGATAGAAATCTGTGCAGTGATCGCAGCCCCCGTACCTCTCCAAACCCAGCTGAGTGTGGCCCGAAGCCCCTTAAGCATTTCTCCAGCTTCCCACGGCTGCACAAGCCCAAATTGTTGCCCTGATGGTCAGACGTGGAAAGCAAACTAAAAGAAGCTCATCTCCTGTACTGTGTCTCCATTTAAGAATCAGGAAAAATGGGGTCCTTCCCTGTCAAGCCCCCTGCCCATCCACAGTCCCAGCAGGAAGGCTAGAAAGCTCAGCCCTCCCAAGCTGGCTGCCTCACATCTTTGTGCCGCTGCTGGGAGCACGAGGGCTCGTGCTATTCCTGGATTCACCTCCCCGGGGACAGCTATTGGGGCTGCAGGTACACCACTCATCCTCCTAATAGGCATATGGGGCAGCCCGGTTTTCTCGCAGATAATGAGCCTGTACAATTTAAATCAAGACTAATTTATGCATTTCAAATACTTGTTGCCAGGATAGGGAAACCGCCCTATTTGTGACTTGTTTTTATTAGCACAGGAGGCAGATAAAACATCGTCAACTGATGGGAGGAGGGGCGGAGGCAGGCCTGATTTTCAGTTATTCAGGGTCAGGAGTGTCCAGAAAAAGGAGGGAGTAGGGGTGGGGTATGCTCCAAATAATTTTAAGTTTTGAGGGGTCAGTCTGGAAAAAAAACAGACTCAAAACAGCGTAAGTGAGGGTGACTATCACCTTACATAACACCTTTGTCAATCTTGTGGAGAAATTGGAAAGATGTCAGGAAAGCAGCGAGTTATCTGGGCAAGAGTTTGAGACTTTTTGCCAAAGGGTAGGTTCCAGTAAGCCCACGGGCACTGGTAGAAGGTAGATTGGGACCATGTGAAAGGAGAGAAAGCAGAGAAAGAACAAAAACACAGGAACAAAGGCCTGTATTTCTTAGGAGCAGAGTAGATAGATAACTCAAAATCTAGGGAGTGGGTGAGGTTTGCCATTAGAGCACCCAGTTTCTCATTCTGGGCCTTTCCCTACCCTAGGGAACCCCTTGCACCCTGTGTGCTCCTTCCTATGCCCTCTCCCAAAACCCTAGCCATTTGCCCCTTCACTGTGAATTGAAAGCTGTGAGTTCTCCTCTTGCAGTGGTACTCACCCTTCAGGTTTTTCTCTCTGAAAAAGCATTCAAGTGGCCATAGAATTTATCATCCCTCCAGGGGTATTTTTAGCATCCTTTAAAATTACACCAGAACAGTAGGTATAAACCAGAACTGTCCCAGAAGGGTCCTGGGCAAACCAAACCTAAGGTCATCCTAGAAATGCAAGGCTCCTGTTTAAGGAATTGTGGGCATCACTGAGCATGTGGAAAGAGGTCTTTGATTCTTTCCCAAGGAGAGGGTAATGAAAGGAAGTGGAAGGGAGCAGAGATGTATTAGGATGCTCCCAATTGCACATAACAGAGTATTCAGCTACTGTGGGCTTAAATTAAAAGGATTTAATTTTTTCACATAACAGCTGATCTAGAGGGAGATGATTCCAAGCAAGATCAGTGCCTCAACCTTGTCAGGCCTTCTCTGAGGATCTCTTGCCACTCTCCCTCATTATTGCAAGATGGCTGCCAAGGCTCCAAACATCACGTCTTAACAAAAGCATATTCAAAGGTAAGAAGAAGGAGATGCGGCTTTTCCTCATATCTCTTTTATCAGACAGATTTTATCTTGCCCAGAATTCCCCCAGCAGAGTTCCCCTCTGTTATCAGTTTAATTGGCCGATATTGGGTCACGTGACTATTGCCAGAGCTGCAAGGGCAGCTGTAAAAGTAAGAACCTACATTTTCTGCCTCTGTAATAGGCAATGGATTCTGCTGGCTTGAAGAAAGTTTGAGCAACTGACAGTGTCTACAGCAGTGAGTTGCTGGGAGGTTCAAAGGGGACAATTCATAGAAAGCTCCCTGCATATTTTTTGACATAAATGTCGATTCAATAAGGTTGGCAATTTATATCAATTTATACAGTCCTGGACAGAGAAATTTTTTAAAGAATGAGAGCTAGGAGTATAGATCTAAAGGCAGGTAATTTTGCTTTCTCTGCCTGTCCTTCTCCATTTTGCAACCAAGAAGGCAGGCAAGATTCAGCCTACACTCAGCCTTTGTGCCCACCCCACTTCAAGACAACCTCTGGCTACAGAGCTCTTATCTTTCACAGACACCAAATTTTCCATCTCAGCCTGCATGAACGGAACACGAGAACGCCCTACAGCCTGTATTTGCTGCGTGTTTCTGCGGATGCCAGTAAAGCAGGACTTCTAGTAATGGGATCAGTAACCTGAGGAAGAGAACTGAAAAGGCAAGTCTGAATCTATCCCGCCTGTTATGTTCCAGTGAACAATGAAAGCGCAGTAATGAGAAACACTGCCTTCTGACATGTTTGAGCCCGTCCACCCCTGCTAGGTACTATTATTAGCAGCAATATTAATAAGTGCTTCTGACAGGCAGTAAAGGTTCAGAGTGCTGGAGAGTCGCAGAGTGTGCCAGACACATAAACCGCCTGCCCCAGGCGGCTCACGATCATGAAGGATACAAGACAAGGCCCAGATGTCAGAAAACACAATGACCAGGGAGCAGTTCTTGCGGGTGAAGCAGGGAGATTCTTTCAGAGCTGTGCTGGGAGCGAGAGAGGCTTTAGCGCCGGCTAGCTGGCTGGCCATCTCACTAGAGGAGCTCTTCTTGGGAAACCATTGGAGAGATGATAGCAGACAAGTGACAGTCCACTTTGAATGTCACCTCTACCACCTTGGAGCCTTGAGGGAAGAGCTAAAGATGAGTCCAGGGCTTCCCTGCTGGCGCAGTGGTTGGGAATCCACCTGCCAATGCAGGCGTTGCGGGTTCAAGCCCTGGTCTGGGAAGATCCCACATGCCACGGAGCAACTAAACCCGTGCGCCAGAACTGCTGAGCCTGCGCTCTAGAGCCAGCGAGCCACAACTGCTGGGCCCACGTGCCACAACTACTGAAGCCCACGCACCGCAAAGAAGAGTGGCCCCCGCTCGCCGCAACTAAAGGAAAGCCTGCGCACAGCAATGAAGACCCAAAGCAGCCAAAAATTAATTAATTAATTAAAAAAAAAAAAGATGAGTCCAGCCCTCTAGCTAACTGAGGTTAGGCTGGGACAGAGACTGCTAACTGTTCCCCAGAGGCTAGACTCTTTCTAACTTTTAAAAACACAACTCTCTGAGTTAGCAGGGAACTCTTGGAAATTGGACTCCTCAAGTGATAGCTAGAGACCACCTGTCCTAGACGCTGACCTCCGACCAGTGGGTTGAGAACAGAAGTCATGCCTGTGCCTTGCAAATCACGGCTTTTTTATACGGGAGCTCCAGGCCTCCATTTTTTCCCCCGCCCCTGCTGTCACCTGCTGGGGGATGGTACCACCTGGGGCTACTGCCTCAGACCCAGAGAAGGAACCCACAGTCAAAGATGGCAGCTCTGTCCTCTCAGCATCCAGTCCTCCCAGCTCCCACCCTCTCACCCTCCTCTGCTCCATCAGATGGAAGAAAAACAAACTTCTGCCCTACTTAAGCCACTGTATTTTGTGGTCTCTTTCTTATAAGAGCTTATCTCATACCGCATTCCCAGGCCTGGCTCTGAACTCAAGGAAGAGAGCCAAGACTTACATTCGTAGGGGGTTAATAGTTTACACACATCACCTTTATCCTACTCTCCTCTTGCTCCCTCACCCACCCAGCTCCCCTGAACTGCCTGCTCTTCTGTTCCTTGAACTCATTTCTTTCCCATCTCAGAGCCCTTGCCCTCTGCATTTGTTTGCTAGGGCTGCAGTACCACAGACTGGGTGGCTTAAATAACAGAAATCTCTTGTCTCACAGTTCTGGGGTCTGCAAGGCCAAAATCAAGGTGTCAGCAAGGTGGGTTCCTTCTGAGGTCTGTGAGGGAAGTGTCTGCTCCAGAGCTCTCTCCTTGGCTTGTAGATGCCATCTTCTCCCTGTGTCTCTTCATATTGTCTTCTCTCTACGTCTGCCTGTGTTCACATTTCCCCCATTTATAAGGACACCAGTCGTATTGGGTTAGGCCCCACCCTACTGACCTTATTTTTACATAATTACCTCTGTAAAGACTCTCTCTCCAAATAAGGTCACATTCTGAGGTACTGGAGGTTAGGACTTTAACATATGAATGTGGGGGAGATACAACTCAGACCATAACAGCCCTTCCTTTAGAACATGAACTTCATTCACTGGTACAGAGAAGGTAGTCATTAATTTTTACAGAATGAATCAATATATAAATATTCATCATTTTTATTATATCAACATCATGATCATTTTCAATTAGATGTCTTTAACTGGCATTTCTATACTTCTGTAGTTGATATTAATTGATATTTACTTGACACATAATAATTAATATGAATAATAATATCCTGGAATTATGGAAAGATCCCAAAATGCAATTTGAATAATTGGACAGGGATTACACTAAGCTCAGTATAATTTTAATGTTGATTGTATTTTATTAATATAAAATTTGGTCATTCGTGGATGGTTTTATAATAACCACCAAATATCAAGAATGTTTGTTTTTACTCTAGTCTAAAAGAACTTGAGGGTTTAAGTAACATACCAAAAACAGGATTTCAATAAAATGAGAATAAAAACAGATAAAGTTGGATTAAGCAAAAAGAAAGAAAAAAAGAGCAAATGTTCTGACCATCAGAGTCATTATAATTGCTCTACTAATATGTGGAATCTAAAATATGACACAAATGAACCTATCTATGAAACAGCAACGGAATCATGGACATAGAGAACAGACTGGTGGTTGCCAAGGGGGAGGGGGTTGGGCGAGGGTGGAGTGGAAGTTGGGGTCAGCAGATGTGAGCTTTTATATACAGAATGAATAAACAACAAGGTCCTGCTGTATAGCACAGAGAACTGTATTCAATATCCTATGATAAACCATAATGGAAAAGAACACCTTTTTTTTTTTTTTGTGGTACGCGGGCCTCTCACTGTTGTGGCCTTTCCCGTTGCGGAGCATAGGCTCCAGACGTGCAGGCTCAGCGATCAGCAGGCAGACTCTCAACCACTGCGCCACCAGGGAAGCCCGAAAAGAATACTTTGTAAAAGGAATGTGTATATACATATAACTGAATCACTTTGCTGTATAGCAGAAATTAACACAACATTGTAAATCAACTATACTTCAATAAATAAATAAAAATTGCTCTACTAGAGCATAAAATTATATTCAACATTTGGGCAACACAGCAGCAGATACAAACAATACCTGAGAGGAAGATTTATAGCAGTACTTCAGGAGACAGAAGATTTTTACCTCATAGAGAACTCAGAGAAGTTTCCACAGGGGCCAGTCTAGAGGGCATAGCTGTCCCCTGCATCATTCAGTATCTTCTACACCAGTTTTATTCAGAATTCAGAAGAGGAATTTAAGCTGTTTCTTGTACCCAATGTCATAAAAGTCAAGCAACTACATTAAAACGTAATTTAGCGAAGGTGCATAGTGCAAGTATGAGGCCTTCCACCCAAGAGTAGCACTTAGAATACACAAAAGAGTAGCTACAGGGCTTCCCTGGTGGCGCAGTGGTTGAGAGTCCGCCTGCCGATGCAGGGGACACGGATTTGTGCCCCGGTCCGGGAAGATCCCACATGCCGCGGAGCGGCTGGGCCGGTGAGCCATGGCCACTGAGCCTGCGCGTCCGGAGCCTGTGCTCCGCAACGGGAGAGGCCACAACAGTGAGAGGCCTGTGTACCGCAAAAAAAAAAAAAAAAAAGAGTAGCTACATACCACATCCCTTAAATTCTCTCTCCTAAATCTCATTTCCATTCAACCTGGCTCTTTGCAGGAATGGGCTCAAGTGCAGTGCTTAAGGGAATCAGACATCTGGATTTGAATCCAAGCTCCACCACATCTGAGCTGAGTGACTTCAGGTAAGTTACTTACGTATAAAATGAGGATGATTATAATGCTTATTTTATAGGTTTCTGGTGAGGATTAAATTAGATAACGTACATGAAGCTCTTAATACAATACCTGGCACATGGTGAGAACTCAATAATGTTCGTGGTTATTAATAGCAGTCTATTCTTGGATCACAGGTACATAAATATACT
Source organism: Stenella coeruleoalba (assembly GCF_951394435.1). Classification (NCBI taxonomy): domain Eukaryota; kingdom Metazoa; phylum Chordata; class Mammalia; order Artiodactyla; family Delphinidae; genus Stenella; species Stenella coeruleoalba. The sequence continues at coordinate 26,530,486 of NC_137157.1, read as the reverse complement.
TTGGAAACCACATGGGTGAGTGGTAGAGTTCACATTCCCTTATGAAAATCAAAGTGCTCCAGTGGGCTTCCTGCTTGGATGGAAGTCTCCATGGTTATGTAAAGGAAGGGTACTGCAGAATCTGTTCTCCTTTCACCAGAACACCTCATTCTCTGACAGAAAACAGGGTGTTCACTCCATTGACAACTTTCCAACAGTAATGCCCTCATTATAACCCCTAGTTTCATTTCTTGGCATTAATTTACTTGATTAAATAGAAAGCAAAGAGACTGTAATTTACCCAAGTCTAATTAAACACACACACACACACACACACACACACACACACACACACACGTACACACTTTAGTATAGATAACCCATCTGTTGTACAGCAAAGAATTTGACTTGCCTTTGTCCCTGGATCCTGGGAGGGAGACTCTGATGGGGAATTCCCCATGTAATAGGATTGTCTTTGTTATTCATGAGCATTTTGGATCACAACTAAGGTTAATCTAAATGCTGAAATGATTGAGGCTGGGAGCTGAAAGATCAGAAAGATCAACCATGTGATTAGAAGGTTGGGGCTCTGAGCCCCTTCTGTCAGTGGGAAAGGTGTGTCTGTTTCATAACCTCCGTGGCCAGGGAGTTACACATAATCAATTTTGTTCACGTTCCTCTGATAAGAACTAGTTGTGTGGCCTCATCTGGATGCAGGTGGGGCTGGGAAATGTAATTCTTGTCGGCGCTGCTCTTCCCAGAGTTCTATAATTTGGGAAAGTGGGCATAAATTTTGGTGGACTGTTAGCCATCAGAAATCGGTTAAAGGGTAGACCCATGACGTGACCCAAACAACCAATCAGAGGACGCCTGTGGGATTGATATTGGAAAGCTAGGAGAAAAAGAGAAGCTTTGGGGGTGGGGTGGGCAGAGGAGATCTGAATTTGGACTTTTGTAGCCATGTTCTCTGCGATGAGGTCAAGGTGTCTGCAAAATGAAAACAGGCAGAGAGGAAGAGACAGAGACAGAGGGAGAGATTCAGAGGAGGAGACAGAGAGACAGAATTTGAAAACGAGTGAATCCGGGTGGCCACAAGAGAACTGGGGCTTTGTCAGTGACTAAATTAGTGGCCTTGAACAAATTACTTGACATCTGAGATCCACCGAGATCTGCTGATACCAGTTTTCTTATTTGTTTCAATACCCTCATCAGCCTTTTTTATTCTGTTGTGTCCTTTCCAATGTCCACCTGCATAATAATGCATCTTTCATTCATCATGCCTCCATTTTTAAGGTGGAGCTCAGCTGAGAACTACAAATGTATTTTTATTTTAATGTTGCCTTCTTATTGCTGCGTATGCAGAACCTGCGTGAATTGTTGGGTTTTCTTTATGCCCCCAGCGCATGGAGGGCATCAGTCCTTCTGTGTGGCTCACTCGCTCCGGTGCCCCCGGGATGCAGGCGACGTTGATCCCCGCTCCACGTGGTCTCAGATCGCTGTGCTCTGAAGTCGGGTTTGTGTCTCTAGCAGCGCTACCCATTCCCTCGGCCAGCCTGCTGTCACTTCTCGCTGCTGCTAATCTCCTCCCTAACAAATGCTCAGTTGCTTAGAACAAGGTCCAAGAATGTGTCCTTGTCTGCCCTCCCTTCGAGTAAAGTACAACTATGCCCCCAGAGACCCTTTCCATTGACTTCAAAGTTAAGTTCTAGGTGCTTGGTGGCCGGCATTCCTAGAAATATGATCCCAGAGAAGCAGGGCATTATTGAAATGCCTGCCTGTTTACCTATTTAGCAAAAATACGACATGCAAGTCATAAGACTAAGTTTACAAACCACTCTCTTCTTAAGCGATTAGGCTTCCAGAAATCTTTGGCCCCTGAAAGTTTTCCATGAACCCGGACAGCCGATTGGAAGAGAGACAGACAGATGCCTGCTGAAGATTTAATATATACTCTTCATCCTCAGTAGGGCTTGGAGGTCCTCCCCTCAGGGCTCTCTGGAGAAAGCCCACACTCGTGTGCTGTCAACAAGGTCAAAATGAGCATCAGATCTCTTGGGGGATATTTAGAAATAGAGATCTGAGAGTTAGAATGAGTCAAAGGAGGTGAAATAGTACATGTTTATAGAGTGGTCCTCTCTCCCTGAGAAAGGGTGGGTAGTGATGGAGAAGTTGTGTTTACTAAAGAGCCAGATAGTAAATATGTTTTAGGCGTTGCATTCTATACACAGTCTTGGTTGCATATTCTTCTTACTCTTATTCCTCTTTTTTTTGGTGTTTTGTTTTTTTTTAAACAACGCTTTAAACTGTAAAAATGATTAGCTCATGGGATGTACCGAAACAGGCCAGATTCTGCCCACAGGCTGTAGTTTGCTGACTCATGTTGGAGCACTGAGATGTGAGTCCTGGACTCGCCACCGCTGGCTGTATGTATGTAAGCTTTCCAAGACTCAGTGTCATCACCTGTAAAATGAGAGTATCACAGGCTTTTGACTGGGGGGCTCTATCACAATGCCCAGCACCTAGTGGCATTCAGTCCATGAAGAGTGGCTGGTGTTGCTATTTCCTGATTTGCCACAGAGTCTTGTTTTAATGTGGTAAATCCATACAGTGGAATATTATACAGCCTTAAAAAGGAAGGAGATTCTGACCCATGCTACAACATGGATGAACTTTGAGGACATTATGCTAAATGAAATAAGCTGGTCACAAAAAGGCAAATCTAGTACGATTCCACTTATAGGAGGTGCCTAGAGTAGTCCAGTTCATAGAGACAGAAAATAGAATGGTGGTTGCCAGAGGCTGTGGGGGAGGGGGAATGGGGAGTTATTGTTTAACGGCGACAGAGTTTCAGTTTTGCAAGATAAAGAGTTCTGGAGGTGATGGCAGTGACGGTTGCACAGCAGTGTGAATGTACTTGATGCCGCTTAGCTGTACACTCAGAAATGGTTAAGATGTTATGTTTATTTTATGACAATTTGAAAAACACATAGGAGATATATATCTCATATATGGAAAAATAAAATAGGGGAGTAGGGAGTGTTATAAGGGGTGTGAAGTTTTAAACAGGGTGATTGAGGGAGGCTTCCCTGAGGAGATATTTGAGAAAAGACCTGAAGGACGGAGGGGAGAAACCATATGGGTTTGGTGAGCAGAAGGGTGTTCTAGGTAGTGGGTATAGTAAGTGCAAAGGCCCTGAGGTAGGAGTGTGCCTGGGGGATTGGTGGGCTGGAGCAGAGCAAGTGAAAGGAAGATGAGATCCAAGAAGGAAGAGGAGTATCAAGGTGGGAGACTGAGGGGACAGTTGCACAGGATTTGGGCCACTAGAGGCACCTGACTCTTCCTGTCAGTGAAATGGTCAGGTATTGCAGGTTTTGAGCAGAGGAGTAACGAGAGCTGACCTATATTTTTTTTTATTGAGGCATAATTGACGTACAATATTACATTAGTTTCGGGTGTACATCATAGTGCTTCAATATCTATATGTGTTTCTAAATGGGTGCTGACCTATGTTTTAACAGAATCTCTCTGACCACTATGTTGAGAGAAGACCCGGGGACCAAAGGTGAGGCTGGGAGACCAGCCAGGAGATTATAGCAATTATCGAAGCCAGGGATGATGGAGGAGTGAACAGGGTGAGAGTGAAGGAGAGACTTGGTGGGATTAGGGGTATATTTTGAGACAGAGTCAACAGGATGTGCTGAAGGATTGGATGTGATGGGTGAGAGAAAGAGAGGAGTCAAGGATTTCTCCCAAGTTTGGGACCTGAGCCCAAATTTCCGTGGTTTACATGACACATTCATATTAATTATCTCATTTGCATCTCACAGTCAAGGCCTCATAGAGGTCGCAATTCCAGGGCTCAGGCTTGGGAGCTGCCAGGCCTGGGTTAGAACCCTGTTTCTGGTACTCGCTAGCAGGGTGGCCTAGGCCAAGACCCTTAACATCTTTGAGGCTCAGTTTCCCCACCTGTAAAACGGAGATGCTGACATTTAACTGATTTGTTATTGTGAGGCCTGCAGCCCCTGGGACCCAGGAATTGGTCACTTGTGGAGCTGTTATTCTTTTTTCCACACAACTGGAATTAGAACATGGCCCTTTGCCCCCAGTCCAGTGTTCTTTCCCCGAGTTCTCTTTTCTCCATTTCTCTTTTCTCAATTGATCATTCTTGGGAATAACATTCCATTTTCAACATTTTAATTATACTCGATCTCATTGAAGAAATGTTTTCTTAACCAATAGACTCTTTTCTGGGAGTCCAGGACAGTTCTGGAGTTGGGGCATGGTTATGTGTGTGCTTGGGGGTGAGGGGGCAGCTCTTTGAATGAGTTTTACTTGGTTTCACCCCTTTTCAAGCAGAAACAACAATGCTCCAGCCTCTTCTCCCCTGGCTTAGGGCGTTGGGCTGAATTGACCAGACATTTTAACATTTATCAAGCACTGCCTCACTCTGACCAAAGACTTAGTTCCAGAATAACAGAACAGAGAACACTTGCCTCTCCCTCCTCCCATAATTTAGTGCACAGACAAGGAGATGGGAAGAAATATTGACACCATCACACGGTGGACCATGTGGGGCTTGAAGGAGGGGTGTGGGGGGTGGGTAAGCAGAATGAGCACTGCACTGGGAGTCTTGGCCCCTGGTGCACGCTAGCTGTCAGTCACAAATTGCAGCCTTTCCGAGTTTTCGAGTCTTTGACCATAAAATGAGAATTACAGTATCTGCCCCTGAACCTCATGGAGGATCAAATTAGAGAAAGTAGGTGAATGAAAGCTGTCATAGGTCATGAATAATAATATTGATTAAATTCAAATGCATAGGCCATAATCCCAAGCATCTTCTGCTGTATCTCACATCTCCTTCATTAGGGTTACCTGGGGTTGCTTAATAAAGTGCTGAATTCTAGGGCCCAGTCTGGCCCAAGTCTCCTGTCCTCTCCTCCCACCCCATTCCCACCGCCACCCGGCACGAAGCAATTCTTAAACACGTTAACGCTTAGATCTACTGGTCCAGGAGCTAACTTTGATGGAATAGAAAAAGGGATAAGGTATAATTAAGTGCCCGGAGATTCCTGGCATTCACATACCTGTAATACAAATGATGGATTTTATTCATCACATTTGAATCTTCCCAGTGGGTGGTACATAGAGTTCCATTTAAAATAGCTGGGTAAGGCCACTCGTCAGAATTTTAAAGAGGCAATGTGAATTGTTACACGCTTCCCTTCTGAAGGGACGAAAGGGAATGTAGAGCCTTTTTTCTAAAGATGAATTTCCAATGTTCTTTCCATGTGTTCCTTCTTATGCCCCAGAACACTCAGCCCTGGCTTTTCTTGGTACTTTGCCAAGTGCCACAAAATCAAGGACTTGCTGCTTTTATGCCAGCGTTTCAGAACTGGGCTCTTCTCCCACAGCCATTCCATCGCTGTGGCCAAATTAGCGATCACACCTGCCTATTGATCTGGGCAGGTGCCCAGAGGACAGCCTGTCCTGGTTGAAAGCAGGCCCTGAAGTTTTTGCTGCACTCTGACTCGTCAGGACCCAGAGGCCTCCAAAAGCCAGATGGGTGGGCCCTGGGGGTTTCTAAACCCTCCGCCTGCAATCTTTTAACCAGACAACAGGCCCATCAGTTCAGTGGCCAATCCCCAAGTTTTCAGCTGGGCATTTCTCCATCTACTCAGGAGACAAGAAGCTTTGTGGACACACAGATACTCCAGAATCTACCTGGAATACATGTGGCAGAGGAAGAGGGCGGGGGGGTTGTAAGAATGGCTTGCAGCACTTAGAGATTTGTTCCTCGTACGGTAGGCACAGGTCCTTTGCTTCTCTGAGCCTGTGAGCCCATGTGAAATGCCCAGCGACTTCTCTCCGCAGATACCACATGCACACACACGCATGCACACACTGCCAAGCGCTATAGATGCAAAGAGGCAGCCCTTGGCTGCCTGATCATGGGCCATCTCATTGGTCCCTAGAAATGAGGAGAAACAGACACGCTGCCTGCTGAAACAGAGCCCAGAGCCTGGGGTGACCTGAGGAAGATAACACCCCTTCACTCAGGACACACAGAAACCTTAGAAAAGGTGTGAACGTACGCTTGTGTTGAGGTTATCTCGATATCTGGGGGCCAGGATCACCCAACACATAGCTGCTTTACATTATTGTTTTATTATTATTTTCACAGCTCCCATGGATCCACTGTGGGCCCCCCCACGCACATTGCCCCCCATCTGGAATGCCCTCCTTCTCCCTAGCTGAGCCTTCTCCATCCTCCTCAGGGCTCGCCTCCGCCATGCTCTCTTCCCAGGCCACCGGAGGCCCCACTGACCTCCCACATCCAAGAGGTCCTACGGGTCATCTTCCTCATATTTTTCTGTGCATGTGACCCTTCCATTCCCAACTAGGTTCTGTGGCAGGCACCGCGCCCGGTGTCCTTTGTTCCCTCCCGTCCCCAGCACGACATTCAGCCCCAGCGGCTGCTTTCTCAATGCCTGCTGACTCATGAGCACGAGCTGGGACATGGAAACAATCTTTAACAACCGAATGGAGTAAGGCAATAGGCTTTGTGAACATAAGATACTACCTGAATGAAAGATGAGAAACAAACCTTGGCAAAACCAACCCAGTAGGATTATTCCATCATTCTGCACCTAAAAGAATGAGAGGCAGAGAGCAAAATGCAAGTCCCAGTGACATCAGCCTTGGCAGTCCCTAATGGAAAGTGACCCTGCCAGGGCCCTGCTCCCTCATTCAATCTGGGAACGCTTTCCATTAACGCTGTTAACCCTGCACAGCGGTCAGGGGCAGAGCCGGCCAGGCCAAATGTGCTCTGTTCCAGTTGCTGAATCATCTCCATCTCGTTTGCCCTTCCTAATACCTTCAAGAATTAGAAGAAGCAAAGGAGGGGGAGAGAAGCACGGAGGACTATCAACTTTAGCAAATCCTTAATTGGAAGCAGTTTGGCCGGTTCCTTCCATCCCTGGGAACTCTTTCCATTAAAAACATTTCTCTACCACAGCCGTGTTTTAGAATTACCATTGTATCCTCAGCCCAAAGGAAAATTCTCTCCACCCCCGACCACATACTGTGAGCGATTTCCTTCTAAGGGCGTAAAATCACTCTTCTCAGTGTACCGCTGGATGACTTGACATCAACCAAGAAACCCAGTAACATCCTGACCTTCTGAAAGCAGAGTGGAAGATCAGAGAAGGCTTTCCTTGCTGCCCCCAGGACTCACCACCATCAAAAGGCACACAGAGGCCCCAGAACTGAAGTTGGATGAAAACACCAAGGAGGAAATGAAAGTCAGATATAACCGGGAAGTAGGCAAATTCAGTCTTCTCTGAGCTGGAAAATTAGAGCCAAGGGAATTCTATTATTAGGGGAAGCTCAGTGACCTCTGTTCTCAAGTCTGGGTGGGGGAAGGTTGCAAAGAAGACTACACTGCCCTCTATTGGGGGCCTATAGGCGCGCAGCTAAGGGCTTTTCATTCATGGTCTCGACTGATTGATTAGCCATTGCACAACCCTTGGGAACGCTTATTAGCTGAAACAGACAAACAAAAACAAAAAAAAACAACTGAGAACATAGACATCAAGCAACTTGCCCAAGGTCACGTAACTAAGATGCAGCACAAGCAAGGATGCTAAACCAGGGATAAAGGACTTCAAGTTTCGTTTTCTTGCCATTTATCTTTATAGATAATCTTTCCATCTTGGACTCAGATAGCTCATGCTCTGAGAGTCTGCCAGCGATTCTCTCTGGCATGGTGGTTCTCAAAGGTAGCTGCGTATTCGAATCACCTGGAAATGCAGCACTAACCTGCGGAGTACTCAAGCCCCACAGCCGGAAAGTCTGACTTCAATGGATCTGGGGTGGATCCTGGCTTAAGTGAGTTGTAAGAGTTCTCCAGGTGATTCTGATATGTAGCCGGTACTAAGAATGTCTGCTCCAGCTGCAGAAGGGATGGAGACAGAAATAGATGGCCCTCTCAAACCTAGGACATAATAGTTAATAGAGAGCAGGTTTGGAGGGCTTCTTTAAAGAAAAATCACTTTTGAAGGATGCGAGCTCAATAGTGGAATGTCACAGTTATGCTTTGTGATGTTGTGGTAGGTGAAAAATAGATCCCCAGAGAGCTCCACGTCCTATTCCCTGGAGCCTATAAATATGTTACCTTTCACGGAAAAAGGGACTTTACCAATGTGGTTAACTTAAAGATCCTGAGAGGGGGAGATTAGCCTGAATTATCTGGGCGGCCCTGATGTAATCACAGGGTCCTAATAGGGAGGCAGGGGAATCAGAGTTAGAGAAGGAGATGTGATGACAGAAGCAGAGGTTGGAAGGTGTGAGGAAGGGATCCGAGGATGTGGCAGCCTCTAGAAGCTGGAGAGGCTCCAGAAGGAATAGCCTTGCCAACACCTTGACTTTAGCCCAGTAAGACTGCTTTTGGACTTGTGACCTCCAGATCTGTAAGAATAAATAAATTTGTATTGTTTTAAGCCACTAGGTTTATGGTCATTTGTTGACCATTGGTCTATAGGAAAAAATGCAGATCCTGTGTAACTTACTCCACTTCTCAGAGGTTCTGTTTCCCCATCTCTAAAATGGGATCATCTGACGGCAGTAGGGTAGTTTTGAGGGTTAAATACATTGATTAGAAACAAAATGCTTGGTACGATGGCTTATAAACAGGGCTTACTGTGATGACCATGGATAGAGGTCTCATGAGGCAGAAAGTGATGTGAGAAGAGAGACTTCCAGCTGCGCCCAAGTACATTTCTACAGGACAAGGGATTGAGGCAAATGGAACAAAATTAGCAAAAACTGGTGCAAAAGAGCAGCGGCAGCAGGATTTCTCAGCCCGTTGGCCTTTGGGAGATGTTTGCACCTGCCTATTCTGAACATCTGACCATATTCCCAGAGCTATTGGGTCTACCCCCCGGACCTCATCTCCTTCACTGTAAAATACACACAACAAGAGAGAAAAGGGATAGGAATCATCAAGACACCAAAAAGACTCTACGATACAGGTTCCCCAGTATTTCATTCACAGTCCATATCCAGCCAGCAGGTCAATTTCTGAGCTTATAGACAATTTGGGGTTCTTAAACCCTCTCAAGAATAAAATATGTTTTCTACCTATTTAGTTTTGGTGGAATTATAACTAGTAATGTGTACTGTACCACTCACTAGACGCGTGACCTTGGACAAATGACTCTGTTCCTCAGCTTCGTCATCTGTAAAATGGGGCCAAGGATAACACCCACGTGTAGCGTTGTTATAAGCATTAAATGCTTTCTCCATGCAGAGGGCATTGTGAAGTGCCTGGCACACTTTCGAGTGCTCAGCAAGTTAGCTATTAACTTTCCTATCAGGGTCATTTTTATTTGGGGCAAAGAAGTGAGGGCAGGTGAAGGGAACCACCCACTTAGAAGACCTGACATGAAAAACAGTAATTTCCACACCCTTTGATTGTTTTACTCAGTTTCTTTTAAGGAGCTACAAGAGAAAGTAGTCTAAAATCAGAGCCATATACAGTCACTTATTGAGTGCCTATCATGTACCAGGAATTCTTCTAGGACCTGGGAACCTAAAGATAAACAAGATCCATTTCCTATTCTCAAGGAATGTCCAGTCTAATGGTGGGAAGAGGCACAGTGAATTTCCATCACAAGACAGCAAGATACATGCTAGAATTGGGGTAGGTAGGGTGTGATGAAGATGTGCTTAGGAGAGACCTAAAACTTCATGTGGAGGAGGGGGCATCAGGGAGGCTTCCTGGAGAAAGGACATCTAAGCTGGTGGAGTGAGATACTATGTGAAGAGTTTTAGAAGGAGCCAGCTCTTCTGAAGACTTGAGGTCAAGAGCAAGCAGTGTTTTTAGGAAACAGCAAAGAGTCAATATGAGCATGATGCATGGGGCCACGGCCAGAAAAGTTGGGGTGAAGGTGGGGTATTGAGAGATTTGGCTGGAGATCTAAGGGCCATTCAGAGCACAGAGCGACTTAAGAACCATGATAAGAAGTTTGGATTTTAGCTTGAGGACATTGAGGAGTTGCTGAGATTCTGTAATAAGACACGAACTTCAGAAAGATCACTCTCAGAGGAACAGTGGAAGAGGGACAAGATGAAAGTCAAAAGATAATGGGAGGTGACTGCAATAATCCTGGTGGGAGAGAACGGACAATGGAGCCGAAGTACTGGCAGTGGGGGTGATCAGAGGTGGATAGATTTAGACATATTAGGGCAATAGTGCTGCAGAGTGTGTGGTGAGATAAGAGAAAGGGAGGAGAAAACCCCCTGATATCCACTAAGTCAGGAAATGCAGGAACCAGCAGTTTGAGTGTCAAGTGATAAGCTCCAATTTAGACATGTTGATCTGAACACAGTGAAGGCCTGGAGGACCTTCAAGTGGTTTTATGTAGTTGGCAGTAAGACATGAGTCTGGAGTTCAAGAGAGAGATCTAGGATGAAGACCTAGGTCTGAGAATCATCAGTCCATAGGTGATCTACTTGAAACTACAGAAGTAATGAGACCACACAGGGAGAGTGAAGAGCAGGTAGAGAAGATGGTCAATGATCTAAGGTCGGGCAAAGGAAGAAAGGACAGTCAGAAAAGGGAGACTAAGCCTAAACACCCCAAGAGATCGGGGCAGCCAGGAAGTCCAGGAAGTGAGTGCTTTAAAGGAAGGAGTGGTTCACAGTGCTGAGTGCTTCATTGAGGCCAAAGGAAACAGGGATATGGACTTGACTAATTCAAGGCCATTACCAACTTTGGCAAGAGTGGTTCCAGTAGAGGGATTGGGGTGAAAAAGCCTGATGGATGTGGGCGAGAAGTAGAAGACAAGCAAGTGGAGAGGGCAAATGGGGACCTCTCAAGACGAAGACATGACATTCTCTTGCAAGAGCTTTGTCTGAGAAGGACAGCAGAGAGATAAAGTAGTAATTGGAGGGAAGCAGGAGGTAGAGGGTTTTCTTTAACATATGAAAAACTTGAGAATATTGAAATGCTGCTGATGAGGAAAAAGGGAAGAAAGGAAGGGTTGATAGTACCATGGATCTTCATTATTATCAGATTCTGTATTTGCAAATTCTCCTACTTGCTAAAATTCACTTGTAACCCCAAAAGCAATACTTGCAGCACCCTCATGGTCATTCCTGGACATGTACATGCTCAGAACAGCAAAAAGTATGAGTCTCCCAATACGCTTCTTTCCAGCTGAGGTTGAACAACTGATGTTCTGCCTTCTTGCTCCAGCTCTCATGCTGTAAACGAGCATCCTTTTCACAGTATATATAGTGCTGTGTTTTTCATATTTTGGTGCTTTTTGTTGGTGATGTCACTCTTTAAAGTTGCCTCAAGTGTGGCGCTAAAGTATTATCAAGTGTTCCTTAGTGCGGGAGGGCCATGATGTGCCTTATGGAAAAAAATACATGTGTGAGATAAGCTTCTTTCAGGCCTCAGTTATAGAGCTTTTGGTTATGAGTTCAATGTTAATGATTCAACAGTATATATTAAGTAAGGTGTCTCTGAACAGAAACACACATAGAACTAGGTTATATGTTGAATGGTTGATAAAAATGTTGTGACCAGAGGCTCACAGGAACCTAACCCTGTATTCCCTCTAGGAGCAGTGGTGCAGGATTCACGAATTCAGTGTTCACGGTGACCTTATAGAACATAAATATTGTGAATAATGAAAGTTGGCTCTCTAAGAGAAAAGGAGAGTCGGGAAGAGGTCTCAGAAGTGGACTTGGGGTGGGCATGCTTTTGGGTAATGGAATGGTCATCTAGAGTCCCCGATCTTGTCATCCAATAAGTTTACTAGACCAAAACATTCCTTTCCAATAAAAACACAGGCAATAAAAACACATGGATAAAGAAGATGTGGCACATATATACAATGGAATATTCCTCAGCCATAAAAAGGAACGGAATTAGGTCATTTGTAGAGACATGGATGGACCTAGAGACTGTCATACAGAGTAAAGTAAGTCAGAGAGAGAAAAGCAAATATCGTATAATAACGCATGTATGTGGAATCTAGAAAAATGGTACAGATGACCCGTTTGCAAAGCAGGAATAGAGATATAGATGTAGAACAAATGTATGGATACCAAGGGGGAAAGGGGTGGGGAGAGAGGAATTGGGAGACTGGGATTGACACATATACATTATTGATACTAGGTATAATATTGATACTAGGTATAAAATAGACAACTGATGGGAACATACTGTATAGCACAGGGAACCCTACCTAATGCACTGTGGTAACCTAAATGGGAGGGAAGCCCAAAAGGGAGGGAGTATCTGTATGTGCATGGCTGATTCATTTTGTTGTGCGGTGGAGGCTAACACAACATTGTAAGGCAACCATACTCCCAAGAAAAATTTTAAAACACAAAACAAACAAAAAAAAACACAGGGAGATAGTTGTCAACCGGGCTTACTCTGAACAAGCGGTCCTGGTATATGAAGAGCAAGAGGATGAGGAAAGGAGGGAAGTGATATCAATAAAAGGACATTGAAACTAAGACGTGGGGAGAGAGGGGAGGTCTCCTTTTGTTGTTCTCTCTCTACATTGTACAATTTATCAAGCTAAAGTTTATCAAGTTAAAAATCCTTTTCTGAGGATTTCCCAGGGAGTCTCAGGTTTTACCTTCCTGCCCTTCTGGTGACACCATATTTGTTTTGACCCCTCCTCTAAAACAGTGTTGTTCAGTCTTGTCTTTGCCCATACCCGGATTAAGGAGGAAGTTAACTGCAGACGTTGAGACTTGGTGTTACACAGTAATCTCTTTTTTATTAACTCATCCCAGCAGTTGAAAACATTGGAAAAATACTATTAAAACACTGGAAACAAAAACAAAAACAAAATACTTCGCAACCAAGCACATATCCTGTGGGAAACGCTAAGAGCCTTTCTCTTCCCGCCACCCTTATCCTATATTACAAGAGCAAGTCTTCTCTAACTACTCCCAAAGTGAGGTCAAAA